>NC_056732.1:654637477-654747477 GCF_019279795.1 Protopterus annectens
TTGTGCACAGGCCATCAGCTGATCATGAGCATTCTTTACAAAACTCAAGCTGCTGCAAAACAGATGTACTTTTCCACATCCACCAGAGAGAGAGAGAGAGAGAGACAGAGAGACAGAGAGACAGAGAGAGACAGAGACAAAGTAAGAAAGGAATGGTATAAAAGAGTAAGAGACAAGCATGTTTGTGTATGATCCGTGGGTGGAGATTGGTATCTGGGCATTATAACAGTTGCCTATATTGTTTACTATTCCATACTGGCACATATTAATTACACATGGCTGTACACATTTATGGCTGAGGATTGTCTACAACAACTTCTACAGTGTTGGAAAACTGTTGGCCTTGCAATGTGGAAAATGAGACATAGAGATCCTCAATATAATGATATAGCAAACCCCACACTGCAATGGATCCTGTCAGTACACAATCACTCCAACACCCACACAGGGTACTGATGACACATGCACAAACACACACTTAACAGAACTGAGTTTCTGACGCCTACCTCACAATGCATTGTTAGTACAGTGTTATGCAGTTGTTTCATGCACCACAGAGCTTATATATTGAACAGCTGTCCAAAGGTATCTTTGAAGGTGAGTGACATCAGCAACAGTGCAAAGGAGAGATAAGAGGAGTGTAGTGCATGTGAATGTCCACAATACGAGGTGTCAGTGGAGACACACACACTCTGGCAAGGAAACACATACATTATCACAGTTGGCAGGATCAAGATTAGAACCTCTACCTAACTAGTTTGCTATACTACAGTATTACACAATTATCACAAGTGTTACAGAGCTTATATGTCTGACACATGGCCAAAGGGGAATTTCAAGGTGACTGACATCAGCAAGCTTGCTAAAGTAGGGCAAAGGGAGGTGTGACTGTGAATGGCCTCAAAATCATTAATATCTACACATACACACAGAGTTTCACAGTTGCCATGTTTGGGATTAGAACTCTTACCTAACTAGTATGTTATACTAAAGCATTACACACGCATGTGCCACAGAGTTTTTAGGGCTGGCCCACATCCAAAGGAGTATTTCAAGGTGACTGGAATCAGCATGAGTGCTAACATGGGCTATGGGAAGTGCAGTGTGTGTGAATGAGCCATAAACCATTCCTCTGGAAAAACACACACAACTTTACATTTGACAGGACTGGGTATACAAATTCTAGATAAATACTAATTTGTACTATCATGTTACACAGTTATCACAAGCACCACAGACAATATAGGGCTGAGGGCTACCAAAAGCTGATATCTACAGTGATTCACATCGGCACATTATGTGATATTGGCCAATTGGATGTTTGGTGGGTGGGACAGGCCTCATGATGGCAATCTTTTTGTCATTGTCTCTCTCTCTCTCTTCCCCACATCTCTGTGTGTGTATGTTTGACCTATTATAGTGTGTTGGCCTTGGATATGTGTGAGTAGTCCTGTCCAGTGTGTGTGCAAAGCACGAATGGTGTGCAATGTGGTGTGTGTGCACAGACATCTGCGACTGACAGATATGTATAGTCCACTGTTGTTGTCAGACATGGGCTTCATTTCTCTAAGTGTTGGAGCATGCCCAGTATGAGCTTCTGTATTTTGCTGTCAGACATGGGCTTCATTTCTCTAAGTGTAGGAGCATGCCCAGTATGACCTTTAGTATTGAGTGTGTGAATCCATTCCAGGTAGGTTGCACTCAAGTGCAGGAGTGCAGGATTTTGTGTTCTACACCTACATCTAGCAACCTATTTCTGAAGGATATCTGTAGATAGGTTGACAATATGAAGTCACAATGGGTGAAAGATAGTGGGATACTGTAACTATTGCTGTCTGTGCTGCTTGTGTTACATGGTTGGTGTTAGCAGAGATATTCAGACGTACTGTTTTACACTGTGATGTATTATGTTATTAGCTACTGGCAGATATACCTATTTGCTCACAGTAATTTCCTGGAGAATACAACATGAATGAAGCTGTGTTCAGTATTGTGGTCTGCAACCTACATATTTTTGCACAATTGTGCCATTCTGGAGGGGGAGCTGCAGACACTTGCTGATGGGTCTGTGTAAATGGTCCAACACCTTGGTACTGTGGTGGCTGAGGATCCCCTGCTTGTACATCTATCAATGTAACATAATGGCCATATCCTGCTGTGGCCATACCTCTCAGCTGTACAGATTCATCCAGGTTACCCAGAGGAAGGGCTCATATGTCTGGTCAGTCTCCCTTCACATTGTAGTTTATGAGCAGATTTGTAGACACCCATTACTGGGTTTGCAGGCAGAGGTAGTATGGACACACATCAGAGTTTCAGACTTCACACACTCCATTGCATCCATGCTTCTACACCCCCACTCTTTCATTCTATCATCTTCCTAACATTATCCGAGTAATATCTGCAAAGTATCCCTATAGTTGTCCCTTCATCCCAGTGTTATTAAGAGTTGGTCCACAGTTCATGCAGTAGGACATGGTGGGCATGCTACTGGGATTGGTTGACATGGCCATGCATTTGTGTTCTGTGGACTGTGTTATGTTGTTAGTTGGGACCCCATGAGATAACATGCATTAGCAGTACAGGTGAGGCACAGGCCTTTGACAGAAAACTGTAGGGCATTTAGTAGTGATGCAGGCCATCTGTAGCAGGCCAGTGCATTCTGTCACTCCTACATTCCCAGACTGCGAGCCACTGGATTCCCCTGGGGTGACAGGGTAAGTGTGCAAGGTGTTAATAGCAATAGTTCCTGTACATATTGACCCATTGGTCTGGACACATGCAGGGTGCTGCTTACAACTAGGGACATTCCTGCATAGGACACATCTTCAGCATGCTGCATTCTGTGGGTATTCCCATACAGAAGTGGGGGTCATACTTTACTCATTCCCAACAGCAGGGATATGACCTGTGATAAACTTGTGGATGATGGTGGGGTGAGTGCATGTGTGATATGGCAGCTTCTTGCAGCTGACTCAAAGATATACCTGGGATATTCCCCTTATCTTGCCTTGTGTGGGGACATAGGTATTCTCTCATTACTTCATAACTGTGCCTTTTGTGTTCTGCCAGTGACTGGCCAGACTAAATCAGTATACCATACTATACAGACAACTGATGTGCTGCTAACCTGTATGTACAATTCCAAAGGTGTGTGCAGTTGACAGTTATATTTTATGTATTTTGTCTAGGGTACTTCCACCTGTGTACTGTGTGTATGTTTGGGCCCACATTCATGGCATGTCCATCTTTCAGATGCTGACAGATTGATATCTGAGCAATGGGATGCATTGTGGTTGGCACTATAGTTGTCAGAACATGGCTCTGTCATCAACAGTACTGGCCATAGGCCACCAGGACACAACCCTCCATGCCTTCATGCTGACCACTTCCACACAATGTACAACACACAACAACCTAACACACAAAGTCCTGCATACTGTACACATGCAACAATCTATCCTGTAAATTGGGCCAGCTCAGGTAATCTGTGCTCCACTGTTATTAACCCCAGTCGTACATGTTACTGCATTTCTACATAGGATTGAGGGGAGGGGGCACAGCTGATGACTGTAAACATTTGCTATGACTGTACTGGTATTTCAGGTATTCTGTTGGCTTCCATATCATTTTGTATTCTGACCTAACATGTAGACTAGAGGCATATCAGTAGAGTACAGATCTTAGGTTTTATTGACCTACATTTCAGTTTCAGACTTCATACCCTGCAGAGCTAATATACAACTGACTGACCTGTAGTAATCTGTCTGTGTCAGTCTGGAGAGGGGCTGTTATCTATTGCCATTAATTGGAGGCCTTAACACAGCCTTTCTTTATGGTCATCTACACTTGTCCTTCTGGCTGAGGCTGTTGTTGGGTATGTGAACCTCACTGACATGCATGTGTGTGTCCTATGGACACACATTTGGGCCACCACATGTACTACAGTGGTATTTGTCACCTTGTCTAGTACTGCCTACTTTGCTGACACCATTATTTGTTATGGATTTCATGCTGCCCATATAGGTGTCCACTATCTGCTGACATCCCATTCAGCCACTTGATTCCTTTGCATGCTCACATTCATACCATAGCTACAGCTATGAGAACATACTACTCCATTCAGCAATTGATAGGAAGAGTGACTTACTTGTGGCTGTGCCAGTATTGAGGATGGTGCTGGAGGGCTGACTATGTCAGATGCACATAGTGCATTCCCTATACATGGTAAAGCACAGTTAGAGTAATGTTTGGCATCCCTTTTACTGTATGTGCAAGTCAGAGAAAGGTGTCATTCACTGGGTGCATACTGTGTCAGTGTATGTGCTATGCGTTGCCTCTTTGCCAAAGCATGGGCATACTGGGCATGCCTCCTTCTGCCTACATGGGGTAGGCTCAGGTTGTTCCTTCTCCGAGTCACTCTGTGCCTGTGCTGGCCTTGGCAATGTTGGGAGGGCTGTGTGGCCCTGCTCCGTGCTGTTCCTGCTGCAGCTGTTTCCGCAGGATCATATTGTGTAGCATGGCACATACAATGAATATTTGTGTACATGTAGCCGGACAGTACTCCAAGGCTACACCGGATATGTCCAGGTACCGGAAACATGACTTGAGCATCCCAAACACACACTCTATTATGATTCTTGTTTGTGCGTGTGCCTCATTATGGAGTTCTTGTTCGGGTGTGTGTGCATTTATGATGGGTGTCATCAGCCATGGCTCCAGTGCGTAACCAACATCCCCCACTAGGTGGCCATATGGGATGTCCCCACTGGCAAATCTCTGGTACAGCTGTGTCATATGCCAGATGTGAGAGTTGTGATTGCTTCCAGGGCTGCCAGCACACGCATTAATTATAATGCCCTGGGCATCGCACATGACCTGGCAGTTGATGGAGGGGAAACCCTTGCGGTTTATGTAGACCCTATCCTGCTCACCAGGTGGTGCTTTGATGTGTATGTATGTGCAGTCTATAGCACCCACTACCTCAGGATATTCTGCTATTTGGTGGAAGAGACACATATTGCTGGTCTACGCCAAACGGGTATTGAGGAAATATATGTGCTCAATCCCCTAATTTGCATAAAACTGACTGCTAATGCATGGTTACAAGACTGACACTCAGCCTCCCCCCTTAGCAACCACTATTCCATGGTATTATTGTCTTCTGCCTGCCATTGACTATTATAGCAGAATGCTGATTTTGGTTTAAAAGCTTATTTACAACTTTTTTTTTTTATTTTCAGGCCAATCCCATTTGTGCACCGCTGCCTTATGCTTAAATGGCCAAAATCGACCAAAAAAATAAAAGTTTTTTTTTTATAATTTTGCAACTATTTACCATACCAAAGGCCATATATTTGGCCATCGGCATGCCTACTACATTGAATACATGCTTTTTTTGGAACTGTGATGCCTCCGTTTTGTAATTTGCAGAAATAATGTATTCGTTTAGCAGCCGAATACATTTCTGCAGGTTACACAATTCCTGCACAGATGCCTGCCTGCTTCCTGGATCACTAATTCACCTAATTTACATGATTTTCACCTGCAATTGCGGTAATTAGCATACAGGAGCTGTGTCCGTGCTTGAATATTGTAGGAGCACTTGTGTACATTCCAGGAGCTAGTTCCTGGATCTCTCGTCGACCATATTGCATGCAGCAGCTCTTGCACTTTTCCTGCACACTGTGCAGAGCTTGCTGAATCCTGTGGAGTATGTTCAAATTGATGGAGAGCTGCCTAGTGTATGGTATAGTGATATATAACTAGCTAAAAATAAATGTTGCATATTGACTAATCATTTTTTGAAAACAAAGATACATGAATGTATAGACACAGGTGAAAGGGAAAACAGTGTGGTCAACCTACTCTTCTAGCTTCCTTATTTTTGCAAAGAATTTCATATGTAAGCTAACCCTTAGTCAGTTTCTTAGCTTTTATTCACAACAAGAGGGCCTCAGGATATTTCTGTACATTTCATCATTTCCTGCCATCCATACTGTTGTCTCTTATTTGCTTATCCTAAACAGATTTTAAAACCCTGACCCATTTTAGCTTCTTTGTTTGTAGCTTTGTACTTTGGATTTGTACTTTGTGCCTGGTCTCTGTGCTCTCACCTATGCTATTTACCCATTTATTGACTGTGAATTGCATCAACAAAATTTGTTTCAGTGTTTCTATTAGTAGTTATAAAGATATCAAAATTACTTAGAGTGTTAAAGTATCCTGTTTATTGGCAAATATTTTCCCAGTAATTCAAAATAGCATTAATTCTACCTCAACCCTTCATTAATTTTTAATATGCTTTGCCACCTTAAAAAGCCTTGTTAAGTTCAAGTGAGAAAGAAAGGGAGAAAATGTCCACTTCAACTCAGTAAAAAGTAATGATATCACATTTCTCTTAGAAAAAATACCGAATGATATCCAAATGTCAAATGATATCCCTGTTGGTGGCCTCCATCACAGGTTTATTGCACTCTGAAAGTGCATCCATAGGTTCATAGGTTCATAGGTTCATACTAGGCTATCTGCCCGAGGGCATTTACAAGCCTAGCCCATCGTTTTGTGGCTTACGCCACCCCTTTAGTATGGGGAACTATACCCATTATTTTGCTGTGCCTCTGTTCAGCAGTGACACTGAGGTAATCCCTGGGGTATATCTGCGATTTCCCATCCATTGGTCAAGATTTCTCTTGAACAAGGCCAGCGAGGTGCTCTGCCTCACATGTACCGGGATTTTGTTCCACAGCATAGGGAGTCTTTGGGTGATGAATCTATCCCTCCAGCATGTCCTATTAATAGCCGTGTCAAGGTTTAAGTCTCCCGCACTTGTGGCTCTGATGGATCTAGATTTTTGAGGTGAAGCATATTCATCAAATCTGGGTTTGACATGGCCTTGTATGTTAGGCAAAGGTCACCTCTGAGCAAGCGGTAAGCGACTGAATAGAGCTGGAGTTCTTTCAGTCGGGCAGCATAGGACAGATTTTGAGACCCTTTATCCTTTTGGTGAGGAACTTTTGTGGCCTCTCCAGCTGCTGCAAGTGTCGGGTCAGATACATTCGAATGGGGCATTGTACTCAATCATTGGTCTGATGAGTGATGAGTAAAGGGAGACTATGACCTCCCTTGATCTAGATGAGAATCCCTTCATGATAAGGTGGGCAATGTAGAAGGTCTTCCTAACTACTTTAGCTACATGGGTGTCGAATGACAGACTACTATCAACCTGGGTCCCCAGGTCCCTCATAACTTCTTCTGTGCTCAGTGGATTGCCACCTATTTGGTAGCTAGGGGTAACCTTGTTTTTCCCGAAGGGTATGACTATGGATTTTTTGGCATTTAACTTTAGGCCGTGGCTCTGGCACCAGTTATCCGTTTCTGTGAGACCCTTCTGAAGGATATCTGTGTCAGATGTGTTTTCTACTATGGCCCAGTTTGCAGTCCTCTGCAAACTTTGTCAGCCATAACCCTCCTGTGTTTGCTTGTACTTCAGAAAAGTAGATGCCAAACAAGAGTGGGCCCAGGACTGAGCCCTGTGGGACACCACTTGTGACAGGCTTTGAGTCTGACATGGCGCCAGCAGCTCTGACCCTGTGGGTTCTGTCACTCAGCCAGTTTGCAACCCATCTTGTGATGTATGGGTTGACATTTAAGCTGATGAGTTTTTCAATGATACCCGAATGGGGTATTGTATCGAAGGCCTTAGCCAGATCGAGGTAGGCTGTATGGACTGCCTTTCCCTCATCAATGGCTTTGGTGACTGTTTGAAAAAGTCAACCAAGTTTAAAAGGCATGATCTGCCTTTGACAAAGCCAAACTGGGTTGGATCCAAAGTCTGCAAATTCCCTATGTCTTTATTTATGAGGTCCATTATGATCCTCTCCATGGCTTTGCAGATAAGGCTTGTCAAGCTAATGGGCGGTAATTTCCAGGGTCGGTGGAGGCACCGCCTTTGTGAAGTGGTACCACAGTTGCAGTGCGCCACTCCTGGTGCGTATCCAGAGGTAAGACTTTGATTAAACAGCTGTCCTAGCTGTGGGTTTAATTCCTCATTGAGTTCATGGAGCACACAGCCGGGGACACCATCAGGTCCCATGGATGCTGTGTTTTTGCTTTGGAGAGCAGTTCTCACTTGGGCTGGAGATGTTTGGGGGCTGCAATCGTTTGGTATAGATATCTCTCCTTTTGGGGAGGGGAGAAGTTTGCACTGAACCTGTCAGCCAGTATGTTGGCAATGTCTGTAGGATCAGTAATCTTCACATCATTTTGAACTAGCTCTGAGCATATCTGGGAGTTTCCTCCCAGGTTTCTAACATAGCTAAAGAAGGCCTTATGATTGTCTTTTGAGTCTTTAGCTATTTTTCTCTCGAAATTTGCTTTGGAAATTTGAAATTTGCTTTGTCTTATCAAGCATAATTACAACCCCTGACTCTTTGCAGATACCATGGCACTGCAATGAAAAATCACAGTCAAACTCCTTCAGAAATCTTCCCAAAGTTCCACATCTAATGACTTCAGACCAATTTCCAGTCTTCCAAATTTTGGCTAAGTGCTAGAAAATATTTTTTATAACCAACTTGCAAAATATGTTATCACCCTTCTAACAATCATTTTTATTCATGAAGAAGCAGTATTACAGTTCTGTCACTCTAACAGATGAACATACTACAGAACATGGTCACTGGGTCCCACTCTTACTGACCCAACACCTTTTCTAAAGCATTTGATCTAGCAGACCACGCTCTCCTCTCTTCTTTTCCACCCTTCTAAGAGGGGGATCAAGACCTAAGGTCTACAATGGTTAAAATAATTTCTAATAGACAAGTTCTTCCAAGTTAATAGGGACCTCATCCTCCACATCAGCCTGTCTGCTCAGTGGAATACCTCAGGGGTCAGTCCTGTCACTAATTCTTTTCTCTTTCTTCATTACAAATTATCTGCTGACCTTCCACTCCTTCCCATTATTCTTAATGCAGACTTTATGATAATCCACAGAAGTAACGCATTTCCTCTAAATTCAAAACTAAGAACATAATCTCATATTCCACTTTAACTTGCTCATCCAACACAAATATATCATTAATTCCAATAATACTTAAGCTATACTTTTCCCAACCGGTCTCTGGCTGTCTAAAATTCCAGCAAACTGGTCTACATAGCTAAGCAAAACAAGACCAAGTTTAATCAATGAACACATTCAGATATCTAAGTATACGGCTCAGTGTCTGTCTTATTCATAAGTTACTACTACACTAACTGCCCTTGTCAGTCATTTTAAGCCTAGCCAATTACCTCATGTGAGCATCAAACCCTGCACTTTGTGTCTATAAGGTAAACAACTTAACCATTAGGCCACTCTCCCAAGCATATTCAAATGATCAAACCTAAAATAACTCTTTTGGTCCAAAAAGATTTAAGACTTATTCTTCCCCTCTGTAAGACTAGTGATAGGGAAAAAAGCAATTATCTTACAATGCAATTATGGACTCCCATTCATAGTATCAACATAAAATAAAAAAACCTTTCAACAATATGTCAAATATTTTCAGATATACATTGCTATTGTTTCTTAAAGAACACCACTGCACATAGAACCCTTTCTAAAGCAAAAAGACAGTATTTACAATATAAATTCAATTTCCTTTGCCAGCACACTCTGATTAAGAAATATCTCTTAACAATCTTTGCATCCATACAACGTGCATTCCAGTTCTTTAATTTCTCCAAAATAAACTTAGTATTTTCAAAAACTGGACATAAATGTGGTACTTGTTTCCTAATAACATAAAGGTATTACTTCCTTAACTAAATCCCACATCACTTTCCTGATAAAGTTAGTACCCCCTTCACTATATGCCACCTCACATGAAAAAAATATCTGTTCAAAGAAGGTAAATGCAAAAACTACTGCAGCAATGGAATAACATGAGCTCAGATTAATTCACTTATATCTCTACCTTTTCTCAATGATTTATTCCCTGAGGCACTGCAGAAGGTGGGTGTGAGAAACACATACTTGGCATACACTGATGTGGTTTGATTTCTCCTGTTGAAGACTTGGGATTCAGTTACATGGTGCTACCTAAAGGTGGATAAGACATCTGGCTAACACTGACCCCTTCCAGATATGAGCAGGAGATCAGCACTGATGTCCATTGCATGTCCCACCATCAGGGAAGTACTGGGTACATACAGGGTGTGGAAAGAAATAGGATAACCCTACTCTGCAACAATATGACACTGCCCAAAGGTCCTTAAGGCTAAGTCAGGTCTGGTAGATACAGAAGACAAGGTAATGGACTGGCGCAGCTAATGATCATTTGCAGGAAGCCAAGAAAAGGAGCAAACAAACAAACTTGAAAATGGTCCAGTTGGATCTGTCCTGGTTAAAAAATGTAAGTAACTAAGTAAATAAATAATTAATTCAATGCAACATGAATGTTGAGCAATATTGGGCAATGTTGAGCAATGTTGGTTAACGTTGAGCAATGTTGGGCAAGCTTGGTCAAAGTTGGGCATAGTTGAGCAAAAGCAGGTAAACATGCTCATATTTGCTCTACTGGTCCTTAAGCAGTCTGGTCTGCCCATTATGAAAAAATTAAGCAGTGACAGGCCTCGAACCCAGAATACTGTGCACTATAGTCAGAGTACTGAACCACTAAACCATGACAGCATTTCGCTGGTCAGCCTGTATGAAGAAATGTTGATAAGTCTATGCAAGGTATCTCATGGAAACCCTGCAGGCACAGCATAATCCCTGTCGGGTTATGACACAAAGGTGAGCCCTGCAGTAAAAAATATAACCTGATTTTCAGTACACATATAGTATAAATGTTGATAGATAAAGACACCAGATAGAAGACCACCACGATGCTATAAAACCTTCTTTTATTAGAACAAAACAAGATGGATAAGCGCTTTCGCGTACCAGACCCAGTACGCTTCCTCAGATCTACTTTTACATTGAAAAAACACTTCTTTTATATAAAAGACATCAAACTTAACAAGTGTCAATTAACTAAATAAATCAATTAATCAATTAAAATAGCCAAAATGGCTAAAAGGTGTATAGCTCCATAAAACATAAATTGCATGTTCAGCAAGGAATTATTTACTTGGTCCTATGTAACATATATATCAAGTTAAATCAGAATCAATATGTAAAAAATATGTGTAAAAAACACACAAAAAATGTAAATAAATCAATGCAATTTTATAAAGAGTATAGAAAGCATACATGTGTGGTATATAATAAAAAATAATAAAGATATATGTAATATAGATATTCATTAAAACCAACAGATCAATTTATACTTTTAACTACCAAAAACTATGTGTAAATACAGAGAAAAAAGCCATGGGAACATTTCAAGGGTATGTCTCAGAAAATGAGATAAATATATATCTAAAACTAGGTCAATTGTATATAAAGGCAATGAATTCATTATTATAATAGTTCATCATGAAAGAATATATATGGGCTTCTATATTAAATTACAATAAAACTATTTTCATATGTAATATGAAATATAAATATATATGTATAAAAGCAATAAAGAAAAATAAATAATGAAAAAAAGTTAAATATTAGATCAGATACTAATGTGAAATATATTCAAAAAACTGATAAAAGTTAAAGCATAAATAACTAATATGTCTGTTGATAGATTAAGCATTTTAGCAATATGTAATTCAAAAGGACCATTTTATAGGGTAAAAAATCCCAATCAAATCATTATGTATAATATCAAAAAATAAAATCATTAGATATATCATGTCATAAATATATAGTATAAAAATATATATAATATAATATAATATATACAAATAATTATGTGAGAAGTACGGCTTAAAAATTCTTATCTAGGACATATATATATATATATATATATACGTACAACATTGCACAAATCCTTTCGATTATAAGTCAAAAAACGCCATAAATCTCATATATAAAATTATATATTAAATACTTATTTCAGACTGCGTTTCTTAAGTGTAGATCTTATACTAATATATTGGTTTAGGCCAGGTGGATGTTGTGCTTTAAAGCGTAGTATCCAAGATAGCTCTACATTTTCTAATTCATTAAATATATCACCTTTGCGTATATTAGGTTTAGTGACTTGTAGTATCCTAAATCTAAAAGTGTGTCCAACATTATCCTTTATATGTTTAAATAATGCATTCTTAACATCATTCTTTTTTATTTCATGTAAATGATTATAAATTCTCTCTTTTAGCATTCTTGTTGTCATGCCTATATAAAACACATTGCAATGACAACAGTCTCCGAGGTATATCAAATTAGAGCTATTACAAGTTACTTTAAATTTGGGTTTAAAATAAAGGTTCATAAAAGGATGTTTGAACTCTTGTTCCTTAGAGATATATATGGACACATATTACAGGCATTGCATGGATAAGTTCCTGTTCTATGTACTAGAGGCCTTGGGATAACCGGTGGATCAACTTCCCTAAACTTCTCAATGCATAATAACCTTTTCAAATTCTTGCTATTTTTATACACAAACACAGGTCTTTCTCCTATACATTTTTTAATGTCTGTGTCAGTTTGTAAGATATGCCAATTCTTTTTGATAATATTAATAATGTATTTATTATCGCTAGTATACCTAGTCTGAAAAGTTATTTCATATTTATTATGTTTTCCCTTATGGTGTGGCAAGTACCGTCGCATACTGCCTTCACATGATGTCTCAGATACCTTTAGGGACTGTTTAACAGTATCAATTCATGTTTGATCATAACCTCTGTCTATAAAAAAATGTTCTAGGTCCATTAGCTGTATAGATAGATCTTCAGGGTCGCTACATATTTTCTGCGCCTTCATAAACTGACTTTTTATAATATTTCTGAAGACATGTCTCGGATGCATGCTGTTAAACTCTAAGAGTGTGTTTTTCCAGCATGGTTTCCTATATATAGAAGTATGTAGGAGACCATGCGCATCTTTAGTGATCGTAATGTCTAGAAAGTCTATCTTAGTATCAGAATATTCCATCGTAAATCTAAAAAAAGAGGTAGTAGATTCTAAATGTGTAACAAAAAGTTTGAATTCTTCTATGGACCCCTTCCAGAAGATAAGGACATCGTCGACAAAACGCTTATAGAGTAACATTTTTTTAAAAAGGGGATTGTTAAAGAGATATGTGTTTTCCCAGTAATGAACAACTAGGTTCGCGTAAGTGTTTGCGCAAGGAGTGCCCATGGCCACTCCCCACTGTTGTAAAAAAAGTTCCTTGCCATATAGAAAGACATTATTATTAAGTACCAGCTGTAAAACAGCATTAATAAGAATTTGGTCCTCATTATTAAATGATCCACTATCATTAATAAGATGTCTAATTGCTTCACATCCATAGTTATTCGGGATAGAAGTAAAGAGACTTTTCATGTCCATGGTAATTAATAAACAATAAAGAGACTTTTCATGTCCATGGTAATTAATAAACAATCTCCAGGGATACCTCCATCAAAGTTTGTTAAAATTTCTAACAACTGGTATGAGTCCTTAAGAATGGATGGAATCTTATTAACTATAGGTCTAAGTTTCTTTTCAATATACACAGACATGGTTTCAGTGATCCAACCATTACCTACAACAATGGAGCGTAAAGGAGGTGGTATCATATTCTTATGGACCTTGGGTAACCCTTTTATGTATGGTATCCTAGGTTGCTCAACTAAAAAATAAGAATATAAATCATAATTAATTTGGCGACACATCAGAAAATCATAAAGCTCTTGATGAACTTCATATATAATTCTATTTAAGTCAGAATGTTCAATTTTAGTGTATGTGGCTACATCTTTTAGCATATTCACCATACTAGTATGGTACATCTCATAGTCCAACAGGACAATCCCTCCCCCTTTATCAGCTGGTTTCACAATCACATTCATATCACGTTGTAATGAATAAATGGTATCCCATTCTGCATGTGAAACATTATAGTATAAATCTTTCTTTACAAAATTGTTAGAAAAACCATAGACATCATTTTCGCACGCTTTTAAAAAACAGTCAACAGCAGGAGGTAGCGTAGGCGTAAATGTACTTTTTCTTTTAAACTGAAAATCATTATCGTTCGATTTCTCAGGATGTTTAGCTTTGTTAAAACTGGTTTTCAAAGCAATAGAATGTGAAAACAGTCTTAAATCCACTAGAAGTTCGCTGGCATTACTAACCTGAGCCAGTATGTAAGTCAATCCCTTATTAAGCAAAGCTGTATCAGATGCTGTAAGGGCTCGTCTAGATAAATTAAAGACAAGGTTATTTAATCTCTCTGTCGACTCCTGTTGCTCGGATAATCCCCTGAGAATTTTCGCTTCAATCTCCCTCGACTGCTGGATCTGTCTTGTGGTAGCTTTCGGAACTTGGAAGGAAGTTCCCTTGTTTCACTTTAGGTTTAGCACCAAGCGTGCTACTATACGATTTTTTCAGAGCTTGCTGGTTGGGAGGGGGAGTGTCTGTGGTGCCTTGGGTAGTTTCATTCATAGGCGTGGAACAAGGAACCGGAGTATCATTGACTAGAGTAGCAGTTCTTAAAAGGGAAATGCTGGATGAAGGATGTACAGCATTAGTTTCATTTGTCAAGGAAACATTTGTTTCAGTAGTATTATTGTGACCCACAGATTCCATTCTGCTGTTGCGATATCTGGGCCAAGAGAACACCTGACCATTATGAAAGTCCATATTGTCTCTTTGTAGCTTTCTCATTTTAACTTGTTGAAGTTTCTCACTATAGGAAGATATCTGAGTGTGCAAAGTATCTAACCTTTGAGAGAACATTTCCCCTTTAAATTTCGAAACAATGTCTTTGAGCAATGCATCTGATTTCTGAGAGAGTTCTTTCTCAATAGGTAAGAAGTAGTCTATAAGCAGTCTTATATAGCTAAAACCCAGATCTAGGTTAAGTTGTTGCCATTTCCTTAGAAGTTCTGGGTGATTCTTGCCGTATGTCTGCATACATAGCACTCTCATTCCTCTAGGGATTACTTTGAAGTGCAAACAGGCTTCAAGATGACGCCTTTACCAGCTTAATCTATAGAGCCTGTAAAGTGCATTTTCAAGTTCCTTAAAGGCTATATTAAAGTCTCTTTGAGTGTCTATGTTAACATTTTCACTAATAGCAGCAGGTAACAAAAAATCCATTTCTAAAAGCGGATTATTCTTTGACTCTGTTAAACCATACCATTTTCTTGCCAGAATGTGTTTATCTGGCATGTAGTCCAACTCGCCATTAGCAGCATCCATAATGTGAAGACAGCTGGGATGTAAAAAAAGTACTGTAAGTCCAAAGAAACACCAAGTCAGCTGAACTTCCAAAGGTCTCCTCTGTAGTAAATAGTAGCAATGTAGGTAGATAAAGACACCAGATAGAAGACCACCACAATGCTATAAAACCTTCTTTTATTAGAACAGAACAAGATGGATAAGCGCTTTCGCGTACCAGACCCAGTACGCTTCCTCAGATCTACTTTTACATTGAAAAAACACTTCTTTTATATAAAAGACATCAAACTTAAGTGTCAATTAACTAAATAAATCAATTAATCAATTAAAATGGCCAAAACGGCTAAAAGGTGTATAGCTCCATAAAACATAAACTGCATGTTCAGCAAGGAATTACTTACTTGGTCCTATGTAACATATATATCAAGTTAAATCAGAATCAATATGTAAACAATATGTGTAAAAAACACACAAAAAATGTAAATAAATCAATGCAATTTTATAAAGAGTATAGAAAGCACACATGTGTGGTATATAATAAAAAAAAAAATAAAAAAAATAAAGATATATGTAATATAGATATTCATTAAAACCAACAGATCAATTTATACTTTTAGTATAAATGTTAATATTGGGCATGTTCACACACATTAACAAATGTAGTGGACTTCAGACAGCAACATACTGAAAGGTCACACTGGACATGCTCACACACTTGAATAAATGAGACAAATGTCAGGCAACAAAACACTGAAAGGCCGAACTGGGCATGCTCACACACTTAGGCCATGTCTGAATACAGCAGTGGGCCACACATATCTGGCAGTTGCATGTGTTAACCCAGGAACCTCTCACTATTCACCAATCCGCCTTATGCACACAGTTATAAGACAACAGACACATATGTAATATATTGGAACCCTGTCATAATCAAATATGTACTGCAGATACTTAGGTTGTTCATAGAAAGTGGGAAGCAAAGAAGATAAAAAACCTGCAATCAGTATCATCAATAAACAATGTGCACTCCAAACATTATCATAGGTTGATACTAGGCTATCTGCCCTAGGGCATTTATAAGCCTAGCCAGAGTGCATTTGGCTTTCGCCACCCTGTTAGATTAGTAGACTGTGCCTGTGAATAGTAGATCACACAAGATAGCCCTTTTACGGTTAGTTTATTGTGCCTCTGTCTAGCAGGGACCCAGAAGACATCCCAGGGGTAAACATACGATCACCCATCCACTCGTCAAGATTTCTCCTGAAGAGGGTCAGTGAGGGGCTCTGCCTAAGCGGGACTGTGATTTCATTCCAGAGTGAGGGGAGCCTCTGGGATATGAATCTGTCCCTCCAGCATGTCCTATTAATTTCTGTGCTGAGGTTTAAGTCCCTGGAGTGTGTAGCTCTAAGGGATTCGGATATCCTGAGGTGGAGCATGTCCATTAATTCTGGGTTGGACATGGTTTTATATGTCAGGCACAGATCGCATCAGAGTAGGTGGTAAGCAACTGAGTAGAGCTGGAATTACTTTAGCCTAACTGCGCAGGGCATCTGTGTGAGTCCCTAGATCCACTTGGTGAGGTACTTTTGTGGCCATTACAGTTGCTGCAGGTGTCGAGTAAGGTACATCCCAAATGGGGCATTGTATACAATCATGGGCCTGATGAGTATAGGGGCACAATGACCTCTCTTGTTCTAGATGTGAAACCTTTTGGGATAAGGTGGGCTATATAGAAGGTCTGTCTAACCACTTTCGCAATGAGATTGTCAAAGGCGAGATTACTATCTACTCGGGTCCTCAAATCCCTAATAACTTCTTCTGTACTTAATGGATTACCACCTATGTGGTAATGTGTGGGCACTTTGTTATTCCCAAAGGGGATGATTATGCATTTTATGGCATTTAGCTTTAGGCCATGGCTCTGGCACCAGTTATCCATCTCTGTGAGACCCTTTTGGAGGATGTTTGTGTCAGCTGGAGAATTGATTATGGCACCCAGTTTGCAGTCGTCTGCGAACTTGGTCAGCCATTGTCCTCCTGTGTTAGCCTGTACATCAGAGAAATATATACTGAACAAGAGAGGTCCCAGGACTGAGCCTTGTGGGACGCCACTTGTAACTGGTGTAGAGTCAGACATGGCACCTGCAATTCTGACCATGTGGGTGCTATCCCTGATCCTGTTTGCAATCCATCTTGTGACATATGTGTTGATATCTAAGCTGGTGAGCTTATTTATGATGCCCGAGTGGGGTATTGTGTCAAAGGGTTTTGTGAGGTCCAGGTAGGCTGCGTGGACTACCTTCCCTACGTCTATGGACCTGGTAACTGCTTAAAGAAGTCGACCAGGTTCAAGAGGCAAGATCTGCCCTCAACAAAGCCGAATTGGGTAGGATCCAGTGTCTGTAGGTTCCCGATGTCTTTGCTTATGAGTTCCATGATGATACACTCCATAGCTTTGCAGACCAGGCTAGTTAGGCTTATAGGGCGATAGTGTCCGGGGTCCATTGTGGCACCACCTTTGTGGAGCGGGACCACTGTTGCTATGCCATTCCTTGGGTACATATCCTGTAGTAAGTCTAATATTGAACAGTGCATTTATGTGAGGGTTAAGTTCTTCATGAAGCTCGTGTAAGACGCAGGCCGGGACACCATCTGGTCCCATTGATGCTGTGTTTTCTGCTTTGGAGAGGGCAGCTCTCACGTGTTCATCTGTGATGTCAGGGAGGCTACACTCTGTTGGGATGGACATTTGCTCTTTTGGGGGGATGGGGGGAGACATTTGCACTGAACCTGTCTGCCAGGATGTTGGCAATGTCTGTGGGTTCAGTGCATTTTTTGTCATTTTGCACTAACTCAGAGCATATCCGGGAGTTGCCACCCAGGTTCCTGATATAACTAAAGAAGGTCTTGTGATTCTCCTTAGTGTCTGATGAAATTTTCCTTTGGAAGCTGGTCTTAGATGAATTCATGAGTGATCGTAGCTTCTTGCTAGTACTGATCAGAGAAGCCTTCCCTTTTTGGGATTGTGCTCTATCATGTAGTAGCCTCCTCCTTTTGTTGTATAGCTTATTTATGGCCAGGGTCCACCAGATAGGTCCCCTGCCTTTGGAGGAGTGAGTCTTGTTTTTATTTGATATAGCACAATCCATGCATTCCAGTAGGTGTCCATAGAATGCATTTGTAAAGGATTCTGCAGTTTGAGCCATTTTACCACTGTCCTGGGGTCTTTGAAGGATACCATCTTGGTTTTGAGAAGTGTGACATTTGCTTTTGAGAAGTTCTTCACCGAGATTACCTTGGCTGGGGGTGGGGACGGGATATGGATGTCCAGTGAGATAAATGTATGGTCTGACCTTACCAATGAGGGGTATACTTCTGGTGTGGAACATAGAGTCCCCATGTTGGTGATGACCAGGTCCAATATGTTTTCCCCTCTTGTGGGGGTGGTGACCAGTTGTGCCATAGCATTTGAGTTTATAAATTCTAGCAACCGTTGGGCGAGGGTGTTGGGACTTGAGTAGTATTCCCAGTCAATGTTTGGGTAGTTGAAGTCACATGTAGAATGGGTAAACAGCTTCTTCCAAAGCTGAAAACATGGCATCAATTGGATTACATTGTTTCCCTATACGTGTCATAAGTGAACTGCAGAACAAACAGAACCTGCACCTGAACAGTCTGTTGAGCCTCACCCTCTCTACAGGATATGAAACTGTTGAATGGGTTACAGCAACATATGGCACACCCCACAAGTGATGGTGCACAACAGACCATGAGAACTATAGTCCTATAAGCCTATGAAGTCTGATCTGCAAGGCCATGGAGTCCATCATGATTGAAGTCATAAACAGAGCTATTGGAAGCTGACAAACACACAACCCTACTAACTTTGGTTTGTTCATGGGCAGATCATGGTTCCCAAACCTGCTAGACTGTTTGCAAGGCAGCCACCCTGGACATAGATCACTGAAAGGAGCAACACACGTCCCACATAGACTTTGAATAGCCCTTTTCCAACATCCCAGACACATGTCGTATCCACAAAATCAACAATCTGTGCATAAATTTGTATTGTCATGTGATGGATTGGCAATTGGTCCACAGATAGATCACACAAGCTAAGAATTGTGGAGTCCTGTTCAAGCTGTTAACACCTGCTGTCCCACATGGTTCAGTCCTGGGGTTGCATAAAAAACAAAGTACACACACATTACCATGTCCAGTCTGATGATATCAACATCCCACAAATATAGCAGGAGAAAAGAAGCTACTCAGTAAAGCATATAGCGTGTCATGTAAATGCGTATTTCTCTAGTATCATAACATAGTTAGGTGGGGGGTTGAATCCTGCAATTGCTGGGTGTGTGTGCGTGATTTTCTTTGAGAGGAGTGCCCTTTTTGGAGACTAGGAAAGCACATTAAAAGAGGTAAATTCCTCTTTGGCAAGTCTGATGATGTCATTGTCCCACAAATACAGCAGTCGAAAAGAAAATTCTCGGTAAAGCATATAGCGCATCGTGTTAATGCGCTTCTCTCCAATATCATAACATAATTAGGTAGGGGTTAAATTCTCAGTAAAGCATATAGCGCATCGTGTTAATGCACTTCTCTCCAATATCATAACATAGGTAGGGATTTGAATCCTGCAATTGCTGAGTGTGTGTGATTTCCTTTGAGAGGAGTGCCCTTTTTGGAGACTAGGAAAACACATTAAAAGAGGCAAATTCCTCTTTGGCACGTCAGTATCCCACAAATACAGCAGTAGAAAAGAAGACTCCCAGTACAGTATATAGCACGTCGTGGTAATGCTTATCTCTCTAGTATCATAACATAGTTAGATAGGGGTTTGAATCCTACAGTTACTGACTGTATGTGTGGAGGGTGTATGTGATTTCCTTTGAGAGGAGTGCCCTTTTTTGGAGACTAGGAAGGTAAATTCATCTTTGGCAAGTCTGATGATGTCAGTATCTCACAAATACAGCAGTGTAAATGAAAACTCCCACTACAGAATATAGCGTGCCATGTTAATGCGTATCTCTCTAGTATCATAACATAGTTAGGTAGGGGTTTGAATCCTGCAATTGTAGAGTGTGTGTGTGTGAGACACTGTTGGTCAATGTGTGGTGGGTTTTGCTTTTACTACTGTATGACATATCAGTAAAACAACAGTATGTGCATTGCACACTTCAGGTACCTGTGTGGCAAATACATATATGCACATGTGACCTCAATTAGTTCATAGATGTGAAGCCTGCTTTCTACATGAATACATCTGTTACCATTGACAGTTTGTGCTGCTGCTTCTCAGACCTTAGGTCACATATGTATGTTTGTGACAAGGCTAGCCACTGTAGTGTTCTGTGGCCTAGGTCATCTGTGTCACACACACCCATGACAGTTTCTATAGAATAGTGTGAGTGAGGGTTCATGCCTGGGGTATATTTCAGACATGTTCAAACACAACAAAGTCTGTCAATAATGGGCATTCATTACAGGTGTACAACAACTCAGTGGATATGCATACAGACACCTTATTGCTTATGTGATACACCGAGGGACTTCAGAATACCTTTGGAAATGTGAATACCAAAGGACAGATGACATAACATGTGGCTGTATGTACACATCGGCACCCCTTCTACATTGTGGGCTACTAACTATGTGGTACTGTCAGGATACTATGTTTAGTAAATGTGGATGACTATGCTATAGTTGGCTTATAGCTTTACAGCATGAGTTGGTCAACAGGTATCTGTCATATGATGCCCTTGTGGAGGATAAGTGTCTCATCCGGAGAATGCATTGTAGACAACTGTATGCATTACCAGATGTGGACGGACATATCCCTAGTGTGTTTGCTTGTACTTAAGAGGGCTACATACCAAACAGGAGTGGTCCCAGGAATGGGTGGCGGTCAATACCACTGGTTACTGGTATAGTATAGTACCGGAAAGATTCAAATGCTACTGTGTATCCTACATCGGTGTGTCAGTTGTCAAGACATCATCTAATGATTGGTTAAAGTCAGGCTGTTGAGGTTGTGTATACTACCAGAATGCAAACCAATGACCGATATTAACAGTATCACCCACAGCATAGTGTCAAACCATGTCATACACACATGTGTACCCAAGTTGAAACATATGTGTAGTAAAATGCATACTGGCCACCAATAGAAAATATGAAGTGTTAACACTGTGTAATACATGGCATGTCACCCTTCCCATGTGTCCACTATGCACGTACATGCAGACAATGCACCTCCACCATGTTCACAAATGTACACCTGCAAATCTGTACTGCACACATCACACACATACTGTCCACTCACCAAAACATGCTGCCAGAACCACAGACATCAGCCAAGTGGCACATGGGTGGACAATACATTTTTGGAATTGACACTGGTGTAAACAATACTACATTGATAATCATAGCTTTAATGCATCATGCCTGCTCAGATATACCTACAAGGATATCATTACACTTTACTGATGACATGCTAACATTGCTACACTGCTATTAAGTCACCCTGTGCATCAGCACCATGTTAGCCTGTTCCTGCATCAATGTTACAAATAACAGGAGGTGGTACAGTTTCATCATATGCACAGGGTGTGTTGTTGGTTTGCCAGAGCCCGACAATGACCCATCCAATCGACATGTATGTGTGTGTGTGTGTGTGTGAGGGACAACAGTACAGCATGGGTCAATGTTGATGTAATGTGTGTGTGTGTATGTGTTAGCCCTAGGTGTTTGGTTTATGTGTGTGTGTCTGCATGCACATAGTTCCACCATGTTGCTGCCAAATAAGGGAGGTTGTGGGACAGCCACAGACTGTACCTGCCAGGCTGTACAGATCACTGTCTCTGGCCATGGACACAGTACCTGTGCCTGGCAGGGGTGCCATGGACAGTATTGGGTAATAAGCCAGACTGGGTACTATCATCAGAGGCAGAGGGATGTTGACTGGACCCATGTCCCTGCTGGGACTGGCCAGAGCCACATGCACATGGTCTTCTAGGACAGTCTATTGATAGCCCAGCCCCAACATTGCTGGGGCTGGTACTGCAACTACAGGAGCGGCTGTGACTTGTGTGTTGTCCGCGACGACTGCCAGCTGATGATGTTGCTGGCATATGTCCACGTCGATGTCTTAGCCATCCTGCACTGTCCTGGTGCATGGACATTACATTGCGGAGGACATCTAGTGTCTCCCACCATCGTCTATCAATGACTACGGTGTAATTACAGATGGCACCGACAAGGTCATGGATACTGTCATTGATAGCGGTATTATGGGCCCTCTGCACCCTTAGTCCCTGCCTGGTGTACCGTTCCATACGTGCCTGTGCCTGCATTACAGCCCAGAACATACCTGAGGTTGTAAGACCTGTGGGGGACGTCTGCCAGGGGCATTATGATCAGCAGTGCTCCCACGAGAACCCCTGGACATATGCCTATGTGGTACCGTTCCAGGAATCTGGGTATGGCTGCTGTGAAAGGATGCATGTGCCATAGATACCACACTATCCTGGTCAATGCCTACTGTATGCTGTCCCTCAGCTAAGCTATTGGTGTTGAGGGATGTATTGGCAGTATGAATGTGCGCATAGATGGGGTGGAAAGCTGTGTACTGTTGATTGGCGGACCAACGACAGACCCTGTCAAACCTGCCTGTGCCACAACACATGTATCATCATGTCCACTATTTGTGACAGTGACTTCAGGTTCCCTGCTTCACTCATCCAACACAACCTCAGCACCTGTGAGGGGAAGACAGGAAACACACTTTACAATCTGTACATGATGTTAGCACACATGCACACATGCACACATGAACACATGCACAGATGCACACATGAACACATGCACACATGAACACATACACACATGCACACATGAGCACATGCACACATGCACACATGCACACAAATACACTACTCGGTCGAGTTCACACACACACACACACACACACACACACACACACACACACACACACACACACACACACCAACAGCAATACAGAACATACTCATTAGTTGTTGATGGTGGAGTACAATATCACAAGCCAAAGAGTCCTATCACACGTGTCAGCATGCAGGATGTGTGTTGCTCAACAGCATGCAGTGTTAGTGTAGACAGTCCTTCTTGATAACAGTATACATGTCTTTGATGCATGTGTGTTGTTCAATGATTGGCCTCACCCTGAACACAATGTGTACATGGACACAACATTGCTGTGCAACTATGAAATGCTTTCCAATGTCCTGTGCACCATCACTCATAGGTATACATACCATGGCTGGATGCACACAACTGTCAGGTGTATAGCAATGAATGCTATGTGTAGTACTGTAGTTACTGTAACTGAATATAGTGTAGTACCATGAGTCATCATCAGGCAGCATCATGTGGTCACTCAAGGCCACTAATGTATGCCACACTGGCAACTATCTTGCTGTACCTGACCTGCACCACTTTGGCTACATTAACCATTTCACAGGCAGTTGTTACATGGGTATGTAAGGTGTTCAATAGGGAACATTGCCTAACATGAATGTATTGTGTGTTGAAGAGTGTCGCACCACCCCATGATAGGCCTCTACCCCTCAGGTATAGTATGTGTGCTGTGTTGATGACATTTGGGATACTGGAGTCTGATCTTACAGCAGGTGTCTACATACGCCATGTGTATCATATTAACACTTACTGCGTATGACAAAGTGGTGTATGTTGTGTGCATGTGTATTGACTTTGCCTATACGATGTCCACTACAGTGTACCACAATTGGTTGGGATGCTCTGTGTATTGCATGTGTTTGAGGCAGCTACTCATGTTACTGGGATATGCATAGTCCCACAGAAAACATGCAGAGCATGCATTATGTGTAGGTGTTTTACATGTGTATATGACCTACAACTCTCCTATGACATGCACATGTTATATGCTATATTAAATGTAGAGCACTCACCAGCATGGGTCTGCTGTCTTGCTATCACACCAGAGGGACCTACAAGGATATGAGACAGTTTGCCAGTGTCAGCAACTATGGCATTGCTGCTGTGAGTTTGCAATTTTCAGCAGTAAAACAGGTGACAGTCACAGGCATACAGATTATGTACCAAATTATCAGTATTGCATGACACCAGGCTCCACATCTTCTAAATACACAGTACACATCTGATAAATGCATGTTCTAACAATCGAGCTAACAGTAGTCTACAGATATGCCATGTTACCTGCACGCTCTGAGTCAACTTGCTGGGTGACTCCGGCCTCCATGATGACACATGTCTGTTGCAGTGGTTGGCAAGGAGCCACCACGCTGAGGAGCAGCTCTTCCACTCTGGTCAGGGGTGGATGTGTTGCTGCACCACCACCTGTGGCAAGCTGTTGTTTGTGGACATCGGAGGCATGCTGCCGGACATGTCTAATTAAATCACTGCAGTGATGGCGTACCTGCTCATAAGTCCAGTTATGCATGCCTACGTCATTCACCCGATGGACAATATCTTGCCACAGTGCAGTGTGCCCATGCTGGTCATGGCTGGTTCTGGAGAACAGCAGGTTGTGATGTTGTATTAGGGTGTCTAAGTTTATTTCCTCCTCTTCAGGGGAATACTCAGGTTTGCGATTGTAAGACATGTCCCTGGAAGACAATAAAACAATAATTTTGAGCAAGTCATGTGGCACACTTATTCTAAAGTACAGACATCAATGAAATGCCATATATAGCAACCTATTGGCTGTCAGTAGATACACACTTTTAATACCACATATCACTGCTCAGCCCACAACTGCCTGACAGTGCCTGGCACATTCTATATATTAAACCATGTTCTGCACAGCAACAAATTGAAACCAGTATGTAAGACTATACAACAGTACATGACACACTGTATGTGACACAATGCACCACCTAGCCACAGGAGGTATATATCAAGCTAATGGATGGAGAATTATGTCATCCATTGCAATGAATGTAAAGTACAGTTACAGTATTACCAGTATACCACAGTAGTCATTGATGCCAACCCCCTGTCTAACATATGTGTACAGTTGTTGATATAGGTGGCATACTGCTGTACTAGACTATACATGTTGCTAGATACACACGTATACCCTATAACACAGGTATGATTGAGGGCATGGTACAGGCATAATTACATGCACATCAGACATACATACATACAGCACACAGATGTATGCCAACCCAGATGAGCTTTACCTGTGTACCATACAGTACTGTGTGTCACTACTTACAAAAACTTATGTCTGAGGTATGTAATCTCTGAGGACTACAGGGATGACACAAAACAGTGTTTCCAAGCAATGTGAACATACACCATACTGTACTGTTTAGGCGTACAGCTTCAAGTAGTACTACAGTTCATATGGGAGTTGGATTCACCAGCAGTACCACTCACTAAGCATACATGTATTGCTTTAGCCTACAATGGGACACCACAGTCGACAACAAGGGACTACGTCACACCGTATGCCATACTACTTTTTCTGCCTAGCAATAGCATACACATCTTTTTCTGGGATCACAGCTAGGACACAAACTACCATGACAGAAACAATGTCACACTAAGCTATCATACCTTTACAGACCTTGCGCACATTCACCAACACATTCACCATCACACTCAGTCAACCTCACATAGCAATTATTGCACTAAGTACATGTGTGTGTGCTTCGTGTCATGGGTAAATAATATGCTATTGGCCCTAGGGCCTACAGCAGCCGAGCCATACGCTGCCCTGGCCTTTGACACACACGTAATTTAATTTCACTTGCCCCTGTCAACCAGAGCCACAGAGATGATTCCTGGGGTGTATTTCCTATCTCCCAAACAATCATCAGGTGTATTTTTGACAACTGCTAATGAGGAGCTTTGTTTGCTATTGATAGGTGGTTTGTTCCAGAGTATGGCATGTCTCTGAGTTAGGACTCTATCCTTCCAGCATGTGCTGTTTAGTGAGCTGACAAGGTGTAGGGCCCTAGAGCGTGTATCTGGGAGGGATTGTAATATGTTTCTGTGGAGGATGTCCAACAGCTATGGGTGTGACATAGCACAGTATGTTAGGCAGAGGTCACCTCTGGGTAGGCGGTATGCAACACAGTGTAGCTGTGGTTTTGTGAGTCAGTCTGCATAGGGCATCTGTCTGAGGCTGGTATTACTCTTTGTGAGGTATGTCCGTGGCCTTTCCAGTTGCTGTAGTTGGCATTGTACTCTCTAATGGGTTTTAAGTGTGATAAGTAGAGGGGAACACCGACCTATATTTCCCTAGATGGCATACCTTTTGTGATGACGTGTACCACGTAGACAGAGTACATGACCAGTGTGGCGCTGTGATTATCAAAGGGGAGGCTACTGTCCACCTGTGTCCCATGTTCCCTTATCACACCTTCGGTGTTAGGTAGACTACCACCTATGTGGTAGTTAATGGGTACAGTGTTCTGGCAAGAAGGGATGGCACTGCAGTGTCAACACTGAGCTTCAGTCCATACCTTGGTCGCCAGGCACCTGTCGCAGTATGTATGCCCCATGTCTCTCTCCCTCTATATATATATATATATATATATATATATATATATATATCTGCATATCTATATATATATGTCTATATATCTATATATATATATATATATATATATATATATATATATATATATATATATATATCTACATATCTATATATATATATATATATATACCTATATATCTATCTATAAATATCTATATTATATCTATATATATCAATATATATCTACATATCTATGTTGTTGTGCCTTTCGGCTTTTCCCAGTTAGGGGTCGCCACAGCGGAACTCCGGTCCGCTAACGATTGGCAACTGATATTTATGTGATGAGTTGCCAGTCCTAATGCACAACCTTCAACAAAGGTACGCCTATTAACGCATGTCTCCATGCAGAAGACGCTCTAGCTGAGAATCGAACCGGTCAGCATCTTACTGTGAAGCGACAACTATATATATATATATATATATATATATATATATATATATATATATATATATAAATATATATATATATATATATATATATATTATATTAAATATATACACACACACATACATATAAACATCCATTGCTGTACATATAGATGTACATATAGGCACATATACAGTCCACTATTCTTGGTGGGAATAGCACTTATGCGACAGTTGTGAGATATACAGTTATGTAATAATATTGCACAGTATTGTGCAGACTGCATTGAAGGTGTCCTCAGCCCATGTAGCTTTAGCAAGCCTCACTGGCTACAACACTGCAAAAATGACAGAGCATACCCACAGCGTTTAACCACCACATGTCATATACCAGCACTGCATGCTATTGTCTTTTCCACACACTACAACCTGCATAGACATATGCACATAACAACCTTCAACAACGTATATATGTACACCCTTCACAAACAGTTGCAGTATGTCTCATGCCCTATGCACATGTACAGATACATAGAGATCCGTACTGCTGCCACATATGGATGATTCACAGTATGTAGAGAATTCTTCATAAACATCTACTACATGTCAGCAAATACATATGTGTTAAATACCTTTCGTTTGTATTGCTGTGTTCCGTTTGTTTTTGAAGGAAATGTTTTTTTTTTCTTTTTTCTTTTCTCTGTCTGTTACTCTTTATTTTTCTGTGTTTCTCTGTCTGTCTGTGTCTCTGTCTCTGTCTTTCTCTCTCTCTCTCTCTCTCACTTTCTTGCTGCAATGAGATTTTTGCATGTGTAGACATCAAGTACAGCCTGCTTTTCTAGGTATCTGCACATGTGCATGTGATATCCTCTGCACCAATTGGTGCCCACCATTCACTAATTGCATGCAGCCTGCTGTGTGGTAATTGCACTACTCAATGTCATAGTAGCCCACTGCTATAAAATGCTAGGTTAGGTAGGCGTAGCCCTTTCAGCTTTCCAAAGTGAGGCCCATGCTTGTTTGCTGTGGACACCTTTGTGTCAGCAGAAGGTTGGTATACTTCTTATCTCTGAAGCTAGTGTTGTAGCCAGTGATTTGCATGTTGTACTCAAACCTGAATGTTGCTGCTTCTAGTACACACTTGTCAGTGTAGACTTTTAGTCACCCCTCCACATGCCTGCACACGATACATGGGAGTATGTACTTTCTCTTCTAATTAGACAATTAACTGCCATACAAAAGTAGTTATTGCAATGTGTTCTTCTGGCACATAAACTGTTTGTGAACTACTGTACTGTAAATATTAATTACCTCACTTCTGAACAGTTTGTTGTTTGTTTGTGTTGACATTAGCACGGGCTGCTCAAGACAACTGGACACATTTCAGTACTGAGTATGCCTACCTACATCCTTGGTAGAGCCTGAATACACAAGTATATTGTTCTTTTGGGTAGGGGTGCAGAAGTACAGGGAGCTTTATATATTATTGTGTGATGTTTATCTTGCTGAACATACAGGGTTACTGTGTACCTGTTAGTCTAACAAGGCAAGTAGTCTGTCTGCGTAGCTCCCACTTGTGGACATATCCAGATGGAAGCCTATTATTCTTTATCTCTGCACCACACCAGTCCTTTCTGTACTGAACAGTGGCATTGTCACAGTTGGTTGCTAACGGTACATGGCTACATCCTTTGATATTTCTGTGTTGTACTCCTACATAAGGGTATGCTTGTGGGACTCATTCCAAAGCTATTTGCAGAGTGTGTAACAGCAGACAAGCTGTAATGCCTGTGTGTTTCTGCATCTGCCAGGCCTCTGATACACTCAGGTATATATTTGAACAGCCTCAGGGAAAGCTGCATATAAGTGGGGTACACCTGTAATATATTACAGACATTAAGTTGAGACTGTGAGACAATCAGAGCATATGTATTAATACACCTTTTCTGACATGCATGCAGTGTGTACTATTACTTATTGACATTATTCATTGTGTAATTCCCCACTCTTCAGCCTACCGTCAGTACTTTTCAGAGGGATTCTGAGGGACAAAGCTAACATTTGTTTAGGAATCAGGGACATCCCTGAAAAGCAGTCACAGCTGTGAAGTATGGCCTCTGCCCTATTCAAATATGCCAGTGCGTATCCTGCTCTGATACTGTGTGGGGTTTGTAAAGTGCTACTGTAACATTATTTCCTGCTAGAATGGCTGGTTCTCTTTTCACAGTCATGTCATGCAATTCCACAACAACTGCTGGTAAAGATCCACAGAACAAGATTTTTGTTATGACATTCCTATTTTCCCTTTACATTCCCTCATTGTAATGCATGATATATTTGTTACAGCAGCAACTTGTTGTCAATCTACTGTGGCCAAGTGGTACTTCATGCAGTCTAGTGTGTCCAAGGTCCGGGGCTCGAGACTGACAGAGGTGTTTTATTTTGCTGCTCAGCAGAACAAGGGCCCTGCCATGCAGGGTGAATGAGGCACTTTTAAGCAGCTGTAAGTGGGTTTGTGTGGGTTTGCACGATGCTTAGCAATACTTAGCTAAGCGCACACATGCGCACACTCGCTCAAACCCACTAATTACTGCTTAAAAGTGCTTACTCCCGCTAACCCCAGTGCTAATTTATTTGAAAGAAAAGAAAGTGGGGAGATAGGAAAGTGGTGAAAAAGAGGGCACAAAGAGGGGAAGACAGTAGGGAAACAAGCTCAGGATGTGCAGGACGGGTGTAGGGAAGGTCGATAGCTGCCCATTTCTTTACCAGCAACAGCTGTGCATATGCAAGAAATTTGGAGTGAAATTTGAAACCTTCCACTCCTGGGGGAGGGGTGAGGACAACAAAGTATGTTGTACTGCCAATTATAATTATCAGTTTACATATCCAGTGGAAGTGTGTGCGAAATGGGCAGCTATGTATGGGGCGTAATTTTTTTTGTGGGTACAGATTGCCCTTTTTTTTTTTTTTCAGGTGAGAGTGGAAAGTGAGGTAAAGGAAGTAGGTATATTTGGGGAGGTAGGTTGGGGAGGTAAACAGACAAGACAAGACAAACAAGATGCATACAGGGGCAGAGTATGACATATGGGGTGGGTGAACACAATTGACGGGGATGGATGTTTGGAAATCGCAAGCCCAAGAGCCCACAGATGGTAACAGTGGAACTGAGATCCCCACCCATGGGCAGTCACCACTGCACTTTCACAGACCCGAGGGTGGCTGTGCTGGGGGCTGCGTAGGATGGGCAGGCTCACCCTTGAGACGTGCCACTCTCGCCTTGAGCTGGCATAGGGGATCAGTGACTGAACACTGGATCTCCCTACGCACAACAGCCCAGACCCTTCGGAGGGTGACAGGTGGCCCTTCTCTGCCCACGCTTGCATGGGGGGAAGAGTGCCATCCCCTGCAGTGCTTCCCCCTGAAGGTGGCACAGGACTAACGGAGGAGGGGAGCCCGGGCTGGGCACCAGACCTGCTGGTGCCAGGTGCAATCGCCAGCTGAGGAGGGACAGGTGGGTCCGCTGGGACCGGCCTTCCCATACATTCTGTGATTAGGTGTGTTTAGTTACAACATAAACAACAGCATTCCAAATTAGTTGTAACAGCAAGCACTAATATTCCCATTAACCCAACACACCAAGGCTCCAACAGTTGAACAGCAAGCATAACACATGCATATATTGAATGACAGTGGACATTCTAACAGCATGCAGGGATGATTGGTGGCAACAGGCCACCAAGATTGTGGTGTTTGAACAGGGCACATGCATCAAAGTGAATGCAGATATTTATAGAACAATAGGACATATGTCCCAACAAATGTTTTGAGATTACACATACCCATTGAGGTGTGGAATTACATTGTTTATGCACATACAGTAGGGTGTAGAAAGAAACCTCAATTAACATCTTATAAGTACTTTTAGTCTACACTGCATTCCTATTGACTGCAGGTGTATATCCCCTACATGTATTATTACACTTGCCAACATGCATTAGGTTGTGTAATGGGTTTGGTTAGTTCATTATATACCTGACCTATATCTGACATACTAACTGTCCAAGATGCAGATGTTACTGCTACATACTTATTGATTTTATTTATATTTCTTTATCTACATATCTGGATGCGTTCACATTACATTTTCAGTTAAATTTGTACAGAACCCTACATTTTGTGTAGCACACTCACATTTCTGGGGAACACATTAACACGCTGCTCATGTGCCAGATTTACTTATGCATGCCAGCCATTAACTGACTGTTGAGGACTGTATATATGCTTCACAGCTACTGGCACTTCTATCAACCACTTTAGATGGGACTGCCCAACTGTGGGTTGCCAGCACTTATTAAAACAGTACTATTTGTATAATGCAAGGGTACAACAACATTTCAAAGTAAGTGACACAGACACACTCCAAGTATTATACCTTTATTAATTACATTACACACTTCTCAACAGGTTCTCTCCTTTATTTGATATTACAGTGCATACGGAAGACATATTCAAGACATATTATACCTTTATTAATAGTTTAGAACACTCTTTCAGGCTCGCTCACTTATTTTATATGACAGTACATGCAGAGATATTATTCTGGACATATTTTACCTTTCTTAATGGGTTACTACACTCTTTTTCTGGCTCTCTGACTTATTTCATATAACAGTACATGCAGAGGAATTATTTAGGACATTTTATGGCTGTATTATTGGGCTACAACAATTTATTTCAGGCTCTCTCACCTATTTTATATAACAATACATACAGAATAATTACTGACCTGCCTGGTGGTGCAGCCTTAGCAGCCTATCTGCATAGGCTTGCTGATTCGCAGCACGGACACCTGCAGCTGTGAAGTAAATGAAGGGATATTGAGGCATACCTATCCATTATATAGACTAAATTAGCATGTCTTACATACTACATTCCATGGCTACCTACTCAGTAGTGGGGCATCTTGCATCCCACGGGCCTCCTGTATCCATTGGTTCAGTTGGTCCTGCTTCCATCTCTTCAGGTCTGCATGGTGGTGATGGACCTGCTCGCCAGTCCGAGGAACACCTGTGGCATTCGTGAGATCATGAGCTAACCGGTTCCAAGCCTCTGCTTTGTTCTCCATCCCTCGGAACTGGCCCTGCAGGAGTCTTGACTCATGACAGTGGACAAAGAGCCAAACCATGTATTTTGACTCCTCGATGCCCCAGCATTGCCCTTGAAAGTGAGTACCCTCTCCAGCACCAGCCGTTCTAACTGCAGATGGGAGCTACAATCAGTTATGGTGAGTATTCCTGCCTATGGGGCTTAAATATGCCACATTTCCTGTACTTTTTTGTGATTGGACATTTTTGAAAATTCTCGGCTTACTGCAGACCTGCTTAACAATGGTTTATCTACCATTTATAAGTATATGTATGTTAACAGTGGCTGTTTATCCTAAGCTGTCATGGCTTAGTGGTTCAGTACTTTGATTATGGTGCACAGTGTCATGGGTTCGAACCTTGTCATTGCTTTTTATTTTACTACTGTCCAGACAGGCTAGGGGCGTGGCTGTGTTTAGGCAACTTTGCTCTACGTTGCCCTGGTTGGCACGGCGCGCACCTCCACGCAAACCGATTCCTCTGGGTAAAGTGCTATTTAGCTATAAGCAACTCTATTGCGCTGGGTAAAGCGCTGCTTAACTACGGGCAACTATATTGCACTGGGTAAAGCGCTATTTAGCTGTGGGCAGCTATATTGCACTGGGTAAAGCGTTACTTAACTTAACTGTGGGCAATTATATGTCAGGATCCTTTATAAATATACATTTTATTCACTGATACATAGACCATTTCAATGCTTTTTAGCAAAATTTTAATCATATATGTCATGAATTATTTCATATACTAATTTAAAACATAAAATAGGAAGAGGAGTGGTGGGACTCGAACCGTGAATGCCTCCTCTTTGTGCGAAGGCTCTACCACTATGCTATTCTTTTCTAAAAAAGTGGCCTCAGCACAGTGCCCTGTAGAATACCACTGGTATCCCCTGTTGAGATAAACTGGATCACCTCCCCAAGACTTGATTTTTGCTGTTGCCTAACCAATGTTTTCACTGTTGAGATAAACTGGATCACCTCCCCAAGACTTGATTTTTGCTGTTGCCTAACCAATGTTTTTCTTACTAAAATACACACACACACACACACACACACACACATATATATATATATATATATATATATATATATACACATACATATTTGCTGTTTTTTACTTTGTTAATTAATCCTATTTGGGAATACCTCAGTAAAGTAAGAGATAAGTAGCATACACTCTAAGCCCTTTATTAAGTGCTTCTGTTACCGCTTCAAAAAAACTCACACTATTTAACAGGTAAGAGCTCTCCCTTATCAAATCCATAGTGTTCCACACACAATACATGTATGTTATGTGTCATTATAGGTTAACTCAAGAATGACTGTCTATATAATTTTACACATAATACTGATCAATCTGAGGGGTCTAAATTTGTTTGGTTTTGATGCGATTCCCACCTAGTGAATTGGTGCCACTGCAACATGTCAACATATTTCAGGGTTGTGCCCATGTGCAAACATTCTGATTAACATGACCGCAAGGGGCTTAATTGTTTATTTATTTATGTATTTATATACTTACCTTTAGCAATCCACTACATTTTCACTATAATCCCATGGAAAATGATAAGAAAAGAACATTTCTGACATTAGTGCTTAAATTTTAAAGAGTTGTTGCATGTATTTCCTTCCTAAATCAGTTTAATGCAAAGACCAAAGTGATGCCAAATCTAATATGTTTTTTGACTAATAAATGTGTTTCTTGTGAAAAATACTGAAAATGTGGATCTTCTTTAGACACACGGCAAGCCCAAATCTTTTAACACTTACCACAAGCTATTGAAATTAATGGAAACAAACCAAGACTCATGGTTTGTAGTTGAAACAAATTATTTGCTAATGACTAGTGAAATGTGATAATCACTTGCCTTTTGTTCAGTCCAATAACTTTTCAGTTTGTGACATTCCTTTGCCTTTTCATCATATTAAATATAATACAAGAAAGTCATAAACATACTAAAACAAATGCTTCATATGGATAAGCAACCTTGAAAACACTCATACGGGGAGTAAATCCTCAACTGCTCCAAACTTTCCAAATCCATGGTTGCATAAAAATGGAGAAAAGTGAAAATCCCAAATAGCTTGCACAACTGTCTTGCAGAAACAAGGAGGCCATTGTGAATAACAAAAGGAAATGTGATTTCAGTCTAGTTTGAAAAAAAGAAATACCATGGAGAACAACAAAAGTAGATGTGATTTCAGTCTAGTTTGCAAAAAGAAAGGCAATCAAAAGTCAGTTGCAAAAATATAATGTTTTATTTATTTGCATTTGTTTACTGGGAAAGACTAACTGGGTAATATCCATATACAGTGGAGGTCTGGTGAGAAAAGCTCCATTTGTTTACATTGCATTATACTTAGTTCATGTTAAGCAAAGAATAGTTACATTTCTATTTATATTTACACAGAGGTAGAAGTTACTATAGAGAAAGCCCACTTGCAACTTTGTGGACTGTCCAGGCAGCAGTTATGGCTAAGAATTGTTTTGTCATTTCAGTGAAAAGTTAAGAGTATTCTGTTTACGGAGACTATTCGGAGAGTATTGTACGATGAGCACAAAGTCTTAAACTGGTGATGAGCATGTGCAGGATGTTGTTTAAATAGTGGTTTAAAACTATTGAGTTTGCCAGAGAGTTTTGTGTATGGATGCTATTCCAGGGTTTAGCAACATTTGGGAGTAGGGTGACTCTTGCAACATTATGTCACATTTTGTGAGTAGGAAGAATTTCTTCCAAAAATGGAGTTCCTTTGCTGGATGGTAGTAGGTCAGTAATATGTTTTTAGTGCAGTTCTGGATGACTAATGAGTTTGTGTTAGTTATGAATATGTTAGGTAGTTGTGCATTTCATGCCATTTTAATTGCTTTAAGCTATGACAATGGTGGGTCCTTTGAGGGAGATGGATGACAAATTTAGGTATTTTATTGTAACAGGAGGCGAGTTTCTTTCTTTCAGTATCGTTTAATTTTATTAGGATAGCAGTGGCATATAAAAGAGTTGCCAGTAAGAAGGTGGTTGCTAGGGTTTTTTGCAGCATCTGTAAGGAATCCATTGATCCTATAAAGAAAGCCTAGCTTCTGTTGTGCAGATTTAATGGTGTGCAGTATATACTGGTCATATTTGACATTGTCATCTATTATAACACCTAAAAGTTTACTATGAGTTATAGTTTCAATGACTGCATTATTTACTGATGTTATGGTGAAAGACTGCTTTTGAATTTGGCAACATTTTGAGGATACAATTTAGAAGTACTTTTTTTATGCTTCTGTCTGATTTACTGACAATAGCAGTACAAATTTGCGAGGAAGATTAGAAAAGAACTCTATCAATAATTTTTAGCAGCCGTGATGCAAAAGTACGCCTGCATTGCAGACAGCATGATAAGTGCAGTTTATACTAACATCTCTCCTGCTTTAGTTTGAGACTCTTCTATATTTACTATATGCATTAAAAATATACACAGTTACTGTATTATGGTAAAGACATTTAACCAATAAACCATATAGTGGTATGAAATCTCCATCCAGAAGTCTATTTTCCTTCCCATTCTAAGCTAAACTATTTTTTGCTCATAATGATGGTTGTCAAAAGGTGTAAGCTCCATCATATGTCATATGAAAAACAGTGACAGGAGAGGATACCAAGGAACGCCCTGTTTCTCTACTGTTTAAGACGTCAGCCAGAGAAATGCTTGAAAGAATCAGTTTCAGGCATCTTCATAAGGAATAAACTTCATGTCAACTGATGACATCAGAGCAGTAGAAAGCAGCAACAAAGTTCAATAAAGTATTATAGTTAAATGAGACTCATGACTAAATGGTACATAAAAGCAATGAATGTGAATTTTCTTAAACTGTTTCTTAAAAGCATTTTTCTAATTTAGTAATATATATGTCTTACTGTTTCATTTTCATAGTTTTTTTTCCCAAAAAACCTTTATTATTTTTTCAATAAAAACACTCAAAAAACATATATCACAGATTAACAAAGTGATCAACTTGAAGTAAAACGATTCTGTTTTCTTAATAATATTGTTAAGGTATACCACCTAGCAAGTTATATCAACATAAGAAAGGAGATAAAAAGATAACTATTTACAATAGTGCTATTTTCCATAAGAAGAATTAGACAGCAGAGAAAAAAATACTGTATCAGCTTGAGAAAGACATATTTAAAGTTACAAAACTTATTAATTTGTGTAAACAGGGCCCTCACAAACCCTAAGTAAGATTAAGGGGAAAAAAAACAAGGGGAATAAAAAAAAATAATATATCCAGGAATTTGAATTGATTTGAACTACAAAATGAAATGGCACCTCACCTAAGTGTCATGTTTAATCATACCCTCACTTCAGGCTTCGTGCCCACTGAGTGGTGCACAGCTACAGTTATCCCACTCCACAAGGGGGAATCCACCTTGGATCCTGGGAACTACCGCCCCATCAGTCTGACGAGCCTGATCTGCAAGGCCATGGAACGTATTATCATGGAACTTATAAACAAAGACATTGGCAACCTTAAAACACTGGACCCCACACAGTTTGCATTTGTGAAGGGCCGATCTTGTCTTCTGAACCTTATTGACTTCTTCAAATCAGTCTCCAGAGCCGTGGATGAGGGTAAGGCAGTCCACACAGCTTATCTGGACCTCGCCAAGGCCTTTGACACCATCCCCCACTCTGGAATCATAGATAAACGTACTAAGCTGGGCATTAATCCCTACGTCACTCAATGGGTTGCCAACTGGCTTACTGACAGAACCCACACTGTAAAAGTAGCTGACTCCAAATCCAGCTCCAGACATGTGACAATTGGAGTACCTCAGGGTACAGTCCTGGGGCCTCTCTTGCTTGGCATCTACTTCTCTGAAGTACAGGCCAACAATAAGGGACTCTGGCTAACAAAGTTCACAGATGACTGCAAACTGGGAGCCATTATTGAATCCCCAAATGATGTGGATACTCTACAAAAGGGCCTTACAGAAACAGATGCTTGGTGCCAGAGCCATGGGCTCAAGCTCAGTGCCAAGAAATGTATAGTTATCCCCTTTGGGAAAAAAAACATGTACCCATGAATTTTCACATTGGTGGCAGTACACTAAACACCAAAAGTGTGATAAGAGACTTAGGGACACAGGTGGACAGTGGTCTCACCTTCAATAACCACATCGCCACAACAGTCAGGAAATCCTTCTATGTGGCACATCTCATCACTAAGGGCTTTTCATCCAGAAAAAAGGAGGTCATTGTCCCACTGTACTCATTCATCAATTGCTCATTAGACCCATTATAGAATACAATGCCCCATTTGGTATGTACCTCTCAAGACATCTGCAACAACTGGAAAGGCCGCAGAAATACCTCACTAAAAGAATCACAGACCTAAAGCAGATGCCCTATGCTGACTGCCTTAAAAAACTCCAGCTATACTCTGTCACATATCATCTTCTCTGAGGCGATCTCTGCTTAACATACAATGCCATTTAAAACCCAGAGCTGTTGGACATGCTACACTTACAGAAATCCCAATCCCTCAAAGCCACATGCTCCAGGAATCTAAATCTTGTCATCACAATAAACAAACCATGCTGGAGGGATAGGTTCCTGACCCAGAGACTCCTCAGACTCTGGAATAGACTGCCCATACATGTCAAGAAGAGCGCCTCTTTGGCCCTCTTCAAAAGGAACCTTGATGATTGGATGGGAGAAAGGAAATTCACCCTGGGGATCACGTCAGTTGCCCTGCTAGACATGGGTCCAGGGAAGTAAATAGTTTGGGAAGAAATAGCCAGGGAAATGTTATGGCTAGTCTTGTTTAGGCCCTAGGGCCGATAGCCTATTACCAACCTATGAACCTATGATTTTGACTAGATCCTCAGGTATATCTGTGATGTATGATAGATTTAATTCACTATAAGGTCAAAAAGAATACTCCAATATTCCATAAGGCATTTATAGTCTTCAGTATTTGACTTAAGAAACGTGTGGGCTATTAAAATATTTAATTGCTATTGTTTTAAACCATTTCCAGCTAAGCATGGATCTGTCCTTCCAGTTTAATGTGATGTATAGTTTAACCAATACAATGTGATTAAGATGTAGGTTTGTCATTTTGTTAATCTAGGTGGGACTATGTGAAATATGGCAAACTCTCATGATAAGGTAGATTTTTCATAACCCATCTTAAGAAGTTTATCTCTCAAAGAGCACCAGAGTTTATCAGCACATTTACATCTCCAGAAAATGTGTAGGAGATCTGCTTTTTGATTGTCACAGTAACTGCAGAAAAGTGAGAACATTGGATTCAATTTATTTTTGGCCACAGGCATTATATATGCATTTTTCATAGTTTTAAAAAATAATAATAGGACTGTAGAAATCCACCTCATCTGGTATGCTGTGAAAGCTCCAGGTACTAGAGATTACCTTTATGGATGAGATGAAATTAAAGGTAAGTGCAAGGGAGTTTACTGGACAGGTAGCCTTGGTGCATGTGTGCATGTTTGCCTGCATGTGTGAGTGCATGCAGAGGGATGAGTGTGTGTGTGTGTGTGTGTGTGTGTGTGTGCGTGTGTGTGTGTGTGTGTGTGTGTGTGTGTGTGTGTGTGTGTGTATGTGTGTGTGTGTGTGTGTGTGAATGTGTGTAATTATGGGCGAGTGTGTTCATGAATCCATTTGGGTAGAGTGGTTGTCTGAGCTTAGTGCCTGTGTATTAATGTTTATGTGTGTGTGTGTGTGTGTGTGTCTGTGTGTGTGTGTGTGTGTGTGTGTGTGTGTGTGTGTGTGTGTGTGTGTGTGTGTGTGTGTGAATGTGTGTAATTATGGGCGAGTGTGTTCATGAATCCATTTGGGTAGAGTGGTTGTCTGAGCTTAGTGCCTGTGTATTAATGTTTATGTGTGTGTGTGTGTGTCTGTGTGTGTGTGTGTGTGTGTGTGTGTGTGTGTGTGTGTGTGTGTGTGTGTGTGTGTGTGTGTGTGTGTGTGTGTGTGTGTGTGTGAATGTGTGTAATTATGGGCGAGTGTGTTCGTGAATCCATTTGGGTAGAGTGGTTGTCTGAGCTTAGTGCCTGTGTATTAATGTTTATGTGTGTGTGTGTGTGTTTCTGTGTGTGTGTGTGTGTGTGTGTGTGTGTGTGTGTGTGTGTGTGTGTGTGTGTGTGTGTGTGTGTGTGTGTGTGTGTGCGTGCGTGTGTGTGTATAGGGGGTAGCTGTCATACCATTAAACGCTACTTGACTAATGAGCAAATCCTGCAATAATCGTGGGATGCACTAGGCACCAGGAAATGTTAATATTATTTTAAAGTTCATTAAAAATTTAAGAGAACAACAGGTTTTGCAGCACAAAAGACATATGATTAGAACAGGCATTACATACCAGGGATACTCTTTAAATAGCACCCTAAACTCACATAAAAGTCAGTAAAACAACATTTTTGCAGCATGAAAGGTGTGTGCTTTTGGAGAACACTAGAAATCAGACATATTATTTCAATATTACCCTAAACTTGCTTAAAAATTAATAGAATAACAGTTTTGCAGCATAAAAGACATGGGCATAGGGAACACCAGACACCACAGTTATTCTTTAAGTATTACACTACACTGTCAAAAAAAAAATTTACAATGACTGGTCAGTATTATTCAAAAGTACTCATGCTGATTGGGCAGCCCAACCAGTGTACCTGTTGTAAATTGAGCATATACTGAGAGAAAAAAGTCCAGCCATTGAGCTACCATTCAGCGGCCATACTTTTCTATTGGAATATGCTATGGAGTGACAATGAAAACAGATGAAAAAGCAGATATATTTTCAAAACTAATGAAACAGAAATGCACCTGTTTATCCTTCTAGTTCTGTGCCATTCCTCCTTAAATCTCAGCAGAATGTCGTACCTTGCAACTGTCTGGAGTTTCACAGCATGTCCAGAAATTTGCTCTTTTCTACATAAAAATGACTTGTAGCAAGCCACTGAAATTGAACTCATTATATAATGATGTACATCACACATTTAGCTTTCATATCCTTCAGAAAATCCACAGTAAAAAACAACAACACAGATTCTCTCTCTCTTATTTGTTTTTTTGAAAAAAAAAAAAAGTAAAATAATAATAACAATGGAGATTCTCTTTTCTTCATCACAACTCTTCAATAACACTGATGTACTGTGCAAGCATGGGAATGTAACTCCCATATGAATGCATAGACTAGTACATCAGAAAACATGGAAGAATGGGAATGAATGTGGAGGAAGAATACTGGGCCATTGCACAAAGACATTATTTAAGAAAGGTAAGCAATTTCTTTCTTAAATAATGTCATTGTATAATAGCAATAACTCACTCATGGGTGTGCATATATCAGGATTTACCCAAGGCTGGCTTTGTTTAACTTGTGATCAAACCACGCCATCTGTGGGTAAATCCTGATATACCCACACCCACCTGTGGGTTATTGCTTAACTGAACAACAATTTTGCAGCACAATAGACATATTGTTGGGAGAACACTAGACACCAGGAACAGTTTTTAAATGTTACACTAAGCTCACTTAAAAAGTTAATAGAAAAACAATTTTGCAGAACAAATGTTGTATTGCTTGGAAGAACAGTGCACACCAGGGTTATTATTTAAATATGACCCAAATCCTCTTAATAAGTTAATAGAACAACAGTACTGAGACATGAAATATGTAAGACCTATGGAGATGTAACACTAGACACCAAGAACACTTATTAAAATTTTCCCTAACTCACTCAAAAAAAAAATCTTCAAACTATGTAGCCTTTGTACAGAAAGCAACTCATCAGTGAAGCAGAACTTTAGTGCTCTGCATTAACACTAGACACCAAGAATGCTCTTTAAATATCACCCTAAGTCACTTTAAAAAAAAATTTAAAGAGAAACAGGAAAAAGAGGCTTTGAGTCCTATTTCCTTGGGTCAGAAAGCACCTTATTAGCAAGTCAGTGCATTGGTTCTTTGCACTAACTGGGAACTTGGTATAAAGCAGGTTTTCAATCCTGATGCATTTTATGAACAATAAGAAGTTTGAAACATTAATTCCTGGTATTATGACTGACAGAAATGGTCCATCAGTTACGAGGGGCAGCACAGGTATGAAAGACAATGGGACATTGTGTAAAATCAAGGACATTTGGGAGGGATGGGGGTGTGTCCCTGGGGGGTTGCCATACTTCTAAAAGGCTGTGCTGCAAACTGCCTGACAAATCCGGCAGAAATACTAAATGATACCAGGGAGAATATTTTTAAATGTCCATGTTATTTGAGCAATAGGTATGGCACTGCAATGCATTTTCTGAACAATAAGAAAAATGAAACTAATGTCTAACATTACTGACTGTAATTATCCATGATGTATGAGGGCAGGGAAAAATAACAGCATACATCAGGGGCATTTTATAAAGTAAGGGACTGGTAAGAGGTATGTGTGTTTGCAGGAGAATGACTGAGTTGAGTTCCTGTGACTGAGGAAGAAGCCTCTGCCAACATAATGCTTTAGCTGCCAGAGGTGATTCCTACAGGAAAGTGCTGATTAGCTCAAGTGGTAGCAGTACCTGATTCACAGACATGCAGATTAGTGGACAATGAGGTATTTTCTCATTACAGCTTATGTGCCTCTGAAGTGCATTTTGTATGTTCACAGAAACAACCTTTTTTTATGTTCTTAGTACCCATGGTGGGGTTATCTGTGAATCACAAGTTAAGTCTCTGAACACAAGGAAGCATTAAAAAAAATCTTGCTTAACAAATAATGCTCTTCAGATATAAAATAAAACGAGGCTCAAGAGATAGATACTTATCCCATGACTGCACAGAGAATATTAGAATGTAATGTAATCAGTCATTCAGGACTTATGAATTACACCTTTTGTCTTTACTATGCTGCACAAGAAAAAGGAAGTGGCTCTGTATACTCCGTAGAAGCAATGTATCATATTTAAATTAGAAAAAATGAACATATATAAATAGACTGCATGCTAACTGAATAACGACCTAGCTATCAATTATTATAATGAGCAGTAATGGGTATTAATAATGGAATTACAGTGATAGTGCTCCATTAACTGAATCTATGGAAATGTACAATTTCTTGAATATCAAATATTGATGAGTCCCTAAAAACAAGGCTCACCAGTAAGATTACTATGTCACCGATATCTTTTAATCTGCAGAAAAACAAAAGGTTATTCACCCCAGACACCAATGTGACATAGTAGTCTTAATAGCTTCTTACCCTTCATCAGATTACATCTCCATAAATGCAAATATCTACACAGCATATTGCAAAGATCACATCACAAAACACCATGGTACTAAAAACAACTTATAACTTAAGGAGGTTGAGCCTTCAGGTATTTCTCAGCTCTCAAGGACCCCCTATCCTTTACAAGCTGAAGGGATGCCTCACCGCACTACCACAGAGCCTCTTCAGATATGATAGGAGATGGCCTCTTGGTATTTAGTCATGCAGTAAGTTTAATCAATTCTGCTCAGTGCAGATTATCTTATTGACATCAGGAGTCAAACTGCCTTTAACCTTCCTCAGTACTCAAAAATAATTAATCTCAAGCCTTTACAAAAACCAGCTGGCACGGAATGCCAAAAATAAACTCTTTTTTTTCAATTTCCTAGCTTCTGACCTATTTCACTTACATTAATAAATATCCAAGTCTAAGTGTTGAACTTGAAGATTGAAGATTCTGCCCACAACACAATATTCGAATACACAGCCCCCTTCTCAATCCCAGTATACCTTGCAGCAGAAAGTGTTAGTTGTCCTTTACTTGTGACTAAGTCACTTCATGTTCTCTCCAATTTGTTTACGGATCTAGCATATTTGGTTTGTGGTCCTCTCCTACAATGTCCCTAAAAGACTGCATTTTTCACTTTCTGGCTAAAATCTTACTGCACTGTCTTTACTAACATCTTCTTCAGATGTATTATAAGACAACTAGATAGCATTTTGTTTTTGAATCTCACTTTCCTACAGGTTCTTCACTGGAGACATAGCCATCAGATTCTACTTTTTTTTTGCATGACTGATATATGGCATTTTCTTATTTTCTTTCTTGTTTGCATAGATTTAATTTAAAATTTCCAAGAACGTAAATGCATGTAAATGTTAAATATTAGTAATGACAACATACAAACTTACTTTAACTTCATATAGTGCAGATTGTCAAAGCAAAATTCTGAAGTGCAAGACTTAACATTACTACAACCTTTTATATCATACAGGCCTGTTCTGATATATAAACAATGTCTGAAACGCTTAGATTATCCAGTGTTAGACTGGAGCATAAGACATCTGAGCAACACTAGAAAATATTCTGCTACACGTTACATAAAATGCAGTGAAAATATTAGAGAGGGTGTATCTTTACAATATGTTTATGCCACCACTGTATGCTAGTGTTTTTTTGATGTTAGAGCTGGTATGAGAAGACGACTGCTTCCAGATATTTGAGAATTAGTCCAATTCAGGACAATCTAAAGAAACTGGGGTCCCTAAAACATTTGCAGAAACCAACACTGAGACCATTTCAAAAGTCTGAAAGATCAGGAGAGCTCCAAAAGTGATGTTTCCATGACACAGCCCTCCCCTTGCCAAAATACTTCAAACATTTATAACTTGGATATAACTGAAGACAGCTTTTCTGTGGTTATATATAAATGATGTAGGCATTTCCAGGCAATAATGTGCCTCTTTGGGAATGAAGTAATATTGGAAGGATGTGAGAGGATAGCTGAAAACTGGGCAGTGATTAGGTCTATGACATTTTCATCCTCGTAGTAGTCATTGTTAGCCCTTCCAGAATCATAGCTAACTTTACCAAGGGTAGCATACATCATAGTTTGACCTTTAGAAAAATCTAACTTACCTACATAGACATCAACTGTGCTCTGCATGAAAAGCTGAAACTGAAAAATTACAGTCAGACATTTCTGTCACAGGGAGGAAGTCAGATGGAAAAAATGATTCTGGTGGGTTTGCACAAGGTTAGAAATACACTGCAGATACTCAAAGGACCTATACACCAAATATGAATATAACTGAGCAAAAACATACAAAACTCAGCAGTGAATGAGTATATGGAATGCAGATATGATGAGCTGGCGAGTCCAGATGGCTACGCAGAGGGAAAAGTAGGAAAAAATACTCTCTCAGTTTACTTAATATAGACCTGAATATATGGGAAACTGCTTTAGCATACTGTGATGAACTGACTTCCTAGTACAGCCTAGAGCATGTGCCTGCAGAAAATAACCCTTGGGAGAGAAGGTGCTAGAATGTGATACTTTAGATATGGTGACAGGAAGTATGACTCTAGCCAGTACAGGCATTCACTGCAGGAACAATTTAGGGTTATGCCAATTAGATAACATTGTTAAGACTACTTTCAGATTTGGTTCTTCCTGGTGCTAACCACAGCATCTTTTTTGTATCTCTGTTATTTTCCTCAATGGCGGTTAAGTAAGCCGGCAGAGTTAATGGGTGACTCCTTTTCCTGTGAGCTCCCTGCTCTCAACTTACTACCACTATTTTTGCCCTCATGCACATCTTTGTATAAAGAGTTGACCTCATCCAGAGTTTACACAAATATGTTTGGCCCTCCCTTAAAGCTTGATACATGGATAAATGTGCTTTCCTTTTCATCTCATATTCCAAATGCTAGCCAGTATACTTACCTTCTATGTATTTCTGCTGAGAAATCTTCATGTTTTTGACATTTTGGACAGAACTAACATGCCTTTGCTTTATTACAGCCAGACTTATTGACCCACTCCTTCAGTTTATAATGACATAATAATATCCAAGGTTTAATTATTTTTTACTAGGCCTCCCTACATGTTATGCTTACTCTGTATGAAAGACCAGTCCCTGCTCCACAACTGCAGCAGACTTTTGTTAGATTTCAATAATTCTAAAATTATTTCTCATAAAACATTTTTATGAAGTGAAGTAAAAGCATTCCATATATTTCTTTTTCATTTTCTCCTTTATGCAAGTCCAAGCTACTGTGCACTAACATATGTCAGTTAACTGTTTTTTTTTATTACAAATATTTAAGTGCCTCACCTTAAGCCTGACAAGTTTTCGGTCATTTTTTTCCATCCCCAAGTGTAAATTAACCACACAGTATATCACCGTATTTATTAAAAGGATATCTGTCTGACTCCAGTTTCCAAACCCTACATATTGTTGTAACTATCTCTAGATCTAAATGGCAAATTAATTTTCACATAGCTACAGCTTTACAATGGGGAATATTCCTAAAACCTTCAAATATTTAATTGAGCATTGCTTCAGTTTCAAATGAAAATTAGCTAACTACAACCATTAAAAACATCAACTGTCCTCTTCTCCAACTTTTGAGTCAACATAACAGATGGTTCATAGGTAGATACTAAGCTATCAGCCCTAGGGCCTATACAAGCCTAGCCAAAAGGAACCCTGGCTTTCGCCACCCAAGAAAATTATTTTCATGTGCCCCTGTCGAGCAGAGCCACAGAGGTGATCCCCGGGGTGAATTTTCTATTTCTCATCCAATCATCAAGATTTTTCTTGAAGAGTGCTAATGGGAAGCTTTGTTTGATATAGACAGGTAGTTTGTTCCAGAGTATGGGAAGTCTCTGGAACAGGAATCTATCCCTCCAGCATGTTCTGTTTATTGTGGTGACAAGGTTTAGGTCAATAGAGTGTGTAGCTCGGCGGGATTGAGATTTCTTTAAGTGGAACATGTCCAACAGCTCTGGGTTTGACATGGCTTTCTATGTTAGGCAGAGATCGCTTCTGAGTAGGTGATATGTGATGGAGTAAAGCTGGAGTTTTTTTAAATGATCTGCATAGGGCATCTCTTTGAGGCCAGTAATCCTCTTTGTGAGGTATTTCTGCGGCTTTTCCAGTTGTTGTAGATGTCTTGTGAGGTACATACCAAAAGGGGCATTGTACTCTATAATGGGTCTAATGAGTGATGAGTAGAGAGGAACAATTACCTCTTTTTTCCTGGATGAGAACCCTTTTGTGATGAGGTGTGCCACGTAGAAGGATTTCCTGACTACTGTGGTGATGTGATTATCAAAGGAAAGACCACTGTCCACCTGTGTCTCAAGGTCTCTGATCACACTTTTGGTGTTAAGTAGACTACCACCTATGTGGTAGCTCATCAGTACATCAGTACAGAGTTTTTACCAAAGGGGATGACAATGCACTTTTTGGCATTGAGCTTGAGGCCATGGCTTTGACAACAGGCATCTGTCTCAGTGAGGCCCTTTTGTAGGATGTCCACATCATTAGGAGTTTCAATTATGGCTTCTAGTTTGCAGTCATCTGTGAACTTCATTAGCCAAAGACCTTCTGTGTTAGCCTGTACTTCAGAAAAGTAGATTCCAAACAGGAGAGGACCCAGGACTGAACCCTGTGGTACTCCACTTGTCACTGGTCTGAAGTCAGATTTGGAGTCTGCTACTTTCACAGTGTGGGTTCTGTCAGTGAGCCAGTTGGCAACCCATCTTGTGACATAGAGATTTATACCTAGTTTAGTGAGTTTATCTATAATTTCAGAGTGGGGGATGGTGTCAAAAGCCTTGGCGAGATCTAGATTGGCTGTGTGGACCACCTTACCCTCGTCTACAGCTTTGGTGACTGCGTCAGAGAATTCAATCAGGTTTAGGAGACATGATCTGCTTTTTACAAACCCAAACTGGGTGGGGTCCAGAGGTTAGAGATTACCATGTCTTTGTTTATAAGTTCCATGATGATATGTTTCATGGCCTTGCAGACCAGGCTTGTTAGGCTAATGGGGCAGTAGTTCCCATGGTGGCTCCCCCTTTGTGGAGTGGGATAACTATCGCTGTGCACCATTCAGTGGGCACAAAGCCTGAGGTGAAGCTATGATTGAACATGGTGCTTAAGTTGGGTGCATGGTCATTCTGTAGTTCGTGTAGAATGCAGCCTGCGATGTTGTCAGGTCCCATGGATGCTGTGTTCTTGGCTTTGGAGAGTGTGGTTTTACCTGTGCAGCCATGATTACAGGAACTTTGCATTCTTCTGGTATAGAGATGGGCCCTTTAGGGGTGAGGGTTTAACTTAGCACTGAACCTATATGCCAGGATGTTGGCATTATCAGTTGGTTCTGTATATTTAGTGCCATTGTGCTGTAACTCAGAGCAGATATGAGTGTTGCCATTGAGATTCTTGACATAGCTATATAATGCTTTGTGGTTGTCTTTAGAATCAGTGGTGATTTTGTTTTCATAACTAGCTTTGGAGGATTTTATGAGGAATCTCAGCTTCTTACTGAGGCTGACCAGGGAGTTCTTCCAGTCATGGGATTTTACTCTTTTTTGCAACACTTTCTTTTGTCTGTTGTAGAGTTTAAGGCCAGGGGACCACCAGATTGGCTTCCATTTTTTGGAGGACAGCATCTTGGTTCTGTTAGGAATAGCATAATCCATGTACTCATGTAAGTGCTTATAAAGTGCATTTTTGTAGGATTCAGCAGTCATACCTCTATTGTCCATCTGCATGGGTGTTGTGAAGTTTGCCACTTCTGTTTTAAGAAGCATTAAGCTGGCTTTGGAGAATTTTTTTACGGTAGTTTCCCTAATGGGGGGTGGGGGCGGGATGTGGGTGTCTAGGCTGAATAGCTTGTCGTATCTGACCAACAAGGAACTGACCTCTGGTGTGGAACACTGGTCGCCCATGTTGGTAATGCCCAGGTCTAGGATACTGCTGCCCATGGTGGAGGTGTGGATAAGTTGATCCAAGGTGTTGGAATTTATGAATTCCAGAAATTGCATAACAACTCTCCCATACTGCAACACAGCATTAGTAAGTATAAAATCTGTGACAAATCTTTAAAGATATGAGACACTGGCTATTTTTAGAACACAGATTTTTTTAAACACATTTAGCTACAAACTGCTTTGTTAGTATACATAGTATACATAGATGATGTACATTGGGTGTGTGTGTCGGGGGGGGGTTCTCCCTCTGTGTCTGTGTGTATATCTATATATCTATCTATCTATACATATATATATATATATATATATATATATATATATATATATATGTCTCTACATATGTGTGTGTGTGTGTGTGTGTGTGCATATATGTGGACAAACATACACAAACACACAAACTCCAACACTGAAAATAGATTTTAATAAAACAAACAAACAAACAAACACACACACACATGCACACACACACACACACACACACACACACACACACACACACACACACACACACACACACACGTGCACAAATACACACACATGATTTGGATAGGCAGGCTATATCTATATACTCAAGCCCCATGCCCCCAAGATGTTTTAGCTATGAGGCTGACCCTCCCATAACTATGTATATAGATTAAAATGTCACTACAGATTGCAGTAGCAATATACACAACAATGCTAAAAACTTCGATATATTATATGTTCATTAAATTCATTATTTAAGTATGCCTGTAGACTTGCAGTCAAGAAATTTCAGCATAAAGTACATTGCATTTTAGGAAAGTTACCTTTTTAATTAATGTAATTAATGAAGGTGGTAGAAATTCTCTAGAGTTGTGAGAAAATCTAATTCAGTTTAAAATGCAGATGACTAGAAGTATATTCCTATAACATAGTAATCTGAAAACAGTATGGGGATTGTTGCAGTAAAGAAGATATTTAGTTGGGTTAACAAACAACTACTTTTAATCAGTGAGTTCTCATAGAAGACTTAGCACTTTTACAACTGCAGTACCTTTTATTTCACAAAATTCTTTAAGTGCAGTTGTTTTCTCATGATTTCTACCATCACTTAGCTTGATGAAGGTCATGCTTAATTATGTATTTTATAAACCTTGCAGACTACCTATTATCTTTACTATTGCTTTTAACTTGATATCAGCTGTCTTTATTTACTGAAACATCAGTATCATGAGAAATTCGGCTAAATCCATTTATGTTCTTTCATATTTTGATATGCAATACTTTCTTTTAATTTTATATTTAATTAAAGTGTTCCCTTTCCTATTATTTATTGTGTTATTAGTTAATGAATGCATGGGGTGATTATAGGCTTAACCGTCTTTTGTCTTAAGATAGCCATGCTTTATAATCCAGTTCATATTGCATACAAAACAGTCACCAATAAATTATTGATAATTAATGAAATCTGCTGTTTGTAATATATATTGTACAGGCTTGGGTATAATTCCAACAAATCCTGCTGCTTGCATACAACATGTTCTTTAAACAGGTTTTATTATTGGACAAAGCTCCTGGATGGCATATTACATATGGTACCAATGGCTAACAGGATGTTGTCCAGTCCCATGGATGCCATGTTTTTTGGCTTTAGAGAGTGCAGCTTTTACCTGCGTAGTTGTGATTACAGGGACTCTGCATTCTTCCTGTATAGATATGGGCCCTTTAGGGGGTGAGAGGGGGGTAAAGTTAGCACTGAACCTATCTGCCAAGATACACCAAAATAAACTCCAAAGAGTTGGAAACCCACGAACAAAACAAAAAGATGAGTTAAACAAACCACAGGAAGCCGTAGTGGAATCCAAGATAACTTTACTGGAAACTTGTAAGCGCTTTCGTGTTACAAAATCCAAACACTTCTTCAGACAAGTTCTCCTTGTTTCCTATTACTGTTTAAATACACATCTCAATTATCTCATTTATTCAGTTACAAACAATTTAACCAATATTTCAATTAAATAATTAATTAATTAAATGAGTTCTGCCCTAGCAAAGGCTAAAAACTAAGTACTCTATTAAGAACAGTTCTTCTTAAAAACAATGTTGTTTTTGCAAAATACATTACCTAAAGTTAAAAACCTAAGCCAAAGTGTGTTCAAATACCAATAAACATGTTGTAAACGCTAAAAAATATATGCCTATTTATTTTCTAACTATAGCAAGCCAAGCTTGTTTTTAAACAGAATTTATAAACTGAATTTATAAATTAAATTCATAAACACAATTTAAAAACAGAATTCTGTGAACAAAGTTCAATAAACTTCAATTAATTAATTATTTAATTGAAATATTGGTTTAATTGTTTGTAACTGAATAAATGAGATAATTGAGATGTGTATTTAAACAGTAATAGGAAACAAGGAGAACTTGTCTGAAGAAGTGTTTGGATTTTGTAACACGAAAGCGCTTACAAGTTTCCAGTAAAGCTATCTGCCAAGATGTTGGCAATATCAGTTGGTCCTGTATGTTTCGTGCCTTTGTGCTGTAACTCAGAGCAGATCTGGGTGTTGCCATTTAGATTCTTGACATAGCTATATAATGCTTTCTGGTTGTCCTTGGATTTAGTGGCAATTTTGTTTTCATAGTTAACATTGGAGGATCCAGAATAAACCCTTGTATTAGCAAATCATGCATCACTGCATCTTCTTGTCAGTCTCATGCCTTCCTACATATCTTATAATTCATGTTCATGTCTTCTATACCGTTTGTTGCACATAGAATTAACAGCTATTCATAACCCCATAATTTTTACATAGAAAGACCCAGCTCCAGTCATCTGAACAATTGCTTAATAGTAGTGCTCTGTTTTTTCTCTTTATTGCCTAAAACTTTATACCATGGATGGCATTCTGCTACTGCCATAAACAACTCCCAGATCAGTTCACCCTCCAGTGCTTGATTACTGCAGCACTTAACAATTACAACTGAATCATTTCCTCTATAACACCTATAAATGATTAACAGATTGATGAAGCTGACACCTAAACTTGCTAATTATCTACTTGAGGCTTCTGCCAAATAACATCAATAAGAATTACAAGTAAACATTTCCTAGAAAGTACATTTCTGGCATGTTGTCTACAAAAATGTAGGTTTACTTGACAACATTGACTGATCCATAAATGCTTGGGTATGTAATTATTTAAAGGGAAAATAAAGAAACACAACTTTCTGTTATCAACCTGCATATTAAATTAGAAAGCATGTTTTATTTCTGCATAAATGTGGAATATCTTAAGATGATTTCATAATAATATGTCAACAGATCTATTTCTCAATAAAATAAGTACTTTACTATTTGAGGAGTAAAATAATTACTTTAAACAATTAAAATAATGCTCATACATATAGCAGAACAACTATAAAATGAAAGCAGATTCTTGTACACGTTACTCTGATGTTGTATTCACAGATCTGTTCAGTATTTATCAATGCAAAACATACAAGCATGCTACGCTGGTACTCTGTGTCCATATGTACAAGTGCATATACACAATCAATGTGTTACATCCTGTGTCATAAACATACAAGCATATTAGACTACCACCCTATGTGCGCATGTACATGCGCATATACACAATCAAGGTATTACATCCTGTGTTATAAATGTACACACATGTTACACTGGCACTCTGTATTCACATGTACAAGTGCATATATGCAATCAATGTGTTACATCCTGTGTCATAAACAAACAAGCATATTAGACTGGCACTCTGTGTGCACATGTACAAGTGCATATACATAATCAAGGTGTTAAATCCTGTGTCATAAACATGCAAGCACGTTACACTGGTACTCTGTGTCCACATGTACAAGTGCATATGCACAATCAAGGTGTTACATCCTGTGTCATAAACATACAAGCACATTACACTGGCACTCTGTGTCTACATGTACAAGTGAATATACACAATCAAGGTGTTACATCCTGTGTCATAAACATACAAACATACAAGCACGTTACACTGACACGTACATGTGCATATACACAATCAATGATGCTGGTAAAAAAAAATATTAAGAATATTTAGGCTACTCAGATATTTAGGTATTCACATATTTTAGGTCATCTGATGCTGCCCCCATCTCATTCATTCATTATTTATACTTTCTCAGTGTGATTAATGCTTGCTGCTCTCCTAGGCTGCAAACTTCTTTTGTAATTTGTTCAAAATTTCTTATCTGCATCTGTGTGAAATAATCATGCCTTACATTTTTTTAATCAGTAAAGCTACTTCTACAAAGTAATTTTCCATCCACATGCCTTTCTCTTAAGCTGTTACCTTCCCAACCTTCCACTTCCACTAAATATAATCTATTTTTCTATACTACGTGGACATTTGCATTTTATAAATCCAGTTGTCAAAAAAGGATCAGGGCTGCACATCATGACAGGGCATGACCCATTTTCTAATTCCCCAGACGGTGAGTGACAGCTAGATCACTCCGTTCTTTCATCCAGTTGGTGAGGAGCTTCTTTTTTGTAAAGGTTATTCAAGACTGAGAAAGCTATCTGTCAAGCTGATCTACAGTGCCAGGGAGGGTTGTGGGTGAGTTATGTATTTGAGAAATTTCATTAAGTTGGCTGGTTTAACTGATTGGTGAGGTTTCAAATATCAACCAGTCTCTTGCTTATATGTAGATCTATGAATTTAATATATATATATATATATATATATATATATATATATATATATATATATATGATGAATTTGTTTTTTGGGGCAGTTAGTGAGTTTCACTTTGGTTGTGGTGTGTCTCTGTGACTGGCTGAAGTTAGCAATATTGAAACATTTGAAGATGGAAGCTGCATCTACAGCATGGTTCTTACCCATCATTAAAAGCCTAAAACGTAAAAAATCATCAATTTCTGTGGCACAAAAGGATAAATGCCTGATGAAACCTAGATGCCTAGGCTTGTTTATCAGATGATGAGTTGAAGGAGTTGGTCGAGAGAGAGATAGAGGGAGAGAGAGAGAGAGAGATGTGGTGGGACAATTTTTTCCACTTGACTAGAGGTAAATTATTTATTAACCACCACGAGGCTGCACCATATTGTAGCTTTGCAGCTTACGTTCTACACTATAGATGTGTACTAGTTTAAAAAATGATTTTGGTGTACTGCAACATATAAACCAGACTCAAGAGTTTCTGGGATTTTGAACATCCAGTCATTTTTTAAAGTATTACTTGAAGGGAATTTACACAAGCTAGACGTTATAGTACATCAACATTTTCCTGCTCTGTAGATAAAGTTGCAAAGTCTTTGTCTGAAGCCCATTCTTTTTTGCATTATTTGAGTTTGTGGGCTTTGTGAAGTGTAAGTACTATGCTAATTTTGCTTACTATTCTTCACCTTTAGAACTTCTAGTTCAAATTTCATTCAGAATTAAGAGGCATGCGTGGATTGCTCATCATAATACAGGTGGTGAAAGTTGCACTAAGGCTCTAAGTCCTCAAAAAAACTCAAAAAGAAGTTATGGGGAATTATTAAACCTGCAATTAAATCTTCCCTCCGAAACAGCAATCAGCTATCCTCCACCTAAGCCCTATATCTTACTAGGAAATCAGCAAAACAAACATCATTTTCTAGTTAACATTTACATTTATTCCTTTATATATTCCTACTCCAGTTTCCCCCCCAAATATATTACATAAATCAATCCTTTGATTTTTGGAAATGACATAAATGTCTGTAATACTTTTTATTTAAGATGGAATTAATGAATATGTGGATATGCAGCTGCAATTTATAACACACTCTCTGTTTGTACATGTCCAGTATGTGAAAGCAGAAGGCACTGATTAAACATAATTCTGAATAAATTTCAGACAACTTACAGAAAATAGTTACATAGAGCAGAGTGTGCATAAGTTTCCCTAAACAATAAGCATTTTAATAAGGCTATAAATAAGTCTTGTAAGATGCATAAAAATATATATGGCATCATGTATCCAGGGATGAGTTGAAGGAATACCAAGCTTTACAAGGTTCTTTGTGGAAAGGTACACTTGTTCTTTGTTTTTCTAACAAGGTCTGCTGTGATGTAACTCTAATGATTTATATGTGGTACAATTTGTGTGTGCATGTGTCTGCAGATGTAATAAGAACTAAGCTGCATTTTAATATAGAAAATATACAATTTTTCATTTAAGCAATTTATTCATAATGCAGATGCCTCATAGTGTCAATTTATTGCAGTGCTATTGGAAAATGTGGATTTTATGTCCATCTCATATTGGAGACTTTGCAGATTTTTTTTTTTTTTGGTAAATCTAGATATTTTGTTTCATGCAATGATATATATTGGCTAGTTGTAGTATTCAATGTTTATATACCAGTATTAATACGAATATGATGTAGATGGCTTGAAATATATTCTAAATGCTCTTTCTGTGTTATATTATATTATAGAATTAACTCAATATTTTAAAAGAATCCCCGGGATTCATGATGCTCGGCGCAAGGCCGGCATTAGGCTTGCGCCGACTGTGTGGCATGAAGATGGAGCAGTAGCGCCAAATGCATATTAATGAAGGTGCGCTGCCACCACAGCCATGTGCATAGGAAATTAGTGTGAGTGTATAGGGCATGTCGAAGTGCCGCACAGAGGTGTGGAAATGTCAGCTGTCGATGTACAACCTAAAATGCTTGCATATAACAATTTGCATGCAATAGTAATCACATCTGTCAGTGTCCGTGGATACTGAAACATATGCAAAGCATGCAAGACAGTTCCTGTGAACACAAAATGAAGAAGCAAACACAAATGCATGGTAGGGAATAACGGGACCCCATCCCTCGAACAAATGACATTGAAAACCGTGTGCCCGTAGTCCAATGCAGTGTAGATAGTTATACCAAGTGGAAGTGAAACGCATCATGTTAGCGCGCCGCCAATGGCTACATCCAGCCCAATGGTCAGGGTCACCAGCTGTCCCACATTGTGAGGGAGAGTACACAGCTGGGCAGATGTGTCCATAACAAAACCACGATAAATGTAAATATGTAGTGACCGTATGACAGAATTATATCCCACAACGCATGTAATAGTCACATACAACAGGTATGTCCTTATTTAACATACCATATGTGATAGGAAATGGAATAAGCATGAAAACAAAACAGAAGGCGCATATAAACTGCTACAACAATAAGGCAACATGTAGGCTTAAAGGAACATTATTATCCATAGCGTTGACTGTGGGTATGTGTTGTCCAGTACAATCGGATATGTGTCCGGAATATATCCCATCCTGGACATAGTAAAAGGTGTCATCCTACCAATGATCAGAGCAGTCATCCAAAATCTACACATATGCGGTCCAAGCCGTAATTGTCAGGATGTGTTACAGTTTAATGGGTGTTACCCGGGTGTACCAACCATGTCATGAAAGTTAAGTATGGGAGTGTACCTATGTGTGTGATGTATAGCATGTGGAAGGTGAAACATGCCAGGGTAGTCCAGACAACCATACAGGTACCTGACATATGTAGATTATGCAATGTGTTAACTTGACCGTGTCATGGGCCATCAACCAAAGCAGTGATGGATGGAGTGTCAGGAATATGTGTGTGGAGGGGATGGGTAATGGTATAATCCTCAAAGGCGAGACTGTGTCGTATGCAGAATAAGTGAACTGGAGGTGTATGAGGGAGCAGTGGGTGAATCAGAAAGAAACACAAAGAACATGTATACACATCTGCAATACAACCAGACCTATTGGCGAATGTATGTGTTGACAACCCAGTGTCTTGGCAGAATATGCGGGCTGTGGACACTATATAGGTCAGCAACAAAACACACTGAACACATCCGCAGCTAGCCACCCACAGATACCAACACATGGGGTATAACTCCCAAACACACACACCTGCCATGCCTTGGAATCGAGCACCTACCTGTCTAGTCTACCACACTACAGCATTGCGCAGTAACAGAACGTGCTACCGAGTTTCAGCATCACCGCACTCCCAGAGGCATACTTCTGGGTGGGTGACATCATCAGCAAAGGTGAAGACGTAATCTGCTGACGTGTGCATTGACATGCATACATGTCTGACACAATGGTGTCCTAACACATGTACAACAGTGTAATGGGTATCACATTGCAGTGTTGTGTGTATGCCCTACAGATAGAATGCACTTTTAGCAGATGTGCATGAGCATTGAAGGGTAGTATGAGGTGGCTACATTGCTATACAGTGTGAAGTACAGACACTGTGCCATTGCATGGCATCATGAGGCATCTATATTGCTATACAGTGTGGAATACACACACAGTGCATAGCCATGACTGCATGCATACACAATACATAACTACTGTGGATTGTGACCCACGTTGCTGAGGTGTATACACACTAAACCATGCTGTGTCATGTGACAGGTCACTGGAAGACCTATGGGTGACACCCCTGCACAACTACTAAAATGTCTTAGCTGCCTGGCAACCATGTCCTCACATGGCAGACTTGTTAATACACCATGTCCCACATGACATTTATGTACCACACAGACGAGGTGCATGGCTGACAGTGATGTCCAACAGCAGCAAGGGAAATATATGGTATCTGTGGTCTGATGTGGTGTCTATGTCTGTGGAAGCTGTACAGGTGACTACTGTCATGCTATGACACAGAACCAAGGCACAAACAACGAACAAACTGTAATAACCAACAGTCATGATGTTCAATACATCTTATATGGTCGAATTAAGTGACACCTCCACAAGCTGTGCACAGGTTTTTAGGATGTCAAGTGTTCCACATCAACTATATAACTATTCAACAAAGGCTATAGTTGGACCATGTGTGGATAATGTGCAACAGGGTGTATACACATCACATCTACTGTGTGTTGCTACATGTCTCTGCCCATCCTCCATGGCCATGAGTTAACATGTGTTGGCCAAATGTTTGTGATGGCCATCTATCTCACATGTCTGTGTTGTCCCATATGACATACACCCATAGATGTCAGATACGTCACTGTCCACAGGGTTATGCAGACAAAGGGTTGTATGTTTGGTATGTGAGGTATGTATTATGGGATAGTGAGACAATATTGCAGCTAGAACACTACATGTCTGGGACATGTCAGATGGCACATCACAATGTGTGCACCCATTGCAGGGGCATATTACATAATGGTGAATCCTGTGAGCTGCCCATATACCAGCTCACGGTGTGGTACTGTTTGCGTACCACACATGTGTTGTTCCAATGTATAGTACATATGCCTACACTGAACAACACCTCCACCGTTGTATGCACAGCTGTCCACACATCTAGCAATGACAGATACTGTGGGTTCATGTCAGTGTTTCATTTAGTTAGTATATATTGCGCATGGGTAGTCAGTGTGATTGATGACAGATGCGACCTGTATATCGTGACTGGACCATACATTATGTGTACATGTGTTAACTGGCCACATGGCAAATAGATCTATGCATTAACATGCCTGATACTGATAGGGGTGACACAGCAGTTTGAACATTATCCATGACTGTATGACAGCTACAGGGTGCACTGTGCATGTTAACACATTCGCCTGTACAATAGCATAAAGTATGCACATGTGTGCATACACAGGGTGGCATACTATAGTATGCGGCATGTGTGTAAACATACCTTGCATATCATGTTACATTACATATTGTACAGTGACACATGCAACTAAATGTGATATAATAGTCATATGTGCAGTAGTGACTTACCAGGCAACTCCAGGCTCGGTGGTTGGGAGACACCCACCTCCACGATGGCAGCTAGTGTTTGTGGATACTGTTCTGACGGTGTCCCCAGGCTGGCCAGTAGCTCCTCGGTGGGTGTGAGTGGGGGCTGGGTTGGTGGCCCACCACCTGTTCCACCTTGTTCCCTCCCTGGCGATTGCATTGGCACGCTGTTTTGCAAGTCGTATCAGGTCCATGCAGTGTCTGTGCACCTGCTGGTAGGTGCGATTATGGCCACCCACATCATTAACCCTCCTGCGAAGTTCCTGCCACAGGTCATCACGCTGCTGGGCATGCTGTGGCACATGGCTGAACAACACTTCATAGTTATCATGGTGGTACGGTATAAGGGCATCATCCTCCAGGCAGCTATATGCTGGCAGGCTTGAACAAGGCATTATCTGCAAGACATAAGGATGGAGACAGGTCACAGTATCACAGAGATGTACAGAGATACAGCTGCACATACATTTGTATTAAATCTAGTACATATGAACAGTTATCTGTGCAAATCATCATGCCACTGACATGACTGACATGTTTGTGTCGCACACATGTAACACCCGTTGTGCATTGGATATCATCACCATATATGTGTGTCACCTCATTACATTGCTCATACTCCATGTGAATGCTGTCTTGATGTGGGCATGTCTATTTGCCTGTACTGGTGTTCTTACCTATCAGCACATGCCTGGATGAGTCCACAGTAATGCTGTTGACCTTGATGCTGTGTATATGTCACATATCAACACATACACTGCCTTACCAGACATGAGCAGTGACAATGCACACATGCGCATGGAAACCTTTACATGCATGTATTTTGCCATATACATCTACATGGCACTGTACAACTGTTCAACATCCTGCCACGTATCACCTGTGTTGCACATGTGATACACATGGGACAATGGCTAGCTGGACATTATTCGCAGGGATGGTTATCAACTATAGCATGTACGGGCAAGGTTTTCTAGCTGTATCCGACAGCCATTTTGTCACCACCAGGTGCATCAGTGCCACATTACTGATCCAGACAGTTAATGATACATCTACCATGCAGTCATCACACCATGTGTGACAGAGATGACATGTGCAACTTTGATGGACAGGGTTGCATGGTATTGCAGGAGTATGTAACATGTATGGCACAGGGATCTGTCCAGCATGTGGCGATCCTTGTAGTAGGACGGTGGCTGTCCATGACGTATGTCTTTCAGATCAGGATATGTACGTGTTGCATGTCCAACATCACAGTGTAGCACATGTCTTTATGCAAGGTAGCCAGCATGCTGCATAGTGGAGGTGAGGATTGTGAAGGCTGGTATCGGCCATCCACGCATGGCCAAACACCTTAAAGGTGATATGTGATCCGATATTGGTCACCCTAGTGCTGAGTATGCCTGTCCAATGATATCCATGCTCATGGATGGCACCCTGTCATGACATGGGTGCCTTGTATGACTACCTAATAGGCCTGGAGACATCACCAGCTTAGGGAAGTGAACTGCACAGCACCATCCCTTACACACAGTGTCCATAATGTTGACCGCTGCCAAGGTGGTAGTTAATGGGTACAGGGTTATTCACCTAGCGGTGACAATGCTATTAGCAGCTGTCAGATTGTGCACATATGTCACCCACCTCACCCACAAAGCCCATTCTGTATGTTGTCCACAACAATGAGACAGCTATTGCTCCTAGGTCATGGCCATTCACATCCTTACATAAGCCGATGCCTCCCATTTGCCTGTGTGGTATGGGCTACAATGAGGGGGGACTACAAAATATTAACCCTGTTTTACTGTAGCTGCCACTGGTGTGATATGCACATGTCACTCAGACACCTTTTGTAGTGTTGCTTCTGTCAACAGGCCACTGGTAGAACACTCCTGTCACATACGAAGGTACATCTAGTATACTCAGTGTAGCTGGAACACAGTATGGGTGATGATGTCCTATGACCTGTGACAGTATGAAATCATCCGTACTGTCATCTACATCTGTACTGCTAACATCTACATTGATAAAGCTTCATAGACTTGCAGACCATACTCAGCAGGGTAATAGTGCAGTGCCTCCAATTATGACTGGCTTCTCCACTTGTGGGTTGCAGTGGGTTTATATTATCCAACACCCTATCTGTATTGCATATTCATGCTCAGCACTTGTTCAGAACATGTAAGCACTTCATGAGCTACTAATTACTATAGCACCCATTCCAACTCATTTCTTACAAGTACACTGTCTGTCCTTACATTTCCAGCTTGCTTACAGTACAACAGCTGTTGTACACATGTACCTCACATATCTTGTGAGACATGGTTGAATATACATGCATGTCCAAGTGTCACTTACCAGTGTTATTGCCTGTCTATATGATGAATATGGCAAACATGAGGCAATAGAGCAATTGTCTCATGTACACAGTCAATGCTCACCTCCCAACATACGACACTACAGCCTGTGGGAGATGCACTTATGTAGCCATGCTGGGGGTAATGCTCTCACCAACCCAGACTGAACCTGACATTCATGTGGGGACGTTAAACATTTGCAACACACCCCACTCATCACATAGTCTCACTAGATCTCTACCACCACAAGCCACACATAGTATGACTACGACATTTGCAGAACCTCTCCATACTCTCTGTGTAGGCAACAGAGGCAGACCCCATCACCAAACATGACACCAATTACTTATAGCCCACAGACTCATGTGTGCCCATCAACTACAGCCAATAGCATGTTATAACATACCCAATACACCAGTCATAGCTGACTCTGTAGGCAGTCACACTGATGTCCCACTCAGCAGGCTATACAAGGTGATAGTTGCTTACATCTGGCTGTCGGGTAACAGGATCCGCAAAATAACCTATGCACCCATGCCACACCTCACCAGGTACAATTTGACTGTCATTCTCCATTTTAGTGTGACTGCCCTGAGATGTAACTTCCTGGACTACATGTACAGGGACATGCAATAGCTCTCCTGTCTTGTAGCTCAGAAGGTATCGCCCAAGCCTTGAGACGCATTCTGCATTCATCCAGACTGATACCACTGTACAATGACTGAATGTTTCACTTCAACAGTTGCCTATGCATCTGCTGTCATTCCACAGGCATCCAGTATCTGTCTGCTTTGAATGACATGGTCAATAAAACATGATGCTTTGGCACAGATGACCTGCACCTGTCAGCCCTGGGATTACAGATAACATGTAAGGCTCTTGCTGCTCCTATACTGCCTGTCTTGGACAGTTTCCAAATAACATTCACCACCAGAACAGGAACAGGCAAGCAAAACCTGGGGTAATGTTACTCAATGCTTGACATCTTTATCTCTAACACACTCAGGTGAGGCACTCCTTATAATGGACCACTTCGATATCTCTGCAGTGACTGGGACCTGCCTCTAGGCTCCAGAGAGCATACCTGCACTGACAGGTTATACACAGACCACACCTTTCAGTCATGTAGCCAGGACCGGAACACCTACGGCAGAGGTGTGTCCATATTTCACAAGGATGTACACACCTCCAGGCTGGATACTTAGCACAATGCATCAGAGGTGATCCACATGCAACTAACTGTGGCCAGAACTGCTATAGACATTGTAACTTGCTACGGATTCAACAGCAAACCCCACGGTTACCGGCCCTCATTTCTTGGTGTACTGGACAGTAGGGTTCGGACAGGTACTACTGATGTGAGACTGACACTACCCCACACTTAACTGGGATACCTACTCATGTACCGACTCATTAGGCCAACACTTTTTGGGATTCATAACCTCCACTCAGCTGGATCAACCCATACACACCACCACCAAGACCAACAATATCCTAGACATGGACATTACCAACATGTGACTGGTGATCCACACCTGGGGTTATCCCCTCGATGGTAGTTTCCGAACTCCGAACATATGCTAATCATTCTTGTTATCCACATCCCGGCACCACACCCTTCACGGAATACACAGTACAAGATTTCTACAAGGCCTACTTCAGACGTCTTATGACAGCAGTAGTAAACGTCATGACACCGTGGAGATGGACAATGTACTTATAAATGCTGAAACATACACCAGTGCACTTCATTAGCACTTACACGACTGCATAGATCATGCTATCCCAAACAGAGCCATGATGGTACCCACCAGATAACGGACACCACTCTGGGGGTCCAGTTCCATGGACATAATGTACAACAAAAGGTAGAGGCTGTTGCAAAGTGGAGTACAATCCCATGGGTGGGGTAGCTCACTGGTCAGCCTCAGTAGGAATCCGGGATCCCTTATCACATCCTCCAAAGCTAGCTACATAAACATTACTGGGACACATTCCAAGGACTACCACAAAGCATTATGGAGGTATGTCAGTACTCGATGGCAATACCCACATCTGCTCTGACATACAACGGTTTGGGAGGAACATTACAGAACCGACTGATATTGGCAACATCCTGGCAGATAGGTTCAATGCTAACTTTACACCCTCTCACTCCCTACAGGGCCAATATCCATACAGGAAAAAATGCAGAGCCCCTGCGGTCACAACTACGCAGTTCCAACCTGCACTCGCTAAGGCCTGGAACACAGACTCCATGTGACCATCAAAAATCCAAGGCTGCAATTTACACAAAACTCAGAATGACATGGCTCCCCACTTGGCCACCAGATTCACTAATAGCCTTGTATCAGACATTGTGGCCCCTGAATGGTGCACAGCAACAGTTATCACACTCCACACAGGTGGCGCCACAATGAACCAGAGGGACTATTGCCCTATATGCCTGACTGGACTTTTCTGCAAGGCTATGGGGCACATCATCATGGAAGTCATTCACATAGACATTGGTGGGCTCCAGACCTTTGATGCCACCCAGGTTGAATTTGTTAGGGCCAGATCATGGCTCATACACCTGGTGGACTCCTTTGATACAGTTACCAGGGTAGTTAATGATGGTAAGGGGGTCCACACAGCCTACATTGTCCTCTCATTGGCTTTCAGCACCATTCTCCATTCTGGTATTGACAACATACACATCCACCTGCACATCGACCCCTACGTGTCAGGATGTTATGCAAAGTGGCTCATGGACAGGACCCACACAATGAGGGTAGCATACTGTAGTATCTACTGTAATTCAGTTACACTTGGCATACCACAGTCCTCGGTCATAGGGCCCCTCATGTTCGGTATATGCTTCCCTGAGGTACAGGCTAGCACAGAGGGACTTTCCCTGAATAGGTTTACAGATGACTGAAAACAAGGAGCCATGATTGATCCACCAGCTGATACAGACACCCTCCATAAGGGTGTCACTGTGACAGATACCTGATGTCGATAACATGGCTTCATGCTGCATGATACAAGGTGCATAGATATCCCCTTTGGATTACACCTATCACCCACTGACTACCACATAGGTGGTAGTCCCCTACATACATGTGACATTATACGGGATCTTAGTACACACGTATATAGCACCCACTCCTTTGATAATCATATTGCCAATGTGGCGAGGATATCTTTCTACGTGGCCACCCTTATCTGTAATGGGTTTGTAGCTGGAACAAAGGCCCATTGTACCTCTATACTCCTGATGTATGACACACGTTCAAGGGTACAACACCCCTTTTGGGGTGTACCTTACAGAACAGCAACGGCTTTACATACCACAACATTAACACACCATGAGGATTATTGACCTCCGAAGGATGACGTAAGCGGCACGACTACGGACACCACGACTGTACACATTTGCATTACTGCATACTCAGGGGTGACCTCTGCTGAACATACAGGGCCCATGTCCACAACAATATTTATGGATATACTCCACATAAGCAATATAAGCAAAAGCCACTGAGAGCAACATGCTCTTGGATATGTGCACAAACGCAACGATGAGTGGGACGTGCTTGAGGGATACATTCCTGAACCAGGCACTCACCATGCTTTGGAACATGACTCCTATGTACATCAAGCAGGGACACTCACTAGCACTCTTCATGAGATACCTCGATGGGTGGATGGGAGACACACATGTACGCCAGGAATCACTGCAGTAGCTGTTCTGTACACAGGTACAGGTAACACATGGCTCTGCTGTTTACAGGCAGGACACTATCCTAGGGAGGTGCCACCGGTGAAAACACTGTAGTTGGGCTTACACATGGACTTGGCCAGACAGCATAGTACCTCACTATGAACCTGTGAAGCTATTACATGTCCTTTGTGCATGGATAATTGAGTAGCTCTTCCATTTCATTTAGCTATCATGCTGTTACAGTGTTCCGTGACTACAAGCCATATGTATCCTGTTATTGTGTATTGTACATGCCAATAGATGTTACCTTTTGTTTGCATGATATAACAGTTATGCTGTGTAAAATATCTGACATATCTACCTACAATAGTGTACATTACACATATTTTAAACATTATCCCTTAATGCAAAGCAACTTGCACAGCAGGACCACCTTAGGCATGTTATCCTCGTTATATGCTCATACACATGCCTACTGTGACAGTATATCAACATATACTATCCCCTGCTATGGCACGTACTTGTTGGACAAACCCTACCATTGACAGTGGGTGGTGTGGAATTGTTGGGTTTAAAGCCCTCATGTAGCATCCTTTGTAGTGTATGAGATGTTTACCTTGTGGCCCACAGCAGGACACACAATTTCTACAAGCATTACTATGCTCAACAAGACATCACTACATAATACCTTTCCCACTTTATGCATTGCGTATACTTTAATTAATACAAAACAGGCTCTACATACATTAACATACTGAGTGTTCTACATACCTTGTTAGCATTCCGAGTCTTCGTAAATATCTCTCTTACACCTTTACTGTTTAAATGGTTCTATGGTATGAGCATACGGTTTTAATGTATGGCAAGGCATCCTTATATACGTCGATACCTGTAACATGTGGTATCCTGCCACCAATTGGTGTTCCTGAGTAAATTATTAACATGCACATCAGCTGTGCAGCTATTCCATTCACCAATTACGTGGCAACAGTGGGGTATAATTGAATTCTCCACTTGGGCATTGCCCTTTTGCCCTACCTTTGGGGAGATAGCCTGTATGTGTTTTGTTGTGAGGAATTGCAACTGCTATTTGGAGAGACACAGATATTTTGAATTCATGTCCCCCGTGGATTGTGTGTGGCGGCTAGAGTATGCGGTTCTACATGTGAGTGTACCTGCCATCTCAACCGTCTGTTAAGGGACTATTGCAAACAAAACCTGTAACATCGCCTTCTGTTCCATTATACAACAGCTACGATTTCACATGGCGCCATTACAAATGTGTCTCTCACAAGGTATGTTAACGCTTCTGCAGATGTAATTGAGTCAGTGGATGATTGTGATATTATTACAGTCTGTTTTGCAATTGTTTCGGGTGTGGGGGAGATGTAGGAGGGTGTACATAGAATATACAGGTTAGTGGGGACTGCATTTCTACATATTCCATATATCTGTGTGGGCCCCTTCCCTAATTGAAGACCTATCATTTAGTAGACTGAAACTATGGTTGTTATGGGCTTATACATTGAGCCATTGTTAATTAGTTCCTATATAGCATGCAGGTGAGGTTGATACTTCAGTACCTCCGGAAATACATCGATATGTAAGGGAATGTTACTAAATGACAGCTATCTTGTGTATTTCTGTCACAGATATTTGCAGTTGTGTTGATGACTGAACCTCTTTGGCATGGGTTGCCACCTTTTCAACTGGCCATAGTGGGACATTTGTAGGACACACATCAGTGTTTACAGGCCAACACATACCCATGGTCAGTACACAGGATAGAACATACTTTTATCCTAAATACATACTTATTCTTGTAGCACTTTAGCTACTTATCATGTTTCATGTAATATTTACGTATTTTAGATACAGGAATAACTATTTAATGCAACTCTTACATAATATATGGGACATAATTATGTCCTACAATCTCGGACATTTGCCCTTTTTAATATTTTCTGTCAGGACACAACTGCCCAGGGAGGGGCTGTCCCTCTTAAAGTGGGACAGGTGGTAACCGTATGCCTATGGCCAGCTATGACCACACCTACCGTAATGATCTACCTCCGAGTTAGCACTAACAGACACACGATGCAAACACACACACACACATTACAGTCCCACGGAAACGCACACGGCACCCTTAACACACACATACACAGACTACAGCAATCACAAATACAGTTGAACACAGTACCTACCTGGACCGCAGCACCGGCAGCAATAACTAAATGTCCCTTAACATTGTGATAATATTACCCATGGTTCTAGTGTTCCGGTACTGTGGTCTTTCGGTCTTTAAGCCTCGTGATTACGCGTGTCGGTATGTGACACATTCGATAGTTGACAGTATCCTACTTATTTGTACCTCCATGGTTGTGTACATGTCGTTGACCTATCTATATATTTGCAGATATAGGTGAATCCGTATATATCAACATATATCCCTCTATCACCCTTTCTATCTCTAATATATATATATATATATATATATATATATATATATATATATGGAGTGAGAGGGAGAACACACCTTTCGTTGTGTACATGGCGGTGTATACTGTTTTCTGGACTCTGCACATTTGTGTTTTAACCTGTCACAATACACACCTGCCGTTGGTACATCTCGGGTAGCTTAGTGTTAGGTGATTGTGTACATGATTGCGTGTTCTACTCCTGGCAGTGGTCGTTTTACCCTTCAGAGCAGGCACTATTAGAACAGGGGGTGAATAATGCTAGTTTCACCTGTTCTGGACATCGTTGACCATGATCTGCGCGATATTCAGCAAAGCTTAGCCCTGTTTCATGCATATCCATATAGTCATGTTTAAATGACGCTTACCAGCACTTGCCAACGCATAATCCCGCTAACATGTGATAAACCTGATCTGATGACCTGCATCCAACATCCATAATTCGTGCCTTCGGGATTACGTAACGTCCCTTGTAGGACTTGGATCCGGGAACATTCATGACAGTCAGTGCATTTACCACTTGGGCATCTGGAATTTATAAATGTGTTATGGTGTTTTGTATGTGGACTGTACTACGGCTGTTACTCCATACTGCAATCAAATGTGTAACTCAGTTAGTTTACATATGGATGAGACCTATTAATGGTATGTCCAAGTAATGTTTAATGGATGTGCTCCAGCATTGGGAATGTATGTCACAGTGAGCCACACACTAAAATGTGCTACACCTTCACACAACCATAGGTGGAGCATGCTGAGGTGACAGATACCTGTCATGGGTACTCCCCATGCTTTGCCACTACATCCCTGATTACATTATATGGAGCCTCTCATTAACACACCAGGAATCCATGCAGAGTGTGTGGGGGACCGTGATTACACACATCGATCCCGCAATTGGCTCTGCTTCACTGAGGGACAGTTGGTTAATTGATGTGGTGGCGACAGCAGACACTGTTTGCCTTGGTTGATGAATGGCCTCTGACAATCGGGCATGTACCTACCGATGTACCTAGGAACCTATACATACAGTATCAGCATGTGCTGTTAGGTGCGTGTACTGTTCAGGTGTTGACATTCCTTGTTCCAATAGCTGTTGTGTGTGCAATGGTTGAGGGCTGCCTATGTAGGATTCACACAGTAGGCCGCCTATACATTACAATTTACAGGTGGTCATGTGTGTGTCATCCAGTTTGTTGTGTGTGTAGGTGGAGAGGTGTGTCAGTCCATAGGGGCCTACACTGTCAGTGTATGTGCTATACGTTCCCTCTTTGCCAAGGCGTGGGCATATTGGGCACACCTCCGTCTGCCTACTGGGGCTGGCACAGGGTGTTCGTGGTCTGAATCCCTCTGTGCCTGTGATGGCCTTGGCAATTGCAGTGGGCTGTGAGGGCCTTCACCATTATGTCCCTGCTGCAGCTGTTTCCGCAGGATCATATTATGTAGCATGGCACATACTATGAAGATGTGGGCACACATGCCTGGAGAGTACTGCAAGGATCCACCAGATATTTCCAAGCAACAGAACTGTGATTTCAGCATCCCAAACACATGCTCTATGATGATTCTGGTTTCTGCGTGTGCCTCATTATGGCGTTCTTGCATGGATGTGTGTGCATTTCTGATGGGAGTCATCCACTGCTCCAGTGCATAGCCAACATCCCCCACAAGGTGGCTATGTGGGATGTCCCCCCCTGACAAATACCTGATACAGCTGTGAGGCATGCCAGATGTGGGAGTCATGGTACTTCCAGGGCTGCCAGCACACACATCCATGATAATGCTCTGGGCATTGCACACAACCTAGCAGTTGATGGAGTGGTATCCCTTGCGGTTTATGTAGCACCTACCATGCTCACCGGATGGTGACTTGATATGTATGTGCGTGCAGTCTATTGCTGGCCAACTCCTCCTGCGTTCGGGGGAAGTATATATGCTCATTGGCATGTGGTAACATGGCATCCAGGAACTGGTATAGTACCCTGGATGCTGATGCCTGTAAGATCCCCATTATATTTCCAGTTGGCCTTTGAAAGGTACCTGTGGCTAGTATTCGCAAGCTTACACATACCTTCATGTCCACTGGGATGGGCTCCCCTCTGTTGTTTCTGGATCTCAGGCGTGGCCGGCAGAGCTCAACTATTTGCTGTAAGATGTCACTGTCCACCCTGTAATGCTCTACTATCTCCAGATCATGTAGCCCCTGGTAGGTTACCCTTGGTCTGAACACTCTTCTCCTCCTTTGGGGCCTGCGGTGGTTGTCAGCATCATCCTCCACAACACCTTCAGTCTCTAACACATGGTGATGAATCACAGCTATGGCAGCTCCCAACATGTACATTGTAAAAGTTCCCCATCTGTTTACACCGATGGTGCAGTGTTTGGGAATACACAGGTGTGTGTGAGGTGCCTTCACACTTTATACTATTGTGCTGTGAACACTGACGATGTCATAGGGTGTGTATGTACAATCGGAGCTACAGGGTATCTTATGTGTTTTACCATGGGTACTACTATTGTGGTGCCTTTGGTGTTGAATTACATTTAGCTGCCGTTCCCTTAACATTTCTTAACGTTTCCCCTCCCATTTTCTGGCATGCATCCAGCAGCCTGCTTTCATTTGTACATTCCAAAACCTAGCTTATCTTGTGAAATGTGTTCTATGGCCGATCTACTGCAGGTTTGCTTTGCTCTGCTATGACAGTTCTCTTTTCTTTGCAATCTGACACCTCCCCTATCCTGTTCTGCAGGTTGCTGCGAGCAGACTTGTTAGCTGCCGTCGATTGCCCACTGTGAGTTAATAGGTGTTAATTGCGCAGTTGTACTCCAATTACCCTACTGCACCATTTCCTTATTTTCTTCCCCTAACCTTCCTGTTTGAGCTATGCTGCACGTGCGTCCGCTTACCGGGTTTCGGGCATGTTTTCATCCACATACACATGCGCTTTCAGGCACCATATGTGCTCTCAGCTAAACGATGCTATACCTACATCACCACCCCTATCCTGTGGCTTTGCTTAGTAACAGGCAGGCCGTATTTGCATTGCTCCAATGTGCTTACAGCTACGGTGGCACACCCCACTGCTGATGTCATGTATACCTCCAAACCACTCCTTGGTGTTGTAGCACTGTGCCGTATGGTACATCCGTAGTCCGGCGGGACATTTGCGATTCACTATTACTTGCCTCATTTGCATAGCATTGACTACTAATTCATAGTTACAGCGCCAAACACTGTCACAGACCCTTAGCAGCCCTTGCAGCTTGGTTGTGGTGTACCATGCATACCATTGAGTATTATGGTGAAATCATGATTTGTATTGCATTGCGATTTTATGACATTTGTATATATTTTCCTTGTGTTCCCGTTTGCGCACACATGCCCTGCGGTTGTACTTTGCATTACTGTGGACATGACATTAAATGTTGTTTTTTAGGTGTTGTGCATCTTTTCTTATGCCATTGGCTGTATATTTAGCCATTGGCATATGCTAACTTTGTAATACATGAGTCTGGTCCGCTTTCATAGCACCGATGTTCTGTTTGGAAAAATGTAAACCATTTTTTTTTTGGTTTACATTTCTGTGGGCTTACGCTACGCCTGCACCACTTAATGAATCGCTATGTACCTTCATTTGCATGGTGCAGTACCATGCATGGGGTGATTAGCATACCTGCACCAAGGGCTGCGCAGATCTGGCTTATGCAGGTAGTGCACATGGAATTGGATCATACCTGAATCTCTTGGCGGCCATATTTGGCATTATACCGCCTACGCTACGCCTGCACCTGGTGCAAGCTTCATGAATCCCGGGGAATGACTATTTTATTTTACCAGCTTATGAGTAAGGTAACCTAATGGTGGAATTCTTTGAGACAGAGTATAGTAATGATACTATATATTTCTTTTATTCTAAGCATGCCGTTCAATATTTTTTCTACATCGAAACTTGTATTTTACTGTACAGAGGGAGTGCAAAAGTGTTAACCTATTTTTTTTAATTTGTGGTACGTGGCACCTATACTTTTGAATCATTCTCCTGATGTCCTTGCAACTTATTTTAAGTTCATAAAACTAAAAAAAAAGTTTCACAATAGGCTGTAGAGCACTTGATAGACATTAAAATAATTAAAGTAAGAAGTCCATTTGGAGAACTTTTTTTAATGCCTCATGATAAAAATTATGACTTTTTATCTCTTTCAGTTTTGTTTCAAATTATGAAGATATTTTTTAGAGAGATCAAGTGGAACATAAATTGTTACAAAAGGACATTATCATTTTACTGAAATATAAACCTCACCGTGACATTATAACTTTTACAGTTTGGTTAAAATGGGCTCACACTGTACAATCAATAGGAATAAAGATCTGTACACCTTGTATCTTGCTGATAAAATCATTCACTGCTAGGTTTATAGTGTATGCAAAGCTACTGCACATGTTCTAAGTTGTTCATTCACAGACCCACCATGATATCTTATGATATTATCAAACACAACAGAGACCAACAATATTTTTGCTCTGAAACATATCCTATGCACCAGAACGTGTTCTGCTGTGGATAAATTATCAGAGCCAATAAAGAGAGAGTTGCCTACATGCAATTTTTGACAGATATGTGTGTTTGGTTGCTACTGTCAGCACTATCACTTACAGTATTAAGTGAATGGTACTGTTGATAATAATAATTTTGGCGAGAATAGGGAAAATAAGGGAGTAAAAATCATGCAGGATGTAAAAACAGACATGGATTAGGTGGTTTAGCTACTGGTTGTAACACTAGTTGTGATGTGAAAAGCATCATGCCTACATATTTCAGTGCTTTGCATGTTTTTGAGCAGTATTACAAAAGTTTGGGTTTGAATTTCTAAAGGAAAAAAACTCTGCAGCAGATGTGACTTTAAAAGCTCGGCCTTGAAATAATTGCACAAACTATGTTGCATGTCTGACATTTTTCCTGATGATTGCAATGATTACCTACTGGCGAAGACTTTGCATGATTCTTAATGGATTTTCACCAGTATTTGTGCCTTCCATAGTCCAGTGCATGAGGAGGGTTCAATATAAAGTATACTCAGTCATTTCTACATTGTCACTGTTTTATGACTGTTTCTTCATAATCACACCAGACTGAGACAGAAAACGGTCCATTCAGATAAGTACTTGGCCACAGACAATGATTGTATAACTATAAATAAATACAGATTACTTCCTACCTCTTACTCTAAAAGTAATGTGCTGGGAAAAATCCAGATCCCTGAGGATGAAATCTTCTATCTGCTGATGACTTCAGCACACTGACCGTGTGCCGCCCAGGGAGGGCGGAGGGGGTGGTGTGTCTTACCAGATAACCAATTAGCAATAGGAACTCTCTGATCCTCACCATCAATGCTATGGCCCCACATTCATATTATCAGCAGTATGCGGCTCTTTCCACCTATCTTTCTTTTCTATTCGGAGATCTGAGGGCTTGTATTATACTTTAGTGAAACTTTACAGAGCCTGAAACAAGTTTAATCAATTTGGGGCTGTTCTGCTGTGAAGAAAAAAAAAAGTTTTAATTAATAAGACAGTGGTTTTCTGGTTAAGTTCTCTATCTCAAAGATCAGGAGTTCATCCCTCACCCATTGTGTGTCTTTTCATATTCTCTCTTTGCTTTTTCAAAAGAAATTGTGTCTGGCTGGCTTCTTCTGTCTACTATAAAATGCCTACATATAGGCCTCTGGGCCAAATTATCTTTGAATAGGGGCAAACTGACCATTTCTCTTACATAATTAACAAATGGATACACATATCAATAAAGAACTGAATAAATAAGCAATGATTGCAATGATTATGGTGGCTGACATCACTGATAGTGACTAAGGATCATTTAGAGGCCTTTGTTTTGGATAACTCTACCAGGTGGCTGACAATACCCACACAGCTCTAGAGGAGATAAAACAGGGATATCTTGCAGTCATAGCACTGCCTGTTCATGAAAGACAGGCATGTTATGGTGGACTTACACAAGGCATTCTAGTAACTGTTGGTAAGCAGTTACAGCAGATGAGAAAACAAATTGTCCAAACATTGAAATGGCATATCCTTCTGCAATGTTTTGCTCAGATTTTGCACCAAGAAGGAGTTTATTGGAAACCATAAATAACACATGGGACTTTATAGTCAGTAGACGAAGAAAAGTAAAAATGAAAAAAAAAATGATTATTAAAAATTAGGGACATCCCACTAAAATTAATACATTCATGGGATATAAGATCAAAAGCAGAATGGAAGCACAGAACGCCAAAAAAGGTTAACATATTTTAATAGTAACGTTTTCGCTACTGTTAACCAGTAGCTTCTTCAGACAATAAAGAAAGAGCACCAAAGTGCTTTATAACAGGTAAGGCATACAAACATGACCTCATATCCTGTCAAGGTGAAACTCGTGCTCATCTATTATTTAATCAAGACTAAAAATCTAAAATAACATTGTATCTAACATTAAATGCTTAAAGTGCTAAAGTACAAGATAGTGCATAAGTCAATACACATACCCGACCAAAAGACCCTATTACATTAAGCACAAGCAATTTTAAATGCATTTTATATAAAATTTCTAAAATAGAAGTTAAAAAGGTTGTATAAAAAAAATATACATATGAAAAAATATACATATGAAAAATAATAAAATGTCCCCAATGACACCTTAATGTCATCGCTAACAAACACAACAAGGTTGTCATTACGGTCCAAGTCTCCAAAAAGTAATTATGATTATATACAGTACAATTTTATATGTTTTTGTATATAATTTTTAATTTTTACGAAAGCTCGTAAAATAAGCCCAGGTAGGTCATATGGCACAATTAGACCCTATATCTATTTTATCAAACAGCTTACTATAAGCTTTAAATCAGGATCTAAGGTAACTTTTGTATTTTAATATGACAGATATATTACATGCTTCATTTAACCCTGGGGGGGCAAAGGCATTAAGAAGTAGTTGCCATTCCAACTCTTTTATTTCCAAAAGTAAAGGTTGAGGCTCCCCTCTTATTCCTAAAGTTACCTTTATGGGGATCGATATGGTAACTTTAGGAATAAGAGGGGGGCCTCAACCTTTACTTTTGGAAATAAAAGAGTTGGAATGGCAACTACTTCTTAATGCCTTTGCCCCCCCAGGGTTAAATGAAGCATGTAATATATCTGTCATATTAAAATACAAAAGTTACCTTAGATCCTGATTTAAAGCTTATAGTAAGCTGTTTGATAAAATAGATATAGGGTCTAATTGTGCCATATGACCTACCTGGGCTTATTTTACGAGCTTTCGTAAAAATTAAAAATTAAAAATTATATACAAAAACATATAAAATTGTACTGTATATAATCATAATTACTTTTTGGAGACTTGGACCGTAATGACAACCTTGTTGTGTTTGTTAGCGATGACATTAAGGTGTCATTGGGGACATTTTGCGTATTATTTTTTCATATGTATATTTTTTCATATGTATATTTTTTTTATACAACCTTTTTAACTTCTATTTTAGAAATTTTATATAAAATGCATTTAAAATTGCTTGTGCTTAATGTAATAGGGTCTTTTGGTCGGGTATGTGTATTGACTTATGCACTATCTTGTACTTTAGCACTTTAAGCATTTAATGTTAGATACAATGTTATTTTAGATTTTTAGTCTTGATTAAATAATAGATGAGCACGAGTTTCACCTTGACAGGATATGAGGTCATGTTTGTATGCCTTACCTGTTATAAAGCACTTTGGTGCTCTTTCTTTATTGTCTGAAGAAGCTACTGGTTAACAGTAGCGAAAACGTTACTATTAAAATACGTTAACCTTTTTTGGCGTTCTGTGCTTCCATTCTGCTTTTGATCTTTTATTTGTGTGTATAATTCCTGAGTTGTACTGGTTTGTGGTGTGCGGAATGGCTAGCCCGAGGACGCCAAATCTTTTTGGATCAGATATTTCTGAACCGATGGAAGCTGACAAAACTTCCGACGTCAATAATTTTGAAAAATTGATGTCCTTCCTAACTCAACGATTGGATTCAATAACTGCTCGACTGGATAGAATCGAGTCTAATCCTTCAGCTAGTGCTGTTCCCCGTGTAGGGAATGTACTGTCACTCGGCTCAACTTGCTCACTACCTCCAGGGCAACCCCAGAGGACGACAACATCAAATGGGGCAATTTTGCTGGATGAAGCTAATGTTGTATCTAGCGTCCTTTTGCCTTTAAATCAACAGGAACTTACTCGTTCTGGACAAATAGGCGGCCCCGTTCATGGCTCTAACAACACGGGACCCACGAACATTAATGGGCTTGCGGAGAGAGGAAACAACACCTCGGGGCTTATTGGCGTGCCTACTTTTGGTGAATGGGTGGAAAACACTGAGGCGTTTGCTTTTGGGATGCCTAACCATTCGGGCTCGTCGGCCACAGGTCTCCTAGCTACAGGTAACAATGATGAAAGCATATCAAGTAACTTAAAACTCTTAGACTTAAAAATGTTAAAAATAAAAAAACTCCAGCTTGAAGTTTCATACTTCAAACAATGTATCAACGAAAATGTTGTGCCAAAGGGGCTGAGAAGTTCCTTTACTCCTACTAGACTTTTTCAGGATGGAGCCTTTGTTAAAGATCTTTCTAGTCTATTTAATAAGCAGGGCCTTGAACTTTTGAACTTGATGGTGACATATTATGGGAAGCATATTGATCTTTTATTAACTGAAACTAACATCCTTAATGAAAGTATCAAACTCGATACCAACTTTGTTCGATACAAGTATGACTACCAAAGAATTTTCGAAAGTATCGATGCTTTATTGGTCAAATTAAAAGTGAACAAAAATAAGAAATTAATGAGGGACAGGCAAGCTTATGCTCAAGAAGCAGCCTACCCTAATTTGACCAAAAAAGAAAAAGAAAAAGAAAATGGGCCTACCAACACTACTGTATCTTTCGACAGTGAAAATTACGGTTCTGGAACAAACTTTCCCTCTACCATTCCTGAACAACAAGAATTCGACCAGGATGATGGGGACGAGGGCTCGTCGGCCTACCAGCCTAGAAGGAGCAATAGGATTAAGGCTAATGCTAACCATAAAGAACAGTGCCCTAATGTTAATAATCAAAATAAACCTTTTTTAGGGAGAAGGAACTATCAGAGGAACAATACTCGGAACAGGTCGAAGTAGAAAAAGACTCTGTACCTTCACCTAATGACTCTGATTTACCTAGGATATTAAAAAATAAAAAAGGTGACTTTACTGTGTATAACTTTTCAAGGTTGGAAATCGACCAAGACCTTATTGAACTTTTTTCCTATGGTTTAAATTTTGTACCTGATCAGAAAGTTTGTTTGTCGAAGCTTCTGATTGAATTTAAGTGTTTCGTTAGGAACCTTAATTTGAAAGTAATGTTCAAAGGTCTTCCTAATACAGAAAATGCACCTTTTAAATTACTTAGCAGCTTTAATCCCCCCTTGCACCCCATCTTGCATACCTTTGAGTATGTCTGCGAACTTGATTTCAGACAACTGTTTGAAAACATCCAATGGTTTAATAATTCTAGTAACACCTCAGTAGAACAAAGAAATAGTTTGAAAAATTTACGGAATTTTCCCATTAGGGTGATGAAACCAGACAAGGGTGGGGGTTTGGTTATACTTGACAAAGAAGACTACTTTGCTAGAATGTTTAAAGTTTTGGACTCCCCTGCCTATGAACTTTCTTCTTTAAATGAGACAACAGGGCAATATAACAAAATCAAAGGGTACCTCAGGGATTTGTTTATTGAGGGAAGAATAAACATTGACACTTTCAATTTTATTAACATCTCCTTCCCCAAAATCCCTGTCATGTTTGGGATTCCCAAAATTCACAAAAATTTGGGGGACCCACCTATGCGGGCCCTTATTGATGGGAGAAGCTCTATCACCCACCCTTGCTCTAGAGTGGTAGATTACATCTTGGGAAAATACCTTAAATTACTACCACAAATTTGCAAAGATTCCTGGTCCTTTCTTCGAGCTATAAATGAAGTCCCTTTCTCTCCTTCCAATAACTTCCTTACTATCGATGTGGTAGACTTATATATGTCTATACCACACCAAGAAGCATTGGAATGGGTTGAGTTAATGTTACTCCATTTAAATGCCCCAAAAGATGAAATTGAGGTAGTCACTCTACTTTTGGACATCATTCTGTCCTCTAACTTTTTCATTTTCAACAACCACTACTATTTACAGAAAAGGGGTATCGCCATGGGTTCCCCTTGTGGTGGAAGCGTGGCCAACTTGGTGGTTGCCTATTGGGAAATGAACATTCTCTTTAAGAATCTTTTATTTAAAAATGTTAATAAATTTTACACCCGATTTTTAGATGATGTGTTCATTCTCATTCAAGGCAACTCTGAAACTGCAACCAAGTTGGTCGAGGATATGAATGAGTCCTGTGCTTTCCTAAAATTTACTTATAATTTTTCTGACAGAGAAATTGACTACCTAGATGTCAAACTCACAAAAGACCTTTTAAATACTGGCATTGCTTCGAGCATTTACAGGAAGCATACCTATTGTAATGCTTTCCTGCATTTTGCCAGTAGTCACCCATGGAAACAAAAAAGATCTATTGTAAAGGGCCAACTTGTCAGAGCGACACGTATGTGTAATGCATCCAAGGCCTTTGAAGAGGAGTGTTCCACCCTGAAGGAAATGTTTCTAAACAGGGGGTATCCGGGTGAATTGATTGACAGCCTGATTGATGAGGTCTCTTTGAAAAGAGCTTCAGGGTTTTACACCCCACTTCTTCAAGATGCTAGGCTAAGTATCACACAGACTAGGGTTTCGGTCGATTCACCTACTGACTGCCTGATTACTGGAATTTCTCATAGTAACCTTGATGAACCTATAGAAAATTTTGGAGACTATGCATCTAGGTTCATTTTTACATATAATAATCAAGCTAGTACAATGTGTTCCATTATTAGGAAAAACTGGCAGTTTATTTCTAATAATACACACTTGCTTGAAGCTTTGGGGGCTTATCCCCTATTTGTCTTTAAAAGAGGTAAAAATCTTAAAGATCTACTGCAGACCTGGGACACACAAAACACAGGATTTAGACAAACCGGCACTTTTGCTTGTGGCATGTGCAACCTGTGTAGATTAATAAAGGTTGGGAACTCTTTCAACATCAATAATGAGAAGTATTCCATCAAACACCGGATTTCATGTGACACTAGGTCTGTGGTGTACATTGCTCTATGTAATTGCTGTAGAGCATTTTATGTTGGTAAAACTGACCGTAGATTACGGGACAGAATTTACCAACATAATTATGCTATTAAAAAACAAAAACCGGATAATGCTCTTTCAAAGCATGTTATTGAGAACCCCGGGCATAGCTTTAGCTTTATGGGGATCGATATGGTAACTTTAGGAATAAGAGGGGGGCCTCAACCTTTACTTTTGGAAATAAAAGAGTTGGAATGGCAACTACTTCTTAATGCCTTTGCCCCCCCAGGGTTAAATGAAGCATGTAATATATCTGTCATATTAAAATACAAAAGTTACCTTAGATCCTGATTTAAAGCTTATAGTAAGCTGTTTGATAAAATAGATATAGGGTCTAATTGTGCCATATGACCTACCTGGGCTTATTTTACGAGCTTTCGTAAAAATTAAAAATTAAAAATTATATACAAAAACATATAAAATTGTACTGTATATAATCATAATTACTTTTTGGAGACTTGGACCGTAATGACAACCTTGTTGTGTTTGTTAGCGATGACATTAAGGTGTCATTGGGGACATTTTGCGTATTATTTTTTCATATGTATATTTTTTCATATGTATATTTTTTTTATACAACCTTTTTAACTTCTATTTTAGAAATTTTATATAAAATGCATTTAAAATTGTTTGTGCTTAATGTAATAGGGTCTTTTGGTCGGGTATGTGTATTGACTTATGCACTATCTTGTACTTTAGCACTTTAAGCATTTAATGTTAGATACAATGTTATTTTAGATTTTTAGTCTTGATTAAATAATAGATGAGCACGAGTTTCACCTTGACAGGATATGAGGTCATGTTTGTATGCCTTACCTGTTATAAAGCACTTTGGTGCTCTTTCTTTATTGTCTGAAGAAGCTACTGGTTAACAGTAGCGAAAACGTTACTATTAAAATACGTTAACCTTTTTTGGCGTTCTGTGCTTCCATTCTGCTTTTGATCTTTTATTTGTGTGTATAATTCCTGAGTTGTACTACATTCATGGGATATGATAAGTTAGAAATCCTTCATAGAAAGTCAGAAGGGTACAACAAATTTATAGACAGAATATTCACAAGGTTTAAATGAGTCAGTGTTCAGCAAGCTAAAATAGCACCAATAGGCAGACAGAGTAAACAGAGTAGGTTAGTAGTGGAACCACTGGAACTGAGACAATATCAAATGTATTCAAGAACCCTTTATAGCAATGTAGAACTGTAAGATTTACAAGATTAATAGAAGCAGAAATTTGAAAATAATGAAAACAAGTGGGGGGAGGGGTAAGGTGAAATTGATGGAGTATAGGATGCAGAGTAGAAATGAAAAAGACATAATCTCCATAGCATGACTATCAGAATCAGATCAGACAGTCCATACTGGACACACATAACCACAATGTCTCAGAGAAATTACTATATTCAAAGCAACCTTCCAGAAGAAGTATTAGAGTGAAATAATGTTTAGTAACATTTTTAGGAATCCTCCCTCCATCGACATTAACAGATATAGGTGACCATAGAATGATGAATCGTGCAACTGAGATCTTAGGCATGTTAACACAGTCAGGGAAGATTATTAAAATTACAGAACTCAGGCAACCTACATCAGAACTGCAGGAGTTGAATTTGAGAGCAAAATAAGAATAGTCAAAGAGAAATTATTAATATCAGTTAACTACCATCTCCATAATCGCATCAGAACCATGTGCTCACAATGTGAATCAGCAGACATATTGAAATTGTATGCTGATAGTGCAAACTAATGTTGGTTATTCTGCATCCATCAATAACAATCTGAATTAATTGCAAAGTGCTCTTCCCAGCCCTGTCCCAGTACTGTACAATGTTGGACCAACAGGTCTTGCATACAGTTAGATCTACGTTATATTTTTCCGTCATTTTTTTGTCTTAAATAGTTGCTCATGTGGAGTATCGTTCACACTAGTTCACTAATGGTTTGGTCCGGGATACTGATGAAAAATTGATAATAATTATTTTAACCCTGCACTTTTGCTTACTATGGATTTAGCTTTCAAGAATTCATTATGATTCTCTAAGAACAATACAACAATAATGAGTGTAGCAAGGAATTAAATTCACTGCTTTTTATAGCTTACTTCTTTTCTAATGAACTTGGTGCAAAAATGATGTCACATATTATTTGTGTAATATTTTGCTTTTAAATCCCAGGCAGGGGATCATCATCTGTCCATATTAATCACAGTCATAACATTTTCTGCAACAACATTATTTTATTCAAATATCTATTGGTGTGGTGCATATATGCATGCACATGTATTTTCCTGTGCATAGTAAGGCATCCTCTAAGTTGGGAATTGCTGACTGAAGGCTTAGTGTCTGTTATTCTAAAAGTGTCTTAGTTCTGGTTTAAGCACTTGGGCTTCAGGCAAGTTATTTTACATTAAGAAGGTTTGTGCTCTACACTCTTGTGGGAGGACAGGGTAGTTTATGCCCTTCTGAGCTGGGAATTGCTGATTGAAGGCTTATTGTGCCCGCTTATTTGAATGGGTTCTTTCTTAAATGAGTGTGCCTTGTATACTGTAGCATAGACTAGATTCAGACCTGGAGAATTTAGCTCTGTTTGTATAACTTGAGCACTAATCCAGGCCATCTTTTTTGGAGAGGGTTCCCCAGTACCCTAGTTGCAGGAGTGTGCAATTAGAACTTGTCCAATTGAAGAGTGCTGGAAATGTGTTTAGTTTTCAGCTTTTTTATTGGTTAATTTGTTTAAATTAGTTTGCTCTTGTTTGCTACTATTACATTTGTGTGTATCTGTTCTCCTGTGTTAAATCAAGCTAAACAGAGTTTACCAACATGAACATTCTTCTAAATTAAATGCAAATTTTATACTGTTAAATGCTAGGATTCTTAGAATAACACTGCTCTCATTAGAAAGCATTCCTTGCCCTGGAGAATGCTGACATTTGTGCAGTCACTGAAACCTGGTTCAAAGCTATGAAGCGCACCCCAGCCTTACCAAGTTACTCATTCTACCATAATTGCAGACCCCAAATGGTGGGCAACAAAGCCAAAGGAGGTGGAGTTTCAATATTTCTCAAAGACATGCACATCTCCAGGCTGATCAATTGGTATGACACACAGGAGACACTCCAAGTGCAGTTAATTGTTGACAAAACATCTATTCAAATCAGAGCTAGCTACAGACCGCCAACCATGACTCAGGACACCCACTCCACCTACTTGGACTTACTTGAATTCATCAAGATTCAACTCTCTACCCTGATCCTGGGTGACTTTAGCTACCCAACCATAGAATGGAAGACCTGTTCTAGCCCAAAAATGAATGCTCAGAGATTCCTTGACTTCATCAGTGCCAATGCATTGGATCAGCTGGTCAACACCCCTACGAGAGGTGAAAATATCCTAGACCTGGTTCTAACCAACATGAGTAGCTACTGTAGCACCCCTACAGTGTCATCCTGCTTGGTAGGATCCGAGCATAAAGTTATCACATTTGAAGTCACCATCTCCCCTGACACCCCCCCCCCTTGTAATTGGCAAACAAAAAAACTTTTCCAAAGCTGATTACACTCTCCACAGAGCAGGTATAATCAGTTTCACAGCCACCATCCCTTCAGTTGGAACTAGAACTAATATCCAAGCCTACACCAAAAAACTATATGAGCACCTACATAGCTCTATGCACTCAGCAATACCTGACAGGACCAAATCATCTTCCTCAAGGAAGAGTAAACCTGTCTGGTGGACAGTAGCAATAAACAGACTCTATAATAAAAGGAAAAAGTTGCTGTCCAGGACCAAGAAGAAGCAGGTGCCAAGTTGGAAACAACCTCTCCTTTTTATGAACAAGAAAATAAGGTCACTGGTGAAATCCTCTAAGACTAACTTCTTGTTCAAATTGGCCACATCCACTAAGGACAATCACAAGGCCTTCATCATATATGTCCGTAATCTGAAAGATATCATCAAATCTGCTCTAAACTAGTGGTCGATAACACCACATACACAAATGCTATAGCTATAGTCAACCTGCTGGCAGACAGGTTCAGAAAAAATTTCACCCCCCAGCCCCCCCATCAGTAAACCAGGACATCCCCAGCACCTGCCCCCTCCTCTGTTAACCCGGGGGCACATCTGTAAAGTCCTCTGAAAGGCATAAAATACAGTCTCCATGGGACCCGATAACATCCCTGGCTGTATCCTACATGAACTCAAGCATGAGTTCTCAGCTCCATTAGTCACTTTATTCAACCAAAGCCTGAGCACTGGCTTCATCCCAGCTGAATGAAGGACAGCCACTGTCATCCCTCTACACAAAGGTGGAGCATCCACTGACCCAGGCAATTATAGGTCCATCAGCCTAACTAGCCTGATCTGCAAGGCCATGGAACACATTATCATGGACCTTATAAACAAGGACATTGGCAACTTACAAACGCTTGACCCCACACAGTTTGGTTTTGTCAAAGGGAGATCATGTCTTTTAAACTAGGTTGACTTCTTTGAAACAGTCACCAAAGCCATGGACGAGGGGAAGATGGTGCACACCACCTACCTTGACCTAACCAAAGCCTTTGACACTATTCCCCACTTGGGCATAATAGATAAACTCTCCCAGCTAGGCATCAACCCATATATTACCAGATGGGTAGCTAACCGGCTCATTGTTAGAACCCATTCAGTCAAAGTAGGGGAAGCCACATCTATTATAGACCTGTAATGAGCAGTGTACCAAAGGATTGGTCTTGAGGCCTCTACATTTTAAGATACACTTTTATGAGGTGCAAGCCAAAACCAATGGTCTGTGGCTGACCAAGTTTGCAGATGACTGCAAGATGGGTGCTGTCTTAAATTCCCATAGTGATGTTAACATCCTCCAAGAGGGCCTTGCCCAAACTAATGACTGGTGCCAGAAGCATGGCCTAAACTGAATGCCAAGAAATACATCATTATCTCCTTTGGGGAAAATGACATCCTCACTAATTATCACTTTAGTAACAATGTAATAAGCATGCAATCAGTTGTGAGGGATGTGAGTACCCAAGTTGATAGCAACTTAACTTCTGACCACCAAGTTGCCTCTGTTATATGGAAGGCTTTCTACATGATCCACCTCATAAATAAGGGTATTTCATCCAGGAACAAGGAGATTTTAACATCCCTGTAGTCCTTCCTTATCAGACCCATTACCATGTAAAATGCCCACATTGGCATTTACTTTGGCAAGCACATGCAGCAGCTGCACAGACCACAGAGGTTCCTGACCAAGAAAATCCAGGGTCTCAAACACCTATTCTCTACAGATAAACTAAAAGCCCTGTCCCTCTACTCAGTCTCATCCAGACTGCTCAGATGTGACCTGAGTCTGGCATACAAGGTTGACTCATAGCCAGCCTTGATGGAGTTGCTGTCTATTCATAAGTCAAACTCCACTTGCACAACCTGCACGCAAGACCTTAACCTGGTCTGTGACATTAATAGAACTTGTTGGCAGGACAGATTTGTGTCCCAAAGACTCCCCCATTTGTGAAATAGACTCTCTCTCCATGTCAAGCAGAGTACCTCTCTAGTCCTCTTTGGGAAGAACCTGGATATCTGTATGGGAAACAGAAAATACACCCCTGGGATCCCACCTGTGTCCCTGGGTGACAGGGGACACAGGTGCTGACTTTGAGGGAACATGGGTAAAATTCATGGCAAGGCTTATAAGGGCCTCTGGGTCAATAGCCTAGTATCATCCTATGAACCTATGAACCTAAATCATAGTGATGATATTCTCCCACCTGTGCGTGGTAGGTTTTCCTCATGCATGAGGCAAATTTTTCTTCATCCATTTTTTAGTTATAAGTCTCATTTAATCTCTAAAGTAAACCAGAACAGAAAGACAAAGCAAGTAAGACAGAGAGAAACAGAGAAGTAAGAGATTTATTTATCAATACAGGACACAGAATTTAGATATATATTATATATTATATATTTATATCTATCAATGTATACCATAGTCTTTCACTGATGAGTATTTTCATTCATGGGGAGAAAGCTGGCTGGCACAGCTGGTTGAAAATCAGCAGTTCAAAAAGAGACAACATTTTAAGTTTGATATTGCAATACAATGAAGAATCAGGTAGTAGGCCCTTTCTCCTTTGTAATGTAATCTCAGAGTTTATATATATATATATATATATATATATATATATATATATATATATATATATATATATATAATTAGTAGGGATTGTGGGGGTGCAACAGTGCTTGCTTCCCTGCAAAAACATTTGTTTTATTTATTTTGTTTGCCCTTTGTGGATCAATAAATTTTGTATTCAATGTGTAGCTCTTGGTGAGTTGTGAATTAAGAAAGGTTAGGATACACACATATATATATATATATATATATATATATATATATATATATATATATATTACAACCTCATATGTCTGGACTCGTTATACTTAAAATCATAACACTATCCCCAGGATTTAATAAAGTCTGTGCAGGCTCCATGTAGACCCTACACAGAATGCATCCATGTACACTGCCATGGTTCCCCCTTGATAGCACACCATGTATATTAATTATGTTATGCACCTAAAGGAAATCACAGCAACACAGATATTGAATCCGTGTAAGACTGATGGCTTAGCAACATAACTTTTGGCCCTTCCACCTTGACCGAATGTACAAGACATTTTATTTAATGAAATTGCATTTTAATTTTATTTTTTATGTTTATGTGCTTGTTTGTGCAGTGCAGCACATTGCTTAGCTATGCTTAGCATTGCACACATATACATTAGACATCCGCTAGACATCTAAAGATAGAAACTGGATGCATTCAGTTTTAATAAATAATTTTTTTATTATTTTTATTGTTTTGTTTTTCTTTTTGTACTTGTTTGCATTATGTTGCATGTTGCTTAGCTAGGTGTAGTGAGGTGTACTTAAGTAGTAGACATCTACCAGACAGCTATAAATCGAAATTAGATGTATTCAAATGTTGTACGTCTGCTGTGGTTAGCAACTTGAAGCCTGGGCAGCGAAGCTGCACTACACTTGCAGGTGCTTTCACAGTATATCTGAAGATATTCATGCTTCCTTCACTATTCCCATGGCTAGGTGGGTTGAGTCATGATCTGCAGTGTAGTAGGTTCTGGGTTCAAGTTCTGGTTAATAATACTTTTTACATATAGTGCTATGAAAGGGTGTCAGGTGACTGAAAAATCGGTTGACTTTAAGTTAAATAATTGTTATATTTAAAAACAGTTAGAAAATCTGTGCGATGCTAAGCAGCATTTAAACATGGTCAACAGTCCTTTCCAGTTTGCGCATTGCTAATCTTTGCTTAAACGTGGATTGTATGAGTTTGTGGGATCTAAGCAACGTGGCACATTTTTGAAGGTTACAGTGTGTCCAAGGGTGGGAATGCAGCCTATTTAAAGGCCAATAGGCAGGAATTTCACATCATTCCTTGGAGCCTGAACTTGACTGTGCCTATAGCTGATGGTGTTGGTGAGGGAGTGTGCTTTAGGGCACAAACGTGGGTTGTGCAGGAGTCCAGAGATTTTACTGGACTCTTTGTAGGACACCTCCAACCGCAGCTGTTGCAGGGTGATTACTGGGGCTCACTGTGTACGTCTGAGGCCTGGGATAATTTGCCGAAGGAGCTAACCAGTGCAATTGGTATCCCCCACACTGGTGAGCAGTGTCATCACCACTATGATGACCTGAAATGTAGGAAGAGGGGAATCTTGCACATCTGGATCCAAGAGGCTAGGGATGGGCATACCCCACAGATATGTAAGTATGTTTTCCAGTAATTTATAAATATACAACCTGAATCTGTGCAAAACTGGTATGCATAATGGTCTGCTTCTCTTACCACAGCTGCAGAAGACAGGGTTCAAAATGTACAGTCCCATGTGAGGCATTTGGCTAGGATGAGGCAAGTGCATGGTATGTAAGAAAATCATTAATGTAATAACTCAATGCGTAACTTGATAATACAATAACAGTCTTAACAGTCAGGTATAAAATGCTTGGGACATCAAATATCTTTATTAATGTGTCAGTGCATATCTGAAATGGTAATGGAAGTTAAAGCAAGTACGCATGCAGTACTGTGTAGCATAGCTTCCAACCATCAGTTAATGTTGTGGTCTACCCAGATTAAGAAAAAAGGTACAAGGACGCCAAAGAAAGGAATCCACAACAAGTAAAAAAGCAAACAGGTCCACCACAGGAATAGAGTCACAATAAGGCTAAAACCACTGGAAAATGTAGGAAGCAGTTTAATCCACGACGAGTCGTTTTAGCCTTATTGTGACTCTATTCCTGTGGTGGACCTGTTTGCTTTTCTACCCAAATTAAGAGTCACTGTTCTTGTCTGCTCATTGCCTGAAATATGCTGTAGATTGCACTCAATAAATGAACAGGGTATATGGGTAAGTTAACAGAAGTCCTAGACAGCTATCCGCGTGTGTGTAAATACCAGGTTTGAGGCAACATTAATCAATAAAGTTTAAAAGGAGACAGTGCTTTAATAATTAACTTTTTCAAATAAAGTGTTCAGTATTCCTGTAGTTACTGCTTGTGGGTTCTAATTCAACACCAGATAACTGATAAATAGTACTAAATAATATGTCAACATATGTAATATATAACTGCAGTGGAGTACCCACATTAAGGAACAAGCTTGTGTTCTGCTCATTTTGCCTGATATATGCTGTACGTTGCAGTTAATAAATGAAGAGGGTAAATGTGCAATGTAATGCAACTCCTACACAGCTATGCATGTGTGTAAATCAAGATTTGAAACAACATACCTCAATAAAGTGCAGAAAGAGATGTTACTCTGATAATTTAAGGTTTTCAAATAAAATGTGCAGTATTCCTGTAGTCACTGCTTGTGAGTTCTAATCTGAAGTCAGTCAACTAATAAATGTGAAGGTTGTGACATACTAATGGCAGAAGGATTGTATACAGAAAGGCGTAATAATGTGGCAAGCCTGCTGCACTGGGGAGTGTGCAAACATTATGGTACTGAAGTGGCTGAAAAACACTGGAAACAGCCAGAAAGCATCACAGAAAATGATGAAGTTTACATCACATGGGATCACTCATTACCAACAGTTCAAAAGATAGATGCTAGAAAACCAGATATAGTGGTCCATGAAAAGAAGACAAAAGTAGCATTGATCACCGAAATTGCCACAACCGGTGACTACAGTGTCTTGCATACAGAGAGACAAAAAGTCATAAAATATCAAGATTAGCAGGCAGAAATGAGAGCAATATGGAAGAACGATATTGAGACAGTTCCAATAGTAGTAGGAGGAATGGGTCTTATAAAAAGAATGTACAATTGTATTTAGATATGTTACCAAATCATGTAACCCCATACGAATTACAGAAGGAGTCATTACTGGGCACATTGCAGGTACTGCGAAGAACACTTCTAGCTGACATCAAAGATCGAAACAATACTAATTTTATGAACTTTAATCGTACTTTGACTTAGAAATGGGATCAATTCCCTTCATGGTATTTGAAACCCAAAAGACTTGGAGAAATTAAGAAAAGAGTGAAGTATTAAATAATGTGCCAATTTATGTCAGAAATCTATGCAGTGCAATACCCAGATTAAGGGTCAAGCTTATATTCTGCTCATTTTGCGGAAATATGCTATATATTGCACTCAGTAAATGAACAGGATATGCGTGTAAGTTAACAGAAGTCCTAGACAGCTATCCATGTGTGTAAGTGCCAGATTTAAAGTGATGATAACCAATAAAATGTAAAAGGAGATGATGCTTTGATAATTACTTTTCTCCAAATAAAGTGCTCAGTATTACTGTAGTCACTGCTTGTGGGTTCTAATCTGACAGCAGGTATAGCTATGCATGTGTGTAAATGCACAATTTGATACAACATGAATCAATAAAAGTTTTAAAGGAGATGGTCTGAGAATTTATTTTTTTAAATAAAACGTTCAGTTTTCCTGAAGTCACTGCTTGTGGGTTCTAATCGCATGGCAGTCAACTGAGAAATGTCCAGCTGTCTAGTGTAATTAATGTACACGAACATACCTCTCAACTATCATGATTTTTGCAGAATGTAATGATTACTGCCCCATATGTCTGGTCCTTTGATTTGCAGATATATGACATTACTTGGAATACAATTTAATGGCAAATCTGTTATCAGAACACCTTGCTACTAATGTATGAGCCCACTCTGTAAAATGTTCCCTGTTGATGTGCCTTTGTACTACCATTTAATATGTCTTGGCCCATAATGTCCCATGCAAACAGGTTGAGAGCTATATATGTGCAATATCAGCTATACAATATAAGCAGTCAGTGTTCTCATAAGTGAAATCTAACATATGTAGAAATATATTGTCTGTGTAGTTATATTATCTGTGAAGTTACTAATGTTCTTCTTTTTTCTTTCACCCCATCCCACCTCTTCTCTTCTTTTATTTAATTATATTTATTATTCTAATTTGATATTATCATATTATTTGTAATTATCTCTTGTGTTGGACTTACGTACAATTTAATATTGCTTTGCGGTTAAAAAAACTTTCATTTACATTTATTGCTGTCCTCCTCATTATATTATTTTCAATTTGTTTCAATTACTCGTTGTTGCTTTCTCTAATGTTATTAACTACATTTGTTTGGTTATACTTATTTTCCTTATATTTGTATTTAATTTACCACAGCTTGACAAGATAGGCCAGTTCCTGTTGATACACTTACCTTGAGTCCTCTGGCTGAGAACATGAGGCCCAGCATGTATGGGCCACAGCCTATTGGTGCCCCCTCTGCTACCCCTGCACTACCTGGTCCTCACAGGCTGGGGGTGGTCCCCCATCTGGTAGTGGAGGTGAAAAGGTGCTTTTGTTACCTATGATGACCTGCCAAACATGGCGTGTAGGCTGCTGCACCAAACTATAGGTGCACATCTATGCCAGATGGACAGCATGCTGTTCATCCTGGTCAGGCAGTCTGGCCTCAAGCTTCACCTTCAACCACTGCCTCCACAGCAGCAGTGACAGTTCGGTGCTGACAGTCCCATAGGTGAGGACTTAAGTCACATTGCTATCATGTCTGACCTGACATTCATGAGACTGGGATTCCAAACACCCTCTCCAACCAAGGTGTTCACCCCACTTTGTGTCACACACCAACCCTGCTACTGTCTTGTATGTCTTTTATGTCTGCAAAGCTTCCACACCTTTCCATCTTACCTACCCCACAAATACTTATGCCCTTTCCCCAACATTCTACTCTCACCTTAAAAAAATGGGCACCTGTCCCTAAAAAAATATTGTCCCAAACATAGCTCTGTATTTCGCACATGTGTCAAATGGACAAACTTCTTTTTGTCCAATTGACTTGGCAACACACTTATGTTGTCGGCACCCCTCTCTCTGGGTGTGACAGTCCAAATTCAGCTAAAAAACTGTTAAAGTGCACAGTTGTTGCCATAGAAGAAATTAATAGCTATGGTTCTTTCCTACACCATTCCTGCACATAGCTACCTGCCTTTCACTATGTTTTCCCCCCTGCTTGCACCCCATTTCAACAACATCCTGTCTCCCCATTTTTCTTTTATTTTAATTTTTGAATGATGCTGCATGGTGCACAGCTTCACTAAGCTAATCTAATTGGCAGTATATTGATATATGTATTTGAAAAAAATAGTTATCATGTTCAAAAATTACACCTGCATCCTATTTCGAACCCAGGGCCATTGCACTTGAAGAATAGTGCATCAACCCACCAAGCACACATCCAGTTGATTAACACAGGTGTTTTAAGCAAAACAAAATACTTGTCATGTTATCATCATTAAGCACATTTAAGCCATGCTGCGCATTGCACCTCATCTCACAAATCAGGTATACGATTAATGGATAAATAGGAGTGTAACTGGGACTCTGATTGAGGAAGCCATCACTATAAAGCCATACACATAATAATAAATGTAAGTGAAGTATGTGACAGCAGGTAACTGTGCAGTTATATCTACAACATGTAAAAATATCCCTGCTACATGATTAACAGCAAAACAGGAATTTAAATGGGTCTCTGGTGGACTAATACATCACTATAAAGCCATACACATAACAAAATATGTAAAATATGTTAGTGAGGTATGTAATAGCAGGTGAGTGTGCACTTATATCTACAACATGTAAAAATTGCATTATGACTAAAGTGGTATGGAGAGATAGTAGTGAGGGGGTGACTCTTGTACATGGTGTGGCATGGTGATGTAGAAAAGGGGGAGTGGTGTATGGTATGGAGGCAAGTGAGGTAGTAAAGGTAGGAGAGAAGGATTGGAGGTAGTATTAGAGTGAGAGTGGTTATATGCTTGAGTGGCATGATAGTGTTGAAGGTGTGTAAAATATAGTAGAGGTAAGAAGGATTGCCTGAGAATGGTAAGGTGTAGTTAATGACAGTAGAAGTAGTGAGAAAAGTAGTACATGGAGAGGGGCTGGAGGGGAGTGGGTGGGGTTGTTGTGTGGAGAAGGATATTTGAAAAGAGAGAGGCAAAGGAATGGGTGGAGAGAAAGTGAGAGTAGGAGGAGAAGTGTGATTGGGAGAGATTAGAGTGGGAGCGGCTGTGTGGCTATAAGGGTAAAGGTGCTGGGGGTGGGTGAGAATTGGGGGCAGGGTAGGGGAATGGAGTGAGCCCATAGGGCAAATGGGGTGGGTTGAGCTGGGGAGGAGAGAAATTACACTAGGAAATAAAGCAATTAGTGACTCAGACTCATGATGTGGTAACTACAAAACAGAAATTGCACAATACACACAAAGTACAGGCTTTTAATTATAAAACTGGGGGAGTAGAGAAGTGTGTGATAAAATATTATATAGGTTAGAAAGAAGCTAACAGGGCCAAAAGTATGGGGGTATGACTGTATAATTATGGAAGAATGTTGCCACTTTGTGGTGAAATGTTGTAGATAAAAAGTGAATTGCTCTAGCAAAAAAGCAAGTGAGGGAAAGAAGGTAATAAGAGGATGGTAGATGGATATGGACTGCAGTAGGCTGCTATCATAATTCTGTAGGTACATTGCACAACTAAACTCAATGTCTAAAGCACAAGGTATAACCACGTACACACTAAAGGACTTGTAGGGGAAAGCAACTGCGCTGCTGATGCCCGATATTAAGCCAGTCCCAGAATGTCTTCCTTAGTCCGGATGATTAAAATTAAAGTGGGGAACACCCAAGGGAGCTGAGATTTAACAAGCTGTAAGGAGCGAGAGAGAGAGAGTTTTCTGTAATATTCAAGGGATGAAACAAGAGAAGAACAAGTAGAAGAAAGGGGTAGAAAAAGATAGGAAGAAAAGAGCATTATTGAGATATTTAGAAGTGTATTAATTGGAAAGAGGCATAAGAGATAGGAGTGAAAAGGAGAGAGAAAGCTATGTAGGGAGAAGCGAGTGAGGTGGGTATTAGGGAAGAACTGTTTACAAATAGGTTACAATCAGATTACTGGCACACAGTCAATAAAAACGAAAGTTTGCAGTTGAAATGGAAAACAGTGTTTAACAGACTAACACTTGGTATTGACGAGCAGATTGCATATCCCTTCTAAGCAAAAAGCTCTTTAAATTCAAGGTAAATAACCATATAGCTGATTGAACAAGTCAGTTAGCCATCAGAAGCACCACAGAGTGGGTTACCAGTTGTGCAAAAGAAGTCGTTCATTTATGGGCCGTTAGCCTTCAGCTTTAATGGGGTTTTTATGTGGTAGGAAAAATGGATAGCATTGGAACCATTGAAGTTGTTTACAGATGTGACAGGGGCCATGTCAGTAAAGTCTGTTTCAAAGGGTGGCAGTTGTTTCCCCTTTGCCACTAAGACAGTCTCTGGATTGGAGAAGGAGTAACACTTTTCTAGAACTCATGTCAGTTTGGGTGACTGTGGAAGGTCTGGCAAGGTGAGAGGTGCAACAAAAAAGTAACCCTATGTTCACATGACCTGATGGGCATTAAAATCATAACTAAGAAATCTTCCAGGTTGGAGTGGGAGCAGTCCTTATTAAGGTTATTGGTACTATAGAGCCTGTACATAAATTTGACAGTTTCTTCATTATTTGTTTCACTGTTTGATTAACTTGCTAAAATAAAATATTTTTAATGCCTTTTTCAGCTGCATTCTCAAATTTGTAAAAGATATTCTGTTATACGACAGGAATGGAATGCCATTAGTAATAAACAAATATGTTTACCTAAAGCACACAAAACTCAACCTTGTTAGAAGAGCAAGAATGTTGGTCAAGAAAAGCCTGCGCCTATAGCATTTATCACTATGGAAACTAACTGTTCTCATTGATAAGGCTAAAAAGCCACAAACGTTATATTTCCTAGCATTAAGATAGTATAAAGTTGAGACTTGCTGGTAAGAATTACATGTTGAAGAGTGATGGTGAATTGAAGGTTCTGCCTGTAACAGTCCCTATGCCATTCAGAGGCAATAGTTTAACGTGCAGTGCTTTGCAACTATGGAAGGGTTACTCTCGTGTTATGATGTTGTAATAAAACTAATACAATATTAACCTTTCTTAGGTGCATTGTTAATGAGCTAACTGATTCTGTTTAAAACAAAGCATATGAGGGACAACAGACACACACACACACACACACACACACACACACACACACTCACACACACACACACACACACACACACACACACACACATCCTTATTGTACAACTACCTTTCTTCAATGGCTGCTACCTCTTGACTTTTTCCTGGCCTGATAAAAATAATGCCCAGCTGTTTCATATGCTTATCATAAGCAAAGTGCTTTTCATATATGTTAATAGGTACAATCAAAAAAAGCCAAACAAAACTAAGAAAAAACGGTCAAAATGGCAGAAAAAGCACCAACTGTAGGAAACCTGGAATAATCACAGCATAATAGAATAATTATTATACGCTATTGCTGTGATTATTCCAGGTTTCCTACAGTTGGTGCTTTTTCTGCCATTTTGACCGTTTTTTCTATGTTAATAGGTAAGCAAAAGGTTAACTGCCTTTGTGGGCTATTTTAAGCCTAGCTAATTTTCCACAAAGGTGAGAATCATACCTTGAAATCTTTGTCTGTGAGGTAAACACCTTAACCATTACAGCAACCCCCAAACCCTTACAACAATCTCAACCCCAAAATATCACAGGGAAGTTTTTAAGCCTAACCATGTTTCCCAAAATGAGATTTAAACCCTAAGGACTGTGGTGGTGGTGCTGTGGTAGCATTGTTGCCACACAGCAAGACATTGTCCCGTTTGATTCTCAGCTAGAGCGTCTTCTGTGTGGAGACATGCATGTGTGAATGGGCGTACCTTCGTTGAAGGTTATGCATCAGGGCTGGCAACTCGGCACGTACAAATCTACTGTCAATCATTAGCAGACCGGAGTTCTGATGTGGCGACCCCTAACCGGGAAAAGACAAAAGACACAACAACCAGATGTTTGTGAAGCAAACAGATTTATTAGCATTTGTGATTCCAGGTGAAGTCTGAATTTTAACTCTCAGACTTCCACTTCCTAACTTAGTTTCCATCTGAAAAGAGAGGCCAAGTAAATGAACCTTAGAATGTAAGGTAAACATAAGGTAAACACCTTAACGATTTTGCCAACCTCGAACCCCAACTGAACTAATAGCATTATGCTGGCCCCAGTTTTACCTATCAGAAAACACTGATAGCCGCATTTTCCTTCCTCTCTAATACTCAACCATTCTGGGGACTAAACACTTTTCTCCAAGCCCATGCCACAGTTAAAATGTACTCATTCAATATCCAGTTGCATAGTTCAGCTAATGAAAAAGAGAAACAAAGCTTGAGCTGTCTGGCGCACAAAACTAACACATATATCCCTCAGAAATCAGACAATAATATGAACAAAAAGTAGCTAATTATTACAATAAAAATGACAAGTATTTTTAAATTCTAAAAAGAAATTTTAAAAAATCAACAAAATTCAGACCAGGCCAAACTACTTCAGTTCTGCCTTCCCTTCAAAACTGAATTCATCATCTCATCAGTGCTTGCTTCTGTTTCTGTCCCTACACCCCCTTTTCTCTCACATATTTCTCCCAGTTCTACCTCAAAAAGCCTTTATTAAACAAAAAAAATTGATAGACTGCTAGTGTCGCTTGCAACCATATCAGCCCTTCAACTTCAACTTCCTCTTAAAATTCATTAAAGTTCTTGCTCTTTAGCACTGTATGAAGTAAATTAGCAGACATAATATATAAGCAACTGAAAATAAATAGATCAAATTATTAAAGGAGCAAAAAGTAGTAAATAGTAAAACAACCTTGTGAATTAAAACTATAAATGACGATTAAAATAGTGTGCAATGTTTCATTTTCCATCTGTGTTTTGACATTGTAAACTGCTTCTTGCACTAAATGTTGTAGCATATTCTTTTATCTGTAAATATGTATATGTTTTTAGCATATCCTTACATCAGTTAATATGCTTGGTTTATTTCTTATGTGATGATATTTACCAAAGGTGCACCTGCAAATGGTTCACTGAGATCAGTGCACTACCCTGGTAAATAAAAATAAATCAATATGAAGCTGTCAGTACAGTGAAGGTCTCATTAAAGGCAAGGCCATAAAGGTAGGCTTTAAAAAGAGAGCTTAAAGATGTCAGGCAGAGAGGACTGGCTTGTCCAGCTTGGTGGCAGAATCCAGAAGTGGAGTCCCAGATCAACAAGTGTCTGAATCTCTGATGATTCAAGGTAAGGTGCCAGAACTAATATAAGCCCAGATAGTCTGTACAGATGGATCACTTCAGAGATAAAAGAATCAGTCCCCATGAACTGCTATTTTTTTCCTTATTTTTTTTTAATATTGTAATGAGTATATCTTTCACCAAATTCATTTTCTGTTTAATCTAGCTTATGCTCAGTACAGGTATATTATACAGTAGAAATAAGATGTTGCTTTACTGCTACCAATACAAAGTCACCCAGATTTGATAACAAGTTTAGACCTATTTTTCTTCCAGTTTTCCTAAGTTCTTGAAACAGTTATATATAAATCAGACTCTTTTTCATTTGCAACATCATTTCTAGAAAGTAGAATAGGTTTATCCCTGGTAGAAACGTAATTGCACTGCTCTTAACTATTTCATAATCTGTACTCCCTTCCATGCACGTCTAACATCTGCACCCTTTGTAAATTTTACCAAGCTACTGATCAAGTCATCCACAACTTACAGATTACAAAAATCAAAAAGTCGACAAAGCAGCTGAACAAAAAAATAGATCAAAAAACTGCTCAAGGCTTGGAAAATACAAAACCACGGACTAGCATAACTTCCACTTTATTCAACGCTTTCGTAAAAAACTTCTTCAGAACCAAAAGGAATGTTACATCAAGCATTCATTTAAATACTGCACACAATTAAAATCAATTAATCAATTACATAGTGTAAAAATATAATTAAAGAGCCCTTTACAAAAAGCAAACTCTTCATTCATCATTATGCACTATAGAATAGGCATGATTGAGTACATTACAATAACAAACATTATAAAACATATGCTTCACGATCTTTTAAGAAACATTTAATATTGATGGCTTCATTTATCCCTGGAAAATGATCCGCCTGTAGTTTAATTTGCCATCTAGCCTCTCTTTGAGCCAAAAAATTCCTGTAATCACCCCCCCCTTATGTCAGGTTCACAGTGTTCCAGGCTAGAAAACAATTTTTTTTTAAAAACAATACATTCAACACTATATTTATAAAATATTTGGTTTTTGCCCTTTTTTCTAATATTATACATATGCTCCTTCATTCTAACATTTAATTTTCTAGTAGTCATACCAATATAAAATAATGAGCATTTGTCACACACTGCAATATAAACAACTCCTTTTGTTTTGCAACAAAAACTACCAGGGACCCCTATGGTATTAAGTATGTGAGGAAGCTGAATGTAGGGACCTTCTAAAATAAACCTACAGATGGAACAGTCATGACACTTGTGCATACCCCTGTTGATATGCCCCTTCTTAATGCTACATGTGCTTCTATCTCTCCCCTTTTCAAATGCTCCTTTCAGACTATGTTCATTCCTATAAACAAACTTCGGTTTCCCCTTAATGGCTGCCATTAAATCAGCATTTCCTTCGAGGATCTTCCAATTATTGTTTATAATATTACATATACCTATATTGTCAACACTCATATTCATATTGAAACATAAAATTTCAGTATACTTTCCAGTTTCCTTAACTTGGAGTGTTGGCCTATTTTTCAAAATGGGTGGATACAAGGTTGCACGTTGCTTAGAGATGTCATCAGCTGCTTCCCTTAACAAACACTCACTGTACCCCCTCTCCAACATCAATTGTATGATGAATTCAAGCTCATTAATAAACGTCTCATCAACACTCGTCATCCTGCTAGCTCATATGAATTAGCTTTTAGGTATATTATTCAGCATGAATTTCGGATGTTGACTAGGTGCATGTAAATAATTATTCTTGAAAGTTTCTTTACAAAAAATACTGCTAGTAAAGTTTTCTCCCAATGCATTCCATGTCAAAGTTACATACAAAAAGTTGATGGAATTTCCACAACATCCCACAACAAACTTCAAGAAGTCAGAAACCTCATTCAACTTATTACAAAATAACTGCATTTCTCGAACCCCTCCATATAAAATAAAAATTAAATCATCTATAAATCATTTGTAATAAATGACCTTGAATTCAGTTTTCAAGGAGTCCAAGATGGTGTGTTCCCACCACCCCATAACTAAGTTGGCAAAAACTGGGGCTGCTGGGGACCCCATCGTAACTCCTTGAACTTGCTTGTAAAATCTATGATTAAAAATAAAAAAAATATTTTCTAAAATAACTTCCATAGAATCACAATAAAAACTGACTTCTCCATTAGATATATTACTACATTGCTGTAAAAATGCTCTCATTGCTTCTATCCCCTTGTCGTGGGGTATGGATGTCTACAAAGACACTACATCTAGAGTAAACATAATGTGCTGTGTTGGACTGAATAAATGAGCTTCATTCACAAAATTAATACTATCTAAAAAATCCCAAGAGTCCCTCAAATATGACTTAATTTTACAAACAATAGGACTAAGCATTGCATCAATCATTTTTGACATACCCACTGTGACATAATTCGGGGCAGAAATGATAGGTCTGAAGGGAGGGTCCGTTAGGCTTTTGTGACTCTTAGGAATGCCAAATATCACCCCTATTCTAGGATGTTCTACTTCACAAAAATTGTACATTGCAGAATCCATATTGCTGCACATCAAATTTTCATACAAAAAGCTGTTAACATATCTGAAACTTTTCTCTATGTCCTTTGTCGAAACAATATTATATACATTCACATTACTGAGCATAGATTCCATTTTGTTAATATAATCCTTTTGATTCATCAAGACAGTAAGCCCTCCCTTATCACTTTTCATTATTCTGATGTCTCTAGAAGTCACTAACTCTTTCATAGCTTTTCTCATGTTGACATTCAAGTTATTAAAATAATAGTGACTCTTGTTATTGAGCAAAGCTCTAATCTCATTCTCACATGTTGTTTCAAACACCTGAATAGCATGAATTAAAGCTGGATTAAAGTTAGAAGGTTTAGAAAACATGCTGTTGTTTTTTCTCACATCTTTCAAAATCTATCTTAAATTTAACTTCCTAGTAAATTTCTTTAAATCAGTGATGGTTTCAACTACATCAGCTCGCCTGGTGGGAATAAAATTTAAACCTAACTTTAACAGCTGAACATGAAATTTGTTTAAAATACAGTCAGATAAATTTAAAATGTCCTTTTCAAACTTACCCTCACCTACTCGTTGTCTGTGGATGATTCGGACATTATACCATGATCCCCCCAAAACGTGCACGCTGATTGGCCAGCGTGCCCGTTGTAAATCGAGTTATACTAATGAAAAAGGTCCGGTCGCCCGGACTTTTTTCCATTAGTATAACTCGGTTTTTTAAAACACTGTCTCGCTATGTTAAATGGGTTTAACATAGCGAGACAGCTTTAAAATAAGCAACGGAGATCTCCGTTGCTTATTTTAAAGCTGTCTCGCTATGTTAAACCCATTTAACATAGCGAGACGGTGTTTTAAAAAAAAGCAACGGAGAAAGCAAGATCTCCGTTGCTTTTTTTTGTGTTTCGCTATGTTAAATGAGTTTAACATAGCGAAACAGTTTTAAAATAAGCAACGGAGATGTCCGTTGCTTATTTTAGAACTGTCTCGCTATGTTAAACTCATTTAACATAGCGAAACACTAAAAAAAAGCAACGGAGATCTTGCTTTCTCCGGTGCTTTTGCCAACTCTGATGTACTGCGCATGCGCGCAGTACATCAGAACTGCCGCGGATGCCAGACATCTGCGGAAGGGCAGTAAACAGGCATTATACTATGCCATTATTTAAGAAAAGTAATAGTTTCTTTTCTTAAATAATGTCATGGTATAATAGCAATAACCCACTTCTGGGTGTGGGTAATGCTAAATTTACCCACGGTTGGCTTTGTTTGGTCCTCGGGCCGCCTCAGGACCAAACCACGCCAACCGTGGGTAAATTTAGCATTACCCACACCCAGGCATGGGTTATTGCTATATTAATCATGCCTTCTTTCTGGTCATCTTCTGCTGCTTGCAAGTTCTTTGCTCTTTGAACTTAAAAAAACACCCTGTTTGATAGCAGTGTCACTGTTTTCTTTATCAAAAGTTAGGTATAGATGGAACAGCCGTTTCTTCAACATTAACCATAGAATCTTCAGTTTCTGAAACACTACTGAATCCAGGAACATTGTCAAAATTACCCATATGCCCCGCTTGCTTAAATAAAGTTCCTTGTGCATTGGCTTTAAGGTGGACCGAAGAAAAGGTGGACCACTTGCTGTTAGGTCTGCCAAACAGTTGTTTTCTTTTATATAAATCAGACTCTTTTTCATTTGCAACATCATTTCTAGAAAGCAGAATAGGTTTATCCCTGGTAGAAGTGTAATTGCACTGCTCTTAACTATTTCACAATCTGTACTCCCTTCCATGCACGTCTAACATCTGCACCCTTTGTAGATTTTACCAAGCTACTGATCAAGTCATCCACAACTTACAGATTACATTTATCTACTGCATGTCATTTGGCCACTCTGCTCTCAGATGGTTTAACAATCAAATTATAAACCAGTCCTTTATTGTCAAACCAGATCTAACATCTCTTCAAAACTATGTTACTATTACTGGACAATAAATGGGTTAGTGTTTGTCCCACATCTCTTCTCTCCATTACCACTTCTTTCATATCTGACCTTTATTTATTAAATACCAACAAATTTGTTATCTTCAGATGTTTCACATCCATAATTCTAGAAGACCTCAAATGTTTTCATCTTTAGCTAATTTAAAGGTATGCCACTCAACTAGAATAAATTCATAGTTATGATCTTTGTACTGCCACCCCCTATATGGAGAGGCAATGATGACTTACTTATATAGTACAAATTTTGCAGTCACAAAGCATGCAGGAAAAAATCTTTTTCTGAGTGCTGGTGCACAAATAAAAACCACAGGGTACTTAAAAATCAATGAATTTGAACATGACCACCTTACACTCAGCCAGACAGACACAAACAGGCAAGGGTCTTTATTTCATATTTATTTATTTTTATTTTTATTTTACATTTGTTTACAAGGGTAGTCCACTGTGCCATTATGAGCCCATTTTCAGTAAAAGCCCAGGGAGAAAAGCTCCACAATAACATGAACATAGGGGTGTAACCATACAAAATCAGTAAAATTTAAAGAGTCTATACAACAAATGTAGCATATTTGACAATTGGTTGAACTACTGGTAAAATAACAACTTGATAAGATAAAGAACAACAAAAGTAAAGAGATTGGCAATACACAGATGTTTCTGGCATTATAACGGCAACATACAAATTAAACATCAGGATTAGCACAAAGCAAATGCAGTTAGGCTTTAATAAGAGGCAACAAGGAGCAGGTCCAATTCCAGAAAGAAGACTGACAGTGTTTTAGAGACGTTTTGAAAGAGGCAAGATTCTGGGTAGCCTAATTGTTAATGGTAGGGTATTCCAATTTTTGGCTACAGAACAAGAGTATAGAAGTTGGGCTGATGTCAGATTTGGTTTTTCTACCAGTAAGAGCTACTGATTTTCAGATCTGAAAGGCCTCCTGGGATGGTAGTTACTAAATGTCAAGCTAAGAGCAGGACAATCTGATGGCCTATAGATTATTTTACGTGCAGTAGTTAGTTGTAGGTAGGATATGTAGTGTGGTAGTTTTGGCCAGTTTAGAGAGTGGAGAGTGGTCCAGTGATGGGTAGAATGTTTGGCGTTAGTGACAAATTTGGTGGTTTTGTTATAACATGTCTCAAGTTTAGCTTTCAGGGAAGATTGGAGATAAGTAAGTAGAGGAGCAGCAGATACAAGCAAGGGCAGTAGATACATGAAACCAAGGACTTGTTTTCTGGAGGGGTTTAGGAAGTGTTTATACCTACAGAGGATTCCCATCTTTTGGTGAGCTTTTGGTAATGCTATGATGTATGTGTAAGTCAAAGTTCATGTGTTTGTCTATAATTACTCCTAATAGTTTTGTATGGGTAATGACCTCGATTGCTGCATTGCTTTGAGAAGGTATAGTGTATTGGGTTTTGCTTATGGGGGTTGTCTTCTTAACTTAGGGGTGAATAATATCAGTTTGGTTTTGTTTGGCTTAAGGGAGAGGTGATTATTAGACATCAAGGTCTCAGTGGCTATAAAGGCCAGTTGAGATATTTGCTATAAATTAGATATGGAATTGGTGGAGCATATAATAGTGTAGTCATCTGCATATTTAATAACAGATCCTTGATTAAGTGAAGAATGAAAACTAGTAATGAAAATGCTGAATAGGAGGAGTCCTAGCATGGAGCCTTTGGGAACTCCAGTAGAGGTGTTAAGATAAGGAAAGAGAGAATGTTGCCATTTAACAGCCTGTTGTCTAGCTGCTAAGTAGCCTGAGAGCCAGTTGAGAGAGGAGGGGGAGAGGCTGGTCTTAGAGAGTTGGGTTAGAAGTAAGGGATGAGAGACAGTGTCAAATGCTTCTGTGAGGTCTAGAAATAAGGAGGAGATGATTTTGTCAATGATTTGGGCTACATTAATTGTGTCCATAAAGGATATGAGGGCAGTAGTAGTGCTGTGGCCTGGCCTGAATCCATGTTGTGTTGGAGATAGCATTTGGTTGTGAAATAGCTTAGAATTTGAATATGTATAGATTTTTTCCAAGATATTTGAGACAGGAGAGAGAATGGCTATTGGTCTGAAATCTGAGATGTCATTATTGTTACCACCTTCACAGAGAGGGAGACTGAATGCTTTCCTTCAGATTTTAGGGACATATGATGCTTGTATTGATCTATTTAGAAGCATGCCTATAGGATACGCAACAGCTTTGTCTGCTAGCTTTAGGAATTATGTGGGTAGGTTGTGAGGAGTGTTGGAGCAAGGTTTAAGTTTCAGAAGTAGTCTTTTTATTGTGGCAGTTGGGATAGGTTTGAAAGAGAACATAGGTGTAATTTGAGTCATGGACTTGTAAGAAGAGTGGGAGGGTGAAGTGGTAGGGGATCAACAGGATGGTATTGATTGGGTTGTAGGGATTGTGCAGCAATATGCTTGGGGAATGATTGTAATTTAATTAGTAAATGTATGTGCAATTGTTTGCGCATATTACTTAATGTCTGTTTGTGTATATTACTGAATATATATGTTAAAAATGTTTGCATTATAATGACGCTTTCTTCCCCAATCCTCTGCTGAAAGGGTTTTTAACTAAATCCTGTCAGACAAACCACTAAATAAAAGCAAAATAAATACATACATACATACATAGATACATTTTGGTGCTGATACTAGTCTAATCTCAAAAAGCACATCTTACCCCTTCCTTGCATTCAAAATTAAGAAAAACTTTTTTCTTTATGCAGATGTTGCAGTGTTAATTTGTAGTCTTCACTGGAATTACAAACTTCAGGAATAAAATTGACCTGTCTTATCCTTCCATCTATATATCTGTCTGCCTATCTGCCTATCTGCCTATCTATCTATCTATCTATCTATCTATCTATCTATCTATCTATCTATCTATCTATCTATCTATCTATCCATCCATCTGACAATCTATCTCCTGCTACTGTTACATTTGTCATGTCCTTATGCTACAAGTTTGCAAAGCAATCTGAGAAGTGGTCCTTCATGCACAGCTTGGCTACAAAGATCCCTGCTGGCGTGGTTTTAAACCTAAATCCTAAAAGACCTACAAATCCTTAGTAATCTTATTTGCACATTTAGTCTGCTGCAAATAAAGGTTTTCATCACTGTTCAATGCCCTCTCCAACCAACTGGCTTCAGATTAAGGAAAGTACAGATTTTAGTCTCCCTACTCTTATTCACATAATCATCCCACAAAACATTTCTCCACAGTTATTCTCTAAACCCCATTCCAGAACTATACCATTTAATGTTCAATTGAAAACCACCTCTACCACTATCTGCTGTATAGACCACTGAAGTTCCTGCTTGTTAGTGCCTCAAAGTACTGGGAGGAAGTGTTTCTTGAAGCCAGAAACAGCAAAAAAACACAAATGATTTCCAAAACAAACTGATTGATATACCAAAAGGTAGATCTTTATCATATTTGTTTACACATTCCATAATAACTTGAGATCTCTCTGCATGACTTGACCTAACCTACATGTTTTTCCACTTTAATCTGATTTAATTGGTAGACGTTTACTGTACTACTCCATTACAGTCTACAGATGTATTAGTAAAATAAAAAACTGTCTTTCGACTTTTCCCGGTTAGGGGTCGCCACAGCAGAACTCCGGTCCGCTAATGATTGGCAGTTGATTTTTATGTGCTGGCTTGCCAGGCCTAACGGACAACCTTCAACGAAAAAAACGCCCATTCATGCATGTCGACACACAGAAGACACTCTAACAGAGAATTGAACGGGCAAAGTCTACCAGTGAGGCGACAACGCTACCGCAGCACCACCACCGCAGTAGATGTATTAGTAAAATACTGCATTAATTTGTTGTGCTTTCTTGTCTTCCTTTCCACTGCCTCTTCTCACAGCTTTTCCCTTCCAAGTTATGTATGTCACTCCTTTCGAATTTAATGCATTACACTACTGAGTGCTGTGTCATGAACAGTGGCTGTACTATAAGAAACACGTATAGTATTGCTTGCTAACATTTTTCAGATATGTTACTGTAAGAATATTTACCTGGGTAGGATTTTTAATATCTTAGGATAATGAGTCTGTACTACATGTTTGAGATGATGTCCTCAGTAAAAAAACTAAATATCATACTTTTTGCTATAGCCAGCTCAGAAGCCATGTTGATAATTGAGGAGGATGACATACATTAAGTTGCCCAAATATTCTTGATTAATTAGTATTTCTTGAATTTTAAATATGTAAGTATATTTTGAAACTGGATGGCAGTTATGTTTGGACTTGTAAGGTCCTTTTGAAACAAAAAGAATGACAACATAGTTACAAAACACAGTCTGGGTGTTAACAGATCCCACGCTAATTATTAGATCATATCAACTAACAAAGAACTCCTCAGACAGAAAATATAACTACAAACTGACAGTTGAACAGGTCAATGTACTAACTACTTAATGAAACATTGCTGGCAAAAAAAATGCCACCGTAGGCTGATTTTAATTCAAATCATGCTGTTTATTAGTTTGGACTGCAAAAGATTAATTCAACGATAGTAATACGAATAATTGCTCAGATGAAGTCAAAGCAAATGTGTTTGTTTTTCTTTTGTTGATATTGGGTTAGCACATCCTGGACTGATATTAGCTGATCCTGAATGTGGCAACATTAAGTTTGTATCATATGATTCGGAGTATCTGCCTTAAAGAAATACAAGAGCAATACTTATAAAAGAACTGGAAAAAAATCTTGTATTGTAGGTAATCCATCTTGGAACCTTAAAATATGAAAGTGCCTGAACTGTTTCATTCTGAATCATTGTATTAAAGCCACACCTAAACGTCTGTCAGACAAATTAACTCTGAAATAAAGCTCATACTAGCCAAGCAATGCTAAACTAGTTTACTGCTAACAGATCTGAAAGTGAATGCTAAAAGGTGTGTCCTAAGTTGACTTTGTAGCATTAATGTGCTAAACATCAAAAAGAGAAGAAGAAAAAAATTCATTGGCATTGAAATATCATCTATCATTATGGATTACAAAAATGCCTTGCAGGAAGGTAAACATTTGCATTAAACTAAGGAAAAAGTCATACTTAACAAAGCAATTTCTTGCAGTCACTAAATGTACTTTTCTTTAGAGAAATAAGAAAAATTCTGAATTCTTACAATTCTATGATTATAGCTTCTAAGTTTACTTCAGAACAACCTAACTGTATAATGTCCAGGCACAGAATATTCTGACCACATCCCTGTCACATACGGCTAGAACCTGGAATGTAGCTTGTTCATAGGTTCATAGGTTCTTAGGTAGGTACTAGGCTATCTGCCCGAAGGCATTTATAAGCCTAGCCGGAATGTGTTGGCATTTGACGCCCCCTTAGATTAGTTCCCTGTGCCTCTGTCCAGTAGAGCCACTGAAGTGATCCCCGGGATAAACTTTCTGTTTTCCATCCACTCGTCAAGGTTTCTTTTGAAGAGTGTTAGCGAGGAGCTCTGCCTAATGTAGATTGGAATATTGTTCCAAAGCATGGGAAGTCTCTGGGACAGGAATACATCCCTCCAGCACATCTTATTTACTGTTGTGGTGAGGTTTAGATCCCTAGAGTGTGTGGCTTGAGGGGATAAGTTTTTTTTTAGTTGGAGCATGTCCGTCAATTCTGAGTTGGACATGGCCTTGTATGTCAGGCAGAGATCACCTTTGGGTAGGCAATATGCAACTGAGTACAGCTGGAGTTTCTTCAGCCAAGCTGCATAGGGCATCTGTTTGAGGCTAGTGATCCTCTTGGTGAGGTACTTCTGTGGTCTTTCCAGCTGTTGTAGGTGTCTTGTAAGATAGATCCCAAATGCTGCATTGTACTCTATGATGGGTCTGATGAGTGATGAGTAGAGGGGCACAATGACCTCTTTTGATGTGGATGCGGACCCTTTTGTGATTAGATGGGCCACATAGAAGGATTTTCTAACCACTTTGGCAATGTGAATATCAAAGTTGAGATTACTATCTACTTGGGTCCCCAAATCCCTTATTACATCTTCCGTATTTAGGGGACTACCACCTATGTGGTAGCTTGTGGGTACTTTGTTTTTTCCAAAGGGGATGACTATGCACTTTTTGTCATTTAGCTTGAGGCCATGATTTTGCCACCAGGTATCCGTCTCAGTGAGACCCTTTTGGAGGATGTCTGCGTCAGCTGGAGAGTCACTTATAGCCCATAGTTTGCAGTCGTCTGTGAACTTGGTTAGCCATAGTCCTCCTCTGCTTGCCTGTACCTCTGAGAAGAATATGCTGAATAGGAGGGGTCCTAGGACTGAGCCCTGGGGAATGCCATTTTTAACCGGTTTAGAGTCGGACCTAGCTCCCACAACTCTTACCATGTGGGTTCTGTCCATGAGCCAGTTGGCAACCCATCTTGTGATGTAGGGGTTTATGTTCAGGCTGGTGAGGTTGTCTATAATACCAGAATAGGGAATGGTGTTGAAGGCCTTTGCGAGGTCTAGGTAGGCTGTGTGTACCACCTTTCCCTCGTCTATAGCCTTGTTAACAGTCTCAAAGAAGTCCACCAGGTTTGGGAGGCATGATCTGCCCTTTGTAATTTGTAAATCGAATTCATCTGATGGGTCGAGTGGCTTGAGGACCTGTTTAGAGAAAGCGGTAGAATGAGTAACGCAGGCAAATCCATTCTAGCAGGGAGGGACGGAGGGAGAGAAAGCAGCTTGTCATGTTACATTGCTGTGACCCTGGTGTGACCCTGGATACTAGAGGAAGTAAAGAAAAGGTAAGGTCCAATGACTTTAGGTGGCAGAATGAGAAGAACAATCAAGAAGAATCTCCAGGCATATTCAGAAGTTAAACTGTATTCGCTTTTGTGTTTGCATGTTTGTATAATCAAAAAAAATATCTTTAAGTTGAGGGAGAAACTTGCTCACTTAATATGTGCTTATAGCACTCTCATCCACCCCTAGAAAGTTCTATGTCACATGAATAAGATTTCTCCAAACCCATATCCTGTAATGTCTTATTGGCTTAAGGACTCAGTAATGTTGTATGCTTACTTTAAAATCATAATTTGTTTACCAATATACATTTACCAGCATTTGCTATCGAAGTTATATGTTAGTTACACAGTCACTGCTTATTATATTAACAGCAGAGAATGTAAATAAACAGCTTAATGGAAGAAAGGGTAAAATTCTTCTTCTCCATAAAAATAAATGCTAATAATGAATAGGAGAAAAGTTAAAGAAATAAGAATCATTCAAAGCAATCATGTATGCTTGTAAAAAGATGTGATAAGGTGTTATTCTGTATATAAATATATCATGAGTGCAGTTTGTGTGAGTATATTAAGTTCAAATTCTTTTCATTGTTGTATATAAAAATGTTTTTCCTTGTTTATCATTTCCATGAAAGCTCATTCCATTGCTATGCATATTAAGTTTGTTAGACTAATGGTTCTGTAGTTCCCTGGATCAGTTGATGATTCACCCTTATGGAGGGGAATGGCTGTTGTGGTCCTCCGTTTAGTTGGAACACAGTCTGCTTCAAGGCGATAGTTGAAGAGTGCCTCAAGTGGTCCTGATAGGTCATGTTTTAGACTGCACAGGAGGCAACTAGGGATGTTGTCAGGAACCATAGAGGTGGTGTTCTTGGCTTTACCGAGTGCTGCCAGTATCTGGTCCCTGCTGATAGCTGGGGGAAGTATGTTGGAGGGGATTTCATCTGGGGGAGTTGCAGGTAAAGTCTGAGCTGAATCTATCATCTAGTAGATTTGCTATGTGACTCTGAATTAAGACATAGCAAATCTACTACCAAGTGTCACTTATACAATATGCAACAACTACCAAACAACTCTGTCCATGGCTAATTTTCCCTTCTACAAAGAGATTTGGAGGGACATGAAATAAAAAAGCCAACAAACACAAGAATGCCTATTCTTGACCCCAAATTAAATAAATGCTCAAAAACAGTAGTGATCACAGTATAAAGCAAGTACTAGTATAGTTAATCAAAAAATATTCTTACCTTAGCTTGGATGGCTGAATATGCAGTTGAAACACTGAAAAAGCATTGCAGAGAAACTCCTAGGGGTTTAGAGGCTCTCTTTCTTGAGCATTTTGTCTCACAACACCCCTAAGAGATTCATTTTTTCACTATAATGGTCAGACATTCACCACCAGTTCAGCACATTAAAATTCCAGACATAGTTGAAGGAGGCCTACTGATTGTCCTTAGCTTCAGATGCTATCCTGACCTCATAGTCAGCCTTGTTGGACTTAATTTGATCTCTTAGTTTCTTGCTAGTTGTATAAGAAAGCAGTTGTCTTTAAGGGAGTTGCTTTTCATGATTTTTGGCTGAGTTTTCTTCTTTTATTATATACCATGTTTAGGTGTGGATTCCACCAGTGGGCTTCATTTTTAGTGTTTGTTTTGGGTTTATTTCTGGTGGGTATGGCAACCTGTATGCAGCCATTCACATGTTTGTATAGTGACTGTGAATAATTCTGTATAGATAGCTGTAGTCTTGTGTTTGGGGGAGCCTTACATTTGGACAAACTTCACTTAAAAGGATGTAGTTTGCCTTTGAATAGCTCCTGTTACTGGTTTAGCTGGATTTTTTGTCTGGGTTGATTTTTACTTCAAATGAGGCATTCTTGTGACTCAACCTCACTTGTGAGGACATGACATGTGAGGGGGGGGTGCAATGTTCTCCCATGTTGGTGAGTACCAGATACAGTATGTTTGAGCCTCTGGATGGAGCACGCACTATCTGTTCCAGGGAATTTGTGTTGTTTGTTAATAAAATCCAAGAAGCATTGTGCCTGTGAGTCTGAGGCAGTGTACATTTCCCAGTCTACAGAGAGGTAGTTAAAGTCACCTGTAAATAGGGTGTTTGGTTGGATGGTGAGCACATTTAGTAGATTCAAGTAGGAGGTATGAGACTCTAGGGGCATAGAGATTGACCTGTAGCTAGCCGTGATATGGTGAGGGACGTTACCTATAGTGACATGCATATGGATGAGCTCTGTGGTATCATCCCATTTAACCAACCTGGATATACGTTTGTTGCTAATGTAGATTGAGGCATCTCCAGCTTTGACCCCAGTCTGTGCTGTTGTTGGTCTAAATGTGTGGAAGACACTGTAGCATTGTACTTCTGGAGTACTTTCTATAGCCTTAAGCCAGGTCTCGGCCATGGCACAGATGTCTACATTCTCCAGAGTGAAGAGGGCTTGAAGGATGTGGTGTTTTTTTTTTTTAGGCTCCAAGCATTGAACATTAATATCTTAAGGTTGGTTGTAAACATTTTCACCATGATGGTAACTTTGTCTTTTTAGCATTGCCTAAAAAAGGTTCTAAGGGAGTGGATAAAGTTTTAGCCAATAACTGAAAGCCTGGGGGGGGGGGGGGCAAGGTGCAACCTATCTTTTGCAAAGTAATGTATTTTGATCATGTTGTCCCATGCTGAGATATATCAGATCCCTCTGAAATGACACTAGAAATTAAGCAAATTATTAAAATCAATCATTTTATGTTCATACTATGGCAGCATCCTTGGTGAAGGTAAAATACTGCTCAAACCAAGGCTCATAGCCATCTGTGCAACCTATCTTTTGCAAAGTAATGTATTTTGATCATGTTGTCCCATGCTGAGATATATCAGATCCCTCTGAAATGACACTAGAAATTAAGCAAATTATTAAAATCAATCATTTTATGTTCATACTATGGCAGCATCCTTGGTGAAGGTAAAATACTGCTCAAACCAAGGCTCATAGCCATCTGTGATACATATTCCAAGAGATCCACTATGTCACTTTTCATATAGTCCAGCAAGGTATGTCTCAGGTCATTTACACTCACATAGTCTATGACAGAATCATATTAGTACCTGAGTGCAGTCACTTGTGTACATGCATGATATTTAGGATTCTGGCTCTGGATAGGCAAGTAAATGTTGCCTTCTGCTTGTCTAACCTGGTGAGTGGGGCATCTGTGTGTTGCACTATGGAGTTCCCAACGTCAAGAGTATAAGGTAAAGTGTATGCTCTCCTTATTGGCTTTGCACTTGGGGACCATTAGGTATAGGCTTATGTGAGATGTATGGTGTAGCCTTTGGTGTGTGCTTTAGTGATTGCTAAGGAGCAGTGCTGCCATTACGTGACTGTGGAGATTCTTGAGACTTGGGAAGGTTTCTTTTAAGTGCCTCAGCATAAGACAATCTGTATGTGTGATGAACAGTATGTGTGAGGGATGTAGTGTGGGTATTCATGCCAACCTCATTTGTATGAGAGATTTTTGACTCCAAGGCAGTTGTGTATTTACACTTCTTGCATACTGAAGTTGTCTGAGAGCATGAGACAATTGCTACATTGACTTAGGCTGCACAAATCTACTAAGCTGGCCACAGAGACACTTGGGAATTGCATATCTATATTGTCTTCTCCTGTAACATGGGTGGCTATTTAGGATTAAGGATTGAATTTTAACAGGGGATTCCATAGGTAGTATTTGGGGTTAAAGGCAAGATGGTATATAATGCTAGGATATGGTAGTAGATTCGATGTAAAAGGTAGCTGCTGTAATCTTATTTCTGCAGACTGTTTAACAGGTTTCAGATCCAATCCTAACTTCATAGGTACATTTTACTGTTAACGTATTTGCTGCTATACAGGGATCTGCTAATACTGTCTTTAGGTGGGCAGCTGCATGCAGAGAAAAAAGCTTGAAAACTGATTGTTATGCCTTCCAACCAATAAATAACTACACCTTGAGCTACCTGCAGTGCTTCCCAACTCAAAGAGACCAGGTAAACTCATTCTGATGCAAGATGTCTTATCATGAAATTTAATGTAAAAGCATAACAAAAACAGCTCTCAAGTATAGATCAAACAACAGACAACTATCAAACAACTATGTACCTGGCTCATTTGCCTTTCTATAAAGAAATTTGGAGTCACACGAAACAGAAAAGCCAAGAAG
>NC_056732.1:654752477-654784977 GCF_019279795.1 Protopterus annectens
AAACTTATCTTCCATTGAAACTCACAATTTCATGAAATGAAATGAAACTCATAATCTCTTAAAAAAGCACTGAAACTCATAATTCTGGGAAAATGTACTAAAACTCAAACTTACAGCTATGTCAGCAGTATGGAAGTTGATGTAGAGGATTCAGGCTCTTGTCTCCAGTCTCCACTGAAGCTCAATTTCTTCAGCAGTCTGGTAGTTCATGTACAGGGTTCAGGCTCTTGTCTCCAGTAACCAATAGGGCCAAGCCCGATCAAGTTAATTGACTAATCTGCCCCCCTCTCCAACTAGGGCATTACATACTATAGCTCCATACCTCTCATCCTCTTAGCATAAGAAATCTGAACAAAGTGCAAAATAATGGGGGGACAAAGGCCCCAAAATAGGGACAGATTTTAAATGTTACTATTATAGACTTTGAAATTTGCTAAAATAACATTTGTCTTGGCATGCATTTTCTAAAAGAAATTGAAACTCAAATGCTTGACATTATTTAATTATTTCAGTCCTCAGCGATTTATCGGAAAACCACAAATGTTAAGGAATAATCCAAAATATAAGGCAAAAATCTGAACATTTGAGAGGTATGTATACTCATCAACCTCTTAGTGCAAGAAATCGGGACAAAGTCTGAAATAATGGGGATACAATGGCCCAAAATAGGGATACATTTTAAATATTGCTTTTTTAACTTAGAAAGTTGCTAAAATAACAGGATTTGTATTAGTGTGTATTTTCTGAAGGATATGAAGTCTGAATCTCATAAATGTCATTATTTAGTGACTTCAGTCCTCCAGGATTTGCCATAAAACCACACATTTTATGACAATCCAACCAAAGCTATGAGGCTAAATCTGGACAGTTCACACACACACACACACACACACACACACACACACACACACACACACACACACACACAAATACATACATACACACATATACATATACATACCCTCACATTCTTACTTACCTTCTGTTTCAATGGAATGGCTATTTTAAATTCCACGTGAATGCGAGGAACATGTTAACATCCGAGTTGGCACACGTGTAATGTGCACAATGTTCTTAAAAGAGAAGATGCTGCCACCATGGAGTAAAGATGCCATGGATATTTTTTGTCCTGCAAGGTCTCACATACAAAAAAGTCTCAATTTGGGCATTTGAAAAGCTAGCAGCATCTAGTAGTGTAAATAGTTGTGTAACAACCTTTTACTCCTAGAGGCAAGTTTAAAGCAAAAAAATAAGGGATAATAGTCTCATAACAGGGAAACATTTTAAATAACAGTTTTACTACAGAATAAGAAAAGATGAATTAGCCAAATAGCTGTTGGTCAGTATGCGTCATTGTGTACAGCTGTCCACCTTTTACAATCAACAATTTTAAGATAGTCTACAATTCTAAGGCAAAATCAGAAGCCCTAAAGTAGTACACTGATAATAAAATTGACAACCATTCATACAAAGTCCTATATTATAAACAGTACCTCTAAAACTTACAAGAGACAAATTATTCCCAGTCTTGTAACATGCCTTGGCAGTGCTGTCTCAGCCAGCCTCTAGTAGCTATTATGTTCGATTGATAGTGCTTGTGACCAATAGAGTGAGAGATAGTTTGGGTTGTTTCTTTGAATGTGGTGGTGGGGATATTAAATACAATCGGGAGACTGGGAGTTCTAGCCTGGCATTCAGGAAGTTAGGAGGAATGTATCATTGTTGACATGTAGGGCTGTTTTCACCATATGGAGGTAAATATGAAAATGGACAATTGGTATTGTTAACTGTATTTTATTACTTGTGGACTGTGTCTCCCTGGAGGTCAGTTCTTTTGGAGATGCAATGGGACTTTCATTTCTAGGCGTATTCATAGTGATAAGAGGTCCCCATTAATGTTGGAGAGCTAAAGACTGACATACTATCTGTAAAGGTGCAGCATTTTGCTTTAAGTATGCTAAAAGCAATGGTGTACTGCAAGGACGTGTCCTTAAGGATGCATAGTTCTAGCTAACGCAGGGTTGTGTATTAAAAAGAGCAGTGTATCATACAGTAAACCTGGAAGGGACAGAAACACTCAGCAGCAAAGACCCCCTTTTTTTTGGTCACTCGATATCTGCCCCGGCAGGTCTCCCGACTTGTGATTTTGCAAAGTAATGTAAAAGTAACTAGTTACTAAAAAAGTAATATATTACTATTATTTCATTACTGTTTTGAAAAAGTAATGTGTTATATTACTAGTTACTCAAAGTTGTATTATGTTAAAGTAACATATTACTTTTGTAATGAGTTACTCCCATCACTGCTCCTAATGTAATTGTGACCCACCAGCAGGATAATTTGTAAAATATCCTACCCCCAAAAAGTCTGACAGAGTTTGCATTGTGCCAACCACACCCATCCCTTTATAAAATCCGATGTCAAGTTGTGTTGCTATTTGTAATGATATGGATATCTCTTCTAAGACTCCTTCTTCCTCTACCTTGCAAAGGTCACAGACATATATTCCTTTAAAATAGGGTGGGCAAGCCCCTCTTTGATGGATGTACAGGCTGTACCTCAACATGAATCTGCCACATGGTATGAATTCTGAAACTCAATTGCCCGCCTCCATTTTCTCCTATTCAAACTTCAGTCATAAAGATTTGCCAGTGATACATTCTTTTTTCTCTCTCTCTCTTTTCCTCCCTATCCTTGAGTCCTTGCATACCGCAGTACTTGTCTCTGCAACCCAAATGCATAGGCCAAGGAGCAAGCAGCACAGGGGCAGAAAAGACAGGCAGTACACCTCGTAACCTCCTAGAGAAGATGTCTGGGCAAACCCATAAATAAAAGTGGGACAACAGCTCAAAAACAGGGACAGTTTTTAAGTATTGCTCTTAACAACTTAGAGAGTTGATAGAATAACCAGTTTGGCATTCATATGAATTTTCGGAAAGGTATGAAGTCTGTGACTCAAATGCTGGCCATGATTTTAACTTCAGCCTTCAATAACTGCCATTACTTTGCCAGGGAACCACCATTTTATGAAAAATGAACCAAAATGTAAGGCAAAAATCTGTACCATTGAGAGGTATGTCAGGCAGCTAAATACCTTTGAGGGCTGTTGAATATGCTACAAGCAGCCAATGGCCATTGCTCACAGGAATTCTCCAGCCCACAAACACACCACCACTTCCAGGGAATAAATGCTGAACCCTTGGAAAACTGCCAGGTCCCAAAGAACTTTGTGCTGACGCACTAACACCACCACCCCTTAAACAACACCCTTTCCACGTCCATTCCTTTCTGCTCAATACCAGCAACAACACCACCCCCTACACCCGAATCTACATGTATAACATGAGAGTCCTACACTCCGAGACCATGCTGAGAAGCAAGCACCACCAGTAAACCTTAAACAACAGTCACAACCATGGAGCAAATAAAACCCATCCAACCCAGACATAACTGCATGAACTCCATGCTTACCAACACTATCTAAAGTCATGTAACCAAGCTCAGTGAATGTAGTCCAAGCAACCAACATCACCTATACAACTACACCAACGAATGGAAAACCCCATTCTGCCACACTTCTCCAGTTCCCAGTAACCAGTAAAGTACCCCAAGCAACATAATTGAAGTCACAGAATACTTTATGGCAACAATGATTTCCAACAATAAAAACTGGAAGAGAAACAAAGAAAAAAAAAACATTCCCCACATTTAACCTGATGTCTCCCTATTCTCCAGAATACCTATAGGTTGTCTCAGATGTATCACTTGCCTTGGCAAAACCACACCTAAATCTGATCCCTTTCTCAGCTACACTCACATAAAACCCTGTAAGCCCCACCATATACCTACCACACTTCCTTAGCCTTCCCCATATTAAATTAACCCTTCACTTCCCAAACTCTACCCCAACCTTCTCTACTCCCTGACCCCAACATCCTCGCCCAACCAACCCCCACCAACACCCCCATTTTCTAGCATCTGAAACCATAACATTGAAGATGTCCCTGGACAAATTGGTTTGTTCCTAGACCACATTTATTACACTTAATAGTATCTCAGACATTCTTTAAAATATCAGTTATGTAAACTGTATGCTTGTTTTATTCCTTTTCATTTAATAGACAGTTTATGATAAAATATATTCTATATTCATTTTTTTCTAAATAATTGTATTATCTATTTATAAAATATATCTTTCTGCTATTTCCTTCTTTTAATCCATTCAATACTCACCTTATATAATACATTCAGTGCTAAACCAGCTAGGAAATCATTCAGATGGGAGGGAGGGTATTGACCTGATGGATACAGGTAAGACGTTCCAGTCCTTTGCAACCTTGTACAAGTACAGACAAAGTCCAGCAGATTTGATAGGTTTGTAGGCAGACAGGAGGAGTTTTTGGTCACTTGATCACAGTGACTGGGAAATAGTTGTGTAAAATGACTAACGTATAGATAAAAATAAGATACACACATCTGTAAGGGATGTCTCAATATACTGTAAAATAATGAACAGAATTAATTACTCCTGACATTGACTTTTTTTAGTCAAAGTTACTTCTGAGACAAACTATTAGCAGTACCAGTGTGAATCAGAGTTTATACCATTTCTGGTAGTAATGCCCCCACATTTGTAAGTGTTGGCACATAACATGCCAGCATATTACTGTTATAATACAAGTTACTTTGTTTTTTCACCTCAAAGTGTCTACCTATTGCACATGGAAGATGACTTTGCACAAGATATTCAGTTAAAGATTTCCTTAACATCTTTGTTAGCAAAACATATTATTTTTGAAAATTGGAAAACATCACCTCTGCCTGATTTAATAGTCACTAAATGGTGAGTTTTGTACTGTGATTATATTTAATGTTAGTAGTCTGCAATTTAAGCATTGAAATGATGCATTTCCATTATGTGTTTTCTCTCTCTCTCTCTCTCTCTTCCTCTCTCTCTTTTTCTCTTTTTTTTTGGCTATGATTTTAACTGTACTGAATATTTGGGTTGCATGACACACACTGTTTATAGTACTAATATGGCTAAGCAAAATAATACAAAAATAACAGGGGAAGGTATCTTGATGAAAATTGTATTTTTCACTATACCAGGAATGTATGGGATAATACTATACATATTATAAATGATTCCCTAAAATCTGGCTCTGTTCTTGCTCAAAAGCAGAATAAACTATATCGCTAAATATGAACAAGTACCTTTTCATTCCTTAAACCTCTCTACTCTCCAGTCTCCCCTTACTTCAATCAAATTCTTTTCCCTGACTTTTCCCCTAAATATACCATAAGCCTGTTTATCCCTCACTTCATATAGCAATCCCTGTTTATATTAGACCGTCCTACCTTTAAAGAAAGTTCTTAATGATGACTTCTGTTTTGTTGAAACACTTAGGCCAATAAACAGATATGCTGTTTCCCTGGGGATTGTGCAATTTTGGAGTTGGAATAAATAATTAGCAGGGGGTATGGGAGGCTCAGGGGTTCTTGACCCCCCACCCCCCATGCAAAAATCTTTTTTTTTTTTTTTTACTTTGCATGGTCCGATGTTAATCGTCTGAGCAAGTGCATAAGTTTGTGTACTTTGTGTTCTCAACGCAGAAGTTTTAACAACAGTGATCTTTTGTTATTGTCAATCGAGTTCACTAGATCCCTTTGTGTTTGAGTATGTATTTATATATCTATATGTCTATATCTATCTAGATCTACTATATATATATATATATATATATATATATATATATATATATACATGTGTATACACCTCCTAATTGGAGTTAGTAGCAGTCAACAAGGTAGAATAACAGTGACATTAAAAGACATGCAGAATGGGAGTTACTGCTTCACTTAGGATTCAATAGGGTCAGAAAGGGTGGCAAGATAAAATAATGAATGCAAAGTGCATAGACATTAAACAATATGAAAGATGAAATAAATCTCAGTATAGTATTCCATCATATCTACAAGCAAGTAAAAAGACATGCATAGTAGAAGCTACAAAGGTTCTCAGAGTAGTGTTTTCATAATTTCACCTTTATTCACCACTTATTTCCATACAGACAGACACATGCACGCATGCAGGCACACACACACACACACACACACACACACACACACACACACACACACACACACACACGCACGCACGCACACACACACACACACACACACACACACGCGCACGCGCACACACACACACACACACACACACACACACACACACACACACACACACACACACCAATACAGACAGATATAAAAGCCCATGCACATATGTGCACATGTACTCAGAGCTACGTATATACTTATATATACATTTATGTACATATGTAAGGGTCCCTGTTATAATACTGAAAACGTATTTTATTGAAAAGTATAGAGCTGTATAGAATTGTATAGAATGTATGCGATGATGTCATTTCTTATCATAGGCATTATTAGGGAAGTGAGTCTAGCACAGTAATGTGTGAATTGGAATGGTCAATATCATGCTGTACACACACACACACACACACACACACACACACACACACACACACACACACCAATACAGACAGATATAAAAGCCCATGCACATATGTGCACATGTACTCAGAGCTACGTATATACTTATATATACATTTATGTACATATGTAAGGGTCCCTGTTATAATACTGAAAACGTATTTTATTGAAAAGTATAGAGCTGTATAGAATTGTATAGAATGTATGCGATGATGTCATTTCTTATCATAGGCATTATTAGGGAAGTGAGTCTAGCACAGTAATGTGTGAATTGGAATAGTCAATATCATGCTGTACCCCCAGATCTGTAAATATCCCTGTTTCCTGTTAAGCACTGATTCACTGTGTGTGTTTTTCCTGTCTCCATGGTTGTGTGATCATGGATTTAGTATTTTTAAGTAAGGGGATGTGGAGTTGCAGGAGGGCCTGTTATCCTGCAAGAACATGCTTTTAGGATATATTTCTTGCTGAGAATATTTTCTTTGAAATGAGTTTTCAGTGTTATGGTTTTGACCTTATGAGTGTTATTGTTTCTGAAGAATAAAATTCCATTCCAAAGACATGCATCTGGAGTGTTTCTCCCCAGGCCTCCACTGAAAAGGGGCTCAGTCCTATTTGAACTTTCCCAGTAAACAAATGTTAACTAAGTAAATAAATAAAAGAAATTGTTATAAGTTTTCACAGTTATGACACTGATCCATATATATCAATATCTCTGTATATAAATAAATATATATATATATATATATATATATATATATATATATATATATATATATATATATATATATATATATATGTGTGTGTTTGTGTGTCTGTATACATATATATATATATATATATATATATATATATATATATAAATAGCTATCAATTTCTACATATCTATATGTATCTGTATCTATCTATATTTTAGACAGATAGATGTTCTTCTTTCAGCTTTTTCTAGGTTAGGGGTTGCCACAGCAGAACTCCAATCCATTAAGTATTGGCAGTAGATTTTTTTTTTATGGTGCCAAAAGAACTCCAGTCCATTAAGTATTGGCAGTAGATTTTTTTATGGTGCCAAGGTGCTAGCCCGACACCCAACCTTCAAGAAAGACATACCCATTCACACATGTCTTTCGAATACCACTAGACCACAGGGAGGACATGCAGACTCCACACAGAAGGCGCTTCAGCCGAGAATCGAACGGGAGACCCTCTTGCTGTGAGGGGACAATGCTACCGCTGCACCAACGTGGCTTAGAGAGATAGATATAGATGCTTAAATATATGTAGTTTCTATATATCAGCATATATTTATGTAGATCGATATATATAGTGCAATAATATAAGTAAATTTAAATATCTACATATGTAGATCTGTGTATCTACATATACTTATGTGCAGATTACCTATGCTCACTTATGACAGATATTTTCAACACCTCCCTTGCTCTAGAAAAAGTACTCTGTTGCTTCCATGTAGCACATATCATCCCTCTTCCCAAAAATCCCAATCCCTCTTGCCTGAATGGCTACAAACCAGTTGCTTTAAATTCTGACATCATGAAATATTTTGAGAGGATTGTTAAAAAGCACCTGTTAACAATGTTACCATCAACCTTTGATCTTCTGCAGTTCGCTTATCAGGCAAACAGGTCCACTGCTGATGCCATATCAGTGGCATTGCACCTGTGACTTGACCATCTGGGAGGGGAAGAACAACTGTGTCAGACTGTTGTTCATTGACTTCAGTTTGGCATTTAATACTGTGGTTCCAATGCAACTTATCAATAAGCTAGTCAACTTGGAATTAACAAGCACCTTTGTTACTGGATCTTAGCCTTCTTGAACAACAGACCACAGAGGACATGTGTAGCAAATAACACCTCGGGGTGCATAATTCCAACACCGGTGTTCCTCAGGGATGTGTACTCAACCTGCTGCTGTTCGCCATTCTTACCCACGACTGTTCTGCAAAACACAGCTCCAACCATATCATCAAGTTTGTAGATGAGACCATGGTAGTGGGCCTCATCAAAGGAGAGGATGAAAGAGAGTACAGAGACGAGGTCACCTCTCTGATCAACTGGTGTGTGAGAATCAGCCTAGACCTGAACAACAATAAAACAAAGAAATCATCATTGACTTCAGGAAACGGTAACTGCCAACTCATCGCTCAAGATTAATGGTGAAGAGGTGGAAAGGGTTAAAACAACATGGGTGACTTTAACATCGACTGGTCCTGCTGCAGCTCCCCTAACCCTACTAACCATATAAATCTCTTTGGATTCTCACCATTAATATCAACTACTACTAGAATTCACAAACCCACCAGTAAGGAATCTACTCTTGACTGGATCCTTATTAATAGCCACCCTGAAACTTATACTCCAGGAACCCTTCCCGACGATATCAGTGACCACATGCTTACCTATATTATTAGACAAAAAGTACATATCCCAACTGCTCATAATCTTAAAACCTCCCCCTCAAAAAAAATTCTTTAATCCACACAGCTTCCTAAATGAACTGCAAGCATGTGATTGGTCACCACTAACCCATCTTGAACTTGACAAAGCAGTTATCTATTTCAACACCAAATTTCTTCAAATCCTAGATTACCATGCGCCTCTTCATTCTAGTAGAATAAGATCCAAATCTGCCCCATGGCTCACAAAACAAACTAGACAAAAGATGCTCCTTAGAAATAAAATCTGGGCTAAATGGAGAGCTATCAAATGTCCATTAGATCAGCTCCACTTTAAGCAGTTAAGAAATGCCACCAAGAAAGATATTCTCAAAGACAAAAAAGACTTTTACCTTCACCTCCAACAAACCAGTCAACAAACTCCACAAAAATTTTGGTCAGGGATTAACAAACTTATTCATCCAGGTCACTCTGCTACCCCTGCCCCTGTAGGTTTTAACCATAATAACTCCAACCAGATCCCTGATGCCTTTAACATTTGCTTTACAGAAGCCATTCAAACCCTAGCCAATTCTTTACCTCCCTTTACTGCTTCTCCACTAAATTCCTCCAAGACTACATCACCTACCTTTCAAATACAACCTGTACCTACTTCTCTCATCTGTAAGCTACTTCAAAAACTGAAACCTTGTACCCCTTCTGCTGACCATCTCCCATCTGAATACCTACAAATTGCTGCAAAAGCTATAGAGTATCCCATCTCTATCCTTATTAACAGAACCATCTCAGAAGGCAAAATTCCATCCATATGGAAAGTATCCCACATCATCCCTCTACATAAAGGAGGGTCTTCTATTGAGCTGTCTAACTTTTGGCCTATTGCCTTACTTGCCCCAGTAGCTAAGATTATGGAAAAATGTATTCACAAACAACTACTTAACTACCTACTACAAAATAACCAACTAGCCAATTGCCGACATGGCTTCAGACAATTCCATAGCACTACAACTGCACTACTATCCTTCACAGACTCCATAAATAAAAATCACAACAACAACTCCTTTTCCTCTGCACTATTTATTGACCTGTCAAAAGCCTTTGATATGGTTAACCATAACTTACTCTTAGACAAACTAAAGATCCTTTCTCTTGAACCACAAGCATTACAATGGTTTAGGTCGTATCTGGATAATAGACAGCAAGCAGTCCTCTGGGATAACAATGTCTTCACTAGTTCCTGTAAATATTGGGGTACCCCAAGGCTCGATCTTAGGTCCCCTTCTTTTTTCCTTATTTATTAACGATCTACACATGAATATTCCTCAAGCCACCTGCATTCAATATGCAGATGATTCCACCTTAATTTGTTCAGCCAAGAACATAGACTCTCTCCAGTCCCTCACCCAAACTGTTCTTCATAATGTTGAAAACTGGTTTATGCAACACTGTCTCCTCTTAAATCACAAAAAAACAAAACTAGTACTTTTTACCTCTACTCATAAATCACCTACCCCATCCTTCTCTGTAACCTCTAACAATGCTACCAACATAACCCCAGACTCTACAACCCACCTACTAGGTGTTACAATTGATAATCGTCTCAACTTCGATGACCACATCAACACCACCATAAAGTCCATTAACAAAAAACTCTGTACCCTCTATAGAACTAAGCCCTTCCTTACTCCTTCTGCCAGGAAAACTATTGCACAAACCCACCTCATTTCTACCCTTTTCTATGCCTCTGCTATATATACTAACCTATCAAAAAATAACCTCTCCAAACTTGTCACCTGTTATAATAGCATAGCTAGATTCATTACATGCCCCCCCCTTCAAAACTCACCACTGCCTCAACCTCAAACAACTTGAATGACTAGAACTGGAAAACCATATACTCTGTCAACAATTACTTATCACTCAAAAGATCCTATACCACCCTAACAACACCCCTATCCTCTCTAATCTAATTACACCATATAAAAATCTTGCTACACTATGCTATGCTAACAAGCTCCTAGTTCCCACAATTAAATCCAACACCAAAGCTGGTGACTCACTTTTCTCTAGCACAGCAGGTAAACACTGGAATCAACTTCCTTCTGAACTATCAATCTTCGCTTCTACTTCTCTATTTAAAAAACACCTCAAAGAACATTTTAAAACTCATTGGCTTTGTCCATGTGCTAACCCAGACTGATATCTTCCCCCTTCCTTCTCTTACTCCTTTCCCTACTCTTCTATCCTTCCCCCTTCCTTCTCTTACTCCTTTCCCTACTCCTCTATCCTTCCCCCCTTCCTTCTCTTACTCCTTTCCCTACTCCTCTATCCTTCCCCTTCCTTCTCTTACTCCTTTCCCTACTCCTGTATCCTTCCCCTTACTTCTCGTACTGCTTTCCCTACTCCTCTATCCGTCGCCCGTCCTTCTCTTACTCCTTTCCCTGCTCCTCTATCCTTCCCCCTTCCTTCTCTTACTCCTTTCCCTACTCCTCTATCCTTCCCCCCTTCCTTCTCTTACTCCTTTCCCTACTCCACTATCCTTCCCCCGTCCTTCTCTTACTCCTTTCCCTACTCCTCTATCGTTCCTTCTCTTACTCCTTTCCCTACTCCTCTATCGTTCCTTCTCTTACTCCTTTCCCTACTCCTCTATCCTATGCCCCCTAATCTAGGTGCTACTCTTTTCTTCTTAGTAATTCTATAAAACATAAAATCCTTTCTCTCTCTGTATTGGGTTGTACTCGTACCCACTATTGTATTTAATATAATTGTTTTCTTTACTCTAATAATTTTGTTTTTTTTAGTATAATTTTTACAGTAATATTTTCAGAGTTTATAACCTGAGTATTATATTTTTTTACCCATGCTTTCACTTTATGTGATTTTACATGCCTTTTTATACATGTTTAACATTGTCACTATTCATGTTTGGAGCTTTTCTCCCCGGGCCTCTACTGAAAATGGACATATATCCAGTTAGACTAGCCCGGTCAACAAATGTAAAATAAATAAAAAAATAAAAATAAATAAATAAATGTCTATGAGTGCACATTTCAGAGGATCTCTCTTGGTTTGTGAACACTGGTCAGTTGGTCAAAAAGGCCCATCAATGTCTCCACTTTATAAGAAGGCTCAGAAGAGAAAAGTTCCCACTTTCTGTTCTCTCCACCTTCTACACAGGAGATACTGATAGGATTCTCACCTGTAACTTCACTGTTTGGTTTGGGACCTGTACAGTAGCTGAAAAGAAGAAGCTGCAGACAGTGGTGAGAGGTGCTGAGAAAGTCCTGGGCATCAGTCTACCATCAATCCAGGAGCTATTCACAACAAGGAGCCTCAGAAGAGCCCACAGAATACTTAATGACTCCTCACACCCTGTACACGGCCAGTTTACTCAACTGTCATCTGGCAGGAGATACTACAGTATTTGCTGTAGGACCTCCAGATTCATTAATTGCTTCTACCCATCAGTGATGAGACTTATTAACTTGGACATCAGACCTAGTGACTCCACCACAAATTAATTTAATAACAGTGTTTTGTTTGGAATTTGTAATATTGTTTTATATATACCTAGTAATATATTTACATTCAAGTGCAATTGCCTGTTACTTGTTTTGTGTAATAATACATAAAGAGTGAAAATTTTAGTCTTACCTGACATACTGCTACTGTATAGTATTTCTAGGACTACATAAGGAGGTTAGCTTTTTTCTTATGTTCTTGGGGGATAGTCGTTAATCTATAATACCTTTACTTGATATGTCTTAATGTTGTATTTGTTGTATCTTAGGCTTCTTCTGTACTCTCATGGTTAGCTGATACTCGTAATTTCGTTTGGGTTTACACATGTGTAGCCCTAAATGACAATAAAGATCACTTCAAACTTGAACATATCTATATATTATATATATTTTTATATCTATCTATATATCTATATCCATATATATATTTTACATATATATATATATATATATATATATATATATATATATATATATATATATATATATATATATATATATATATATATATATATATATATATATATATATATATATATATATATATATATATATATATTTTTTTATTATTATTTATTTTACATTTGTTTACCAGGGTGGTCTGACTGGGTCTACAAAACTCCTTTTCAGCAGAAGCCCGGGGAGAAAAGCTCAATGTACAGTACAATAAAAATACAGTAAAATCCAGTGCCGTACAAATCACATTAGAAATACTACACAAAATGAGTTGAAAGAACAAACTATGTTATACAATGTTGCAATATATACTACACATCTAGACGATTCTATAGAGTTAAAAACATTATAGACAATAATAGTCACTCTCACTGTACATGATGTAATGTCCAAAAAAATAGTATATAGGTAGTGCAATGTGTGACATTGACTGCTATAGTACATGACAAAAAATACATAAATAGAAATTTAGTTTCAGTTAGGAAAATAGTAGCCAGAAAGTTAGTGATGCAGATAGATAGTGAGAGAGTTAAAAAGAATATAAACAATACAGCCTGAGCAGTAGTCGATGTGGTATAGACACAGAGAAGGAGTTTGAAGAGCCTTAGGATCTTGCAGACTGTGAAGTATTGAAATGTGACAGAAGAGGAAGATGAGGCTAGTATGGAAGAAGAGGAAGTGCTGAGCATTAGGCAGGTTTTATGCAGGAGCAGAGCCATACCTTTTTGAAATGATTTTTTAAAGAGGCTTTGAAATGGGTTTAGCCAGGCACAGAACTTATAGTGGTAGTGAATTCCAAAGTATAGAGACAGAGTATGAATACAGAGAGTGATCTGGTTTTCTTGTGGGTTTTGAGATAGCTAAGAGATTTTTGTCTTCTGATCATAGGGATCGATTTGGACTAGATTGGCTAGTGCAGGGCAGGCAGTAGGTTTCTTGTGGGTTTTGAGATAGCTAAGAGATTTTTGTCTTCTGATCATAGGGATCGATTTGGACTAGATTGGCTAGTGCAGGGCAGGCAGTAGGTTTGAAAATAAGGTTGTGCAAGGTTGGTAGCTGAATTAAGGCAAGTTGGTTGGGGAGTTCAAGCCAGTTTAATTCTAGGAGTTGTTTACAGTGGTGTGTGTGATATTTAGAGTTTGTGTCAAACTTTGCAACTTTGTTGCAGCACTGTTCCAACTTGTTTAGGGTAGAAGTTTGTAAGGTGCTTAGGATAGGGGCACCATAAATAAAGGAGGGAAGTAAGAATGTTTTTGCAAGGGTAGTTTTGGTTGTTGCATTAAAGAAATGTTTGTTTCTATATAGGAGTCCCAGCTTTTGATGAGTTTTCTTTATATTTTGCTGTATATGGCGGTTGGATAAAAACTTAATGTCAATGATAACTCCTATAAGTTTGGTTTCCTGCACTATTTCTATGACAGTGTTGTCAGATGGAGGGATGTTAAAATCAGTGACAGGGGATGTGTTCTTGGGATGAAAGAATAATAGTTTTGTCTTCTTTGGATTAAGAAAGAGTTGTGTATTTCTTAGCCAGGATTTGACAGCAGTAGACTGTTAAGTTTTTGAAAGTAGTTTTGGTAGTGATTGAGCAGTACAGATTATGATGGAATCATCACCGTACTGAATGAGGATCCTAGGGTGAAAGGCAGTTTGAAGGTTTTTGTGAAAATGATGAAGAGTAGGGGTCCTAGGATGGAGCCTTGAGGGATTCCAGTAGGGTTGTGGAGAAAGGGTGAGAGTTCATTATTATTATGATCCTTAAGGTAGCTCAGAAACCATTTTACTGTGCTATGTGAGAAGCTTAAGTTAGACAGTGTGTTTAATAGTAAGGAGTGAGACACTGTGTCAGAGGACTTGGAGAGTTCAAGAAAAACTGAGCCTGTATAGCATCCTGCATCTCTGGCCTTGCTCACAGTGTCTGTAAAGGATAATAGGGCTGTAGCTGTGCTGTGGCTAGGTCAGAAGCCATGTTGGATTTTATTTAAAATATTGTTTTGCAATAGGTATTGCATTACCTGCTGATGCATATCCCTCTCGAGAAGTTTGGATATGGGTGACAAGATGGATAAAGGACTCAAATTGGATAGATCAAAAGAGTTGCCTCCTTTGTAGATGGGGGTGATATGAGATTGTTTCCATATGGTAGGTACCTCTGATTCAGATAAAGACCTATTTATAATGACACTGTTTCGGTAGGCGATTGAATTAGGAGCCAGTTTGAGGTCGTGTGGTGGAAAAGAATCAGCTGAGGTAGAGCAGGGTTTTAGTTTATGTAGCAGTTTCATAATGGTGTCAGTAGGAATGGGCTGAGAATGGGGTTTGTATGACATTTATTTGAGTAGGGGGGGTTATCAATGACAGGGTTAGAAGTAGTTGATGGTCTGGGGTTGGTGTCTGAAAAGGTTGAAAAGTGTGTGTGGGGGGGTCCAGCATTTGGGGTATTAATAAGTAGGTCTGATATTGATTTTATGATGTACTTGTTAAAGTTTTTGGCTATTTGTGATGGAGGAGTATCAGGTGATAGGTTGTGGTCTCTATATGTTCCAGGATTAAGTAGAAAAGATAAGGCATGCAAAAATGTATTGGGCTGGATTTTATGTTGGAGTTGAAGCTGGGAATAATATGACTTCTTATCTCTGTTGATTAGTTTTGTCACTTTCTTACGCAGTGTTTTGAAATCAACATGATTTTGTTAATTTTTTGTTCTTTTTCCAGGTTATCCAGACTAGGTCCCGTTGCTTCATCAGGTGTTTACATTCCTTAGAGACCCATGGAGCAGACTTCTTTTTGATTCTTTTCATACGAATGGGAGCTAGTGTATTAAGTATGTGAAGGAGGGTATTATAAAAGTATAGTACAGCATCATTAAGGGGTAGTTGTTTAAGAGGGTGTCCAGTCTATTTCATGTAAGAAATTGTTGAATTTATGCTGACAAAATTAGTTGAGTTCCTAACTGATTGTACAGTGTGTACTCCTAGTTGTTGGGAGTTTGTTCTAATGGCAAAAGCTGACATAAGACTGGTCAGGGAAATAGACAGTGTACCGGAAAAGGGGTAATTGGCAGGATGGGATACTAGGATCTGGTCTAGGGTGGAATGGCAGGGGAGATGTTTGCTGTATCTTGTTGGAGTATTGATAAGCTGAGAAAAAACATATAGATTTATACTATTTGTGGGGGAGTGGGAAGCTATGGTTTGCCAATCTATATTTACATCTACTAAGATTATTGTTTCGAGGTTTATTGTTTAGGATGTCCAGGATAAAATATTTTCCAACAGTGGTATATTGTTATCTGACGGGATATATATTATCATTATGTAAATTATTTTGATATGTTGAGGTTCAAAAAAAGAGATTAGTACCTCAGCCTTGGAAAAGGTGGGTATATTACTGGTGTAGGGTGAGATGTTGAGCGCAGAGGGATATAGAAGGGATATCCCTCCACCCTTTTTTTAGATCTATTTCTTCTGGTTATTGCAAAGTTTGGAGGTATTATTTCTGAGTCTTTTACACCAGGATGTAGCCATGTTTCTGTAATGGCTAATATCTCAGGTTTATTTTGATCAATCCAGGCATGCAGTGGGGCTATTTCATTACATATACCTATTAGGTTCAGTGTAATTATGTTTAAGTTTTTGGGGTTACTCTTGTGGTTAGGATTAGAGGATGGGTGAGGATTAGGATGTATGTCTCCACATTTGAGTAGATAAGTAATGAGGAAAGAGTACCATGGGAAGTGTTTTTTATTCCTAGATGATAGTACTGGCATCAAGTGTGTTTTTGTAGGAGGAGAGGAGGCCAATTTGTGGCTTGAATAATATGGGAGGGTATAGGGGAAAAGGTGGGAGGAGATATAAGAAAAGCTGTGTTGTTTATTGGGGTGATGATGGGGATAGGTGAGGATATATCTATATCTATATATATATATATATATATATATATATATACACACACACACACACACACACACACACACACACACACACACACACACACACACACACACACACACACACACACACACACACACACACACACACACACACACACACACACACACACACACACACACACACACACACACACACACACACACATATATATATATTTATATTATAACAATGAACAATCAAATGATCAAACATTGTTATATTGAACTCTAAAGTTCGAATTCACAAAACATCAAACAACTAGAACAGCAATTTTTTACCCAGGAAAAAAAATCGCTGTTCACAAAAGAAAAAAAAAAAAGGCATTAAAACATAGCTTTGCCACCCACACTCCCCCCAACATGGGGGGGATGTGCCCTCCACACCCCCCCTACTTAAATATGCCAACTCTGAGATTGCACTACAGTGCTGAAAATGGCAAAGTGATGGAAGCGACCAAGCAACTTCTTTCCTAGGGAAAGAATTAGCTTATATGCCGCTTCATCATTTTGCCTTTTCAACATTTCAAAATCGACCAAGATGCATTCGACAAAATGTGTCTTCAGTTATCTAATAGGAACCCTATATAAATATATATATATATATATATATATATATATATATATATATAGATATAGATAGATATATGAGGAAAAAGAGAGGGAGAGAGAATGTATTCTAGCAGCTGTCTCTAAGAAGCCAAAACTAAAATACAAAACAGATAACTAAATAATCAAAAATTACCTTATTATGGAGTATTCTCACTAAAACCAACCTTAGAGTTTCTGGCTAATTATCGACAGCTACAGTAAATTATTTCCTATAGAGAAAATTTATAGGCATGAAGTCTGAGTGTACAAGACAGTAAAAGATTTTAAAATTCAACAAAAAAGTAACTAATGTATCACAACTGATAGATGGACAGATAGAATAACAGCAACAAAGGGACAGAGAGAGAGAGAAAAATCTAATAAAATAGGCTGTTGTACTAATCTGGAGATTTTTCTACTTAATTGGGAAACAAAAAATAAACATAAATAGAATCAGTAGCTGCATCATTCATGACTTGGATAGCAGAGTTCTAATTTTATTTGCTGCATAGCTATGTGCAAAATGAAATGAGTTCATGTTAGATGCATATTTTTGTAGTGTGAGCAGATAAAATAGCCATATGGCATCTTATTTTTGTTGATTTTTTTATGAACAGTTCCAAAATTTGAACACCACCCGCAAAACAAACATAATTTCTCTTAAATGAACTTGCAGAGATCAGTAGGTAAACTTGAATAACCTTCGGTTATTATCTTTTTTGCCTTACTTTGCTTTAGGTACTTGATGAGTGGAAGCAAACAGAAAACAGAAGACAAAACAAGTTATTCAACTTTTTCAATGCCTGGGCATTTAATAGAGCATAGCATGTAATGAGTGAATTTTTCACCAAAAGCATTTCTTAATATGATAGATCATAAGTTACGTAAGTTATGTACTTACATTAATTGAACTAGTTCTTGACTTCAGTTCACTAGTTGTATACTGTATTAATTTCACTAACTTGTGCTCAAAGTTACAAATGATCCCTAGAACACAAAATAAATTATATGAAAAGCTACAGACAGAATAACTGTCAGCAGTGAAGTTTTTCTCGTTTGTAGTTTTATTTGATCAAACGACTCTTATTTTTTAATATTTTTTATTACTTTATTGTATATGTGTGTGAGAAATCCTGTACTTCATTCATTCCTATGACAGCATAGCTGTAGCTTGTCCTTATGAAGCAGGGTTATTCAAAAGTAGCCATACTTGCCTTTTATTCTGCAATCTCAGATGGTAGTGGATTGTATTCCTACACCAGATGCTGGTATAAAATTTTCTAATAATGTCACTGTAGTGCAGCATAAATAGACTGCCACATTCCTGCAAGAGATATGCCTTGGATGAGATGTTAAATCAAGATGCCAAATGATGGAGCTGCAGGTAGCTGAGGTGGGTGCAAAAACTCTTATGACATCTGTTAAATAGTGTAAGGGTAGCTCCCACAATCCTATGGCAGCTATTAAACAGAGTAAGGGTAGTTCCCTTAAATCCTTTGGCATCTATCAAATAAAGTAGGGGTAGTTCCCTGAAGCCCTGGTCAAATTTCTTCAAGTCAGCCAGCACTCAGTCTCTGGTCTTCACTAAAAAGAGAAATCTGGCTGAGTTGAATTGACACAGTCAACAAATCATAAATTATTCAAAAAAATATTACTTGGATGCTCGGGTTAATTTTTTTAAAAGATATGATAATGTATCTTATTTTCCCCAGGAGAATTTTCACATTTGTGATCAATTGAGACAACAAGTCTGACAGACACAAGTGTTTGTAGGCTAGTTGTGACAATGTACTTCTAACAAAACTGTCTAATACATTTTGACTGATAGACTTTCAGGAAATATGCATGTGCATGACTTTGATTTAGCAATCCATATCTACTTCACAGCTTGCATTTGCTATTACCTAAAAGGTTGCACAACTTTTTATGCATTATAGATTGCACAGTAATTCATTTTCCCTACAATTTATTCCAAGGATTTCATGCTTATCTGCCTCCTTCCATCTTCAATAAGTAGAATATTAATCAGTAAATGCAGGGCATGGAGTGTGTGAATCCATGGATTAACTTAATGTTTATACTTCTATCTCATGGTACAAATTCCTCATGTTTCTGCCTTCTGTCTAGTTTTGGAGCCAATAGTTTTATGACCAAACTAAAGAGACTATAGATAAGCAGGGACAGCAGCCACACTGTTCCATTCCTTTTAAACTTTCTGATGATTTCAGAACCTGTGCTTCAGTTTTATTCAGTGTGGATGTACCTTAATATAGGTATTCAAACAAATGAAGCAGTGATTATCCCAGGAATATATATAGTCATGCTGCTGAAAAGAAACAGTCCTATTATATTTGGTCAAATACATTTCAATACACAGACTAAGTAAATACTGTGCTTCCATTATTTGAGAATTCTATTAAAACCGTAGCAATTAATATTGTCAGATTCATATCTCCCATTTACAAAACCGCAATTCATCACTATCAATAGCTTTATGTAATGTTTTCTGTAGCCACAATATCCATATCCATATTAAGAACTTATAATCTACATTGAGAAGGAACATTGGCCTCTAGGATGTCATCTTTATTAGACGCTTGCACAGTTTAAGGATCATAACTGGTGCCTCATGAAACCAGGCTCAGCTATAGACCTCCTGTAAAAGTTGCCATCAGCATCTTTTCCATACACTTATATTCAGCTATCAGGGGTATATCTATACATTAGTTTTTGCTGTCTAAACTAGCTTTACCACCATCAGAATTTTGCCAAAGGATTTTATGGACGGAGGGGTTTTCCTTGAACTTGTAGGCCATGCCAATGAAGGCAAAAGTATGTAAGAACTAATATGCATTATGTATTATACTTAATTTCAGCACTCATGACAGAGTAGTTTCATTATATGTTTAGAAGATCTCTGAAATATCGCATGTACATTTGCAGCTGGATTGTTTATTTCTGATTCATTATGTTCAACCATATTCAGTTATTCTAAACCTTGACCTACTTTCTGGAAAATGCCTTTGTGGTTCCTTCTCAGTCTTTCTAACTCATTCTTTGTTTGCCGTAGGAATAAGGACTGAACTTCCTGAAGTAGCAGAGTGAGCATCTCCTGTGACCCATCCTGCTTTGATGGCAAAGTATGAGACTCTTTAGAGTATCTGCAAGATGCTAATGTCACTTTTACCTTTGTTAGAAAACATTTTCTGAAATCTGCCTGTAGTCAGATCAGAAGGTGTGCCTTGATTCTGTACCATAAGAGTTGTGGTAGCAAGGACCTACCCTAGTGATGTTCAAAAAATCTAGGTACGCTGTTCATTTCATTTTTTAATAATTTATGGAAGAAGTACTTTCTATAAAGTTTTTGTTTTGTTTTGTTTTAATATGAACTGATGATCCATTATCACCTTGCCCCCTCTCAAGTGAAAAAACAAGTCCTGAGAGCTTCCTTCATGAGTCTCCAATAATCTCCCTTCCCAACCTACCAGACACAAGCAACCATTCCTATCGTTCTGAAGCACTATCTGTGTACCCCTCATTAACTGATCCATTTTAGATTTACATAACCAAAGTCAACCACCACAAGAAAAAAAAATTGTGAAATCCTCTACAAGGTCACATGCAAAGTATAATCCATCAAATCACCAAGCAGCAAAGCCAACCCCCTCAATAAAATGTTCAAAGCCTGTCTTGTCAAAGGCCATTGCATATGCCTAGTCACACAAGACATTCTATGCCATTATCTCAACATGTGAACAACTGAGCAGAACTTAGTGGAATCATACAACCCAGCAATCCTCAAAAATCCACTGATAGCAGTCAGGTCCACCTTGACCAGTACACTTCCTTATATTACACCCAAGTCTTAGCCAAATATTGCAATAATAGCTCTTCCAACAAAAATCCCCCATCCTCAGGCAATTGTAAAATAAACTTGTAAAAGTCATATAATGCCCTATCATAAGCTTTCCTAGTAGATACTGTCCATGACTTCTGCACTAACAATCTTGTTACTTCAGCCCAAGATGCCATACCTTGTCTAGCAACACCCTCAAATCTTCTGCTGCTCCCAGAATGAACTGCTGAAACCTGTAAAACTGAAATCAAGACAAACTGTCAGTGATCCCATTTCTAGTCCCCACCACATGCACACCTGTGAAAGAAAGTTAATTGACAAACTCTGTAAAACCAACTTACATGATACTAATAGCAATTCAGACCTCACAGTCTTCACCTGCAATACTCGCACAACTGCAATATTGTCCAAGGAAAAACTAACCCTCTTTCCCTTCAACCACTTCAGCCAAACCACAGATGTAGCCCAAACTGGCATTGACTCCAAAAAGGCAATATCCCTCTTCCACTCGTCCTTCCAGTCTGTCAGCCAATGAGCCACAAACCATACCTCAATAAAAAACGAACCCATTCCAATACCTTCCACTGCATCTGTAAAGAACTGCACTTCCCCTTGGCCAACCTGATCTGTCTGCCAAAGGGAACACTATTAAAATGATCCAAGAAGGACAACCAGAGTGCTAAATCTGCCCACACCAACTTACCAGTCCTTACCCAATGATGCTTGCTTTCCATGCTTTTAAAAAAAGCTAACTGACCTTCAGTAAGTACGTCCTAGATGAACTGCCTGACATGTAAAATTCAAAAACCCTAAAAGCTCCATAAAGCCATTAACCCACACCTTCACTTTGGGCACTATCCATCCAGTCTTTTCTTTCAAATGTGCTATCTTGTCGTCTGGAAAATTAAACAATTCAAGCTCTGCATCCACTATCAAATCTAAGAAATTCAATGCCTTCTGCACAGCCAGTGGACCCACAACTCCTCCCACATCCCCAAAAACTCCTACATGCCTTCCTGTACTCTTGCATCCCCTTACCTACTAAAAAGAAGTCACACGGATAATGCACAACTCTCTGAGTGCTTGCCTGCTGCTGCTGCCAAATCCAATGAAGTACCATGCTAAACTTCTCATAAGTAGTGCAGGGTACCAAGCATCACATTGGCGTAGCCTTGTCAAAGTAAAACTTGTTGCCAACCAGCATACCTAACAATGGCCACTCTCCCTCTCATACTGGCAAAAGTCAAAATGTGGATTCCCTATTCACCTTCACCAACCAGGGATGATTAAACCCCTGAATAACTCGTACTGCATCAGAACTGACCTTGGCATCCTCTACTGAAATAAAACCATTAACGGAGTTTCCTTTGGGGTAAGACAAATGGTGAATGAATAAAAAGTCACAGGGTGATTTTTAGGAACCAGACCCAATTGAGAGACTTTAAAACTGCCAAAGGGGAGGGCTGCAAAATGGGGCCAATAGCCTTTCTGCCCAATATTTCTTCTCTAACAAACCTTCCAAAATACTTTTCTTCACATGTACTGATTCCAAATTCTTTCAAACTATTCCATCCCTCACTGCCCTTGACTTAATAGAAAACCTCCTAAGAAATCCATCAGTTAATTAATCCACCACTACCAAATCAGGAAAGTGCTCTGCACCTTAATGGTGGAATGTGTCCCCAGATTTCCACTTGCCCACCAAAGGACTCCCCTAATTACAAAAATTCCATCTACCTCACCAATTTGAAATCCATAAAATGAAGAAGGTAACCCACCCAACTCAGCCAAAATTGAAGTCTGATCACATTACCTTACTGCTGGCCACACTGAACTGCTGAATGTGTTCCTGCAAACTTCAAACAAGTGTGCGAGAACCTGCATGCCACCCACCCAACCCATTCTCTCCTAACTTACTCACTCTGTTAACAATCCCAAAGCTGTCCATCATAGTGTGAAGCCATATAACTGGCTGCCTAACCCCCCCCCCCCCAATGCAGAGATTGATCAACTGCCTTCAACTTACGAAACCTACCCTCATACCATAACCATACATTACCTGGCTGCAGCCATTGAGCCTCTTAATTCATTAGTAGAAATCACACTCCAGAATTTAAAAAAAAGTAAGATAACATTTAGCAAACGAGCAGGATGGTTGTATGTTGGCTACTTGTTCTAAACTTGTTCTAAATGTGACTCGTTTAGACTGTAAGACTGAGAGGAACTCTCAGAGAGGAAATTCCACCCGTGTATTAAAATTTTAAAAGAAGAAGATTGTTTGACATTCTTTTTTAAGTTTTACAGATTTGAAGATTTTAATACAATTTTGTTTTGATTGTAAGAAAATACACAAAGAATCGTATGGCCAAGGCACTATCTTTCTCTAGCCAAACCACCATGTAATACATGGATCCTAACTCTCAATTTTCTCAGTGTTTTTGTTGTTGCCTACCTGCTCTCTGCCACCCCAAGGCCACTAAAGCCACCAAAAGATCTTTGCTATTTGCAATTTCTGATTCCATCAAATGCTAAACCCCATCCTCATCAATTAACTAAAAGATATCAACATACTCCCCCCTTTCAGAGCTTTTCTTTAAGAGAAGACAGTATGTGAGGAGTCAGAAAGACTGCACTGCTCTCTTGCCCCAGGGCCTGTGTAGCTAACCAATCACCCGACCGAATTCCAAAATCAGAACCCTCCTCATGCAGTGGCAACTCCATCTGGACTACGGACAATGCCCAACTCCCATAGACTAACCTATGCTACCCTTCCTGTGACTGCCTCAGCTTGAATCTGCCTCCTTCATTAAGCCTCTGCTGAGCCTCCATGCCTCTTGCAGTTTTGCCAATCTCCAGCCGTAACCCATCCTCACCTATCTCGAAACTATTCCCAATCCACCCCAAGTCCGACATGCCTGCGTGACCTCCCAACAACATAGCATTACCTGCAACTGCATCCTGCACCACTCCAATGTCTGGAGCATCCAATGTAACATCATCTCTTGAGTGTCCTGCCTGCTTCGCTTGGGTCCCCAGCTTGCTCCTCAGCACCTGCCTCTTCCTCTTTTGACTGGACTCACCAGGTTCTTCAACCACTAGAGCTCCACTGCTAGGCAAATCACGGAACAAGTTGTCTGCCTGTGCAATGATGACCACCCATCACTGCCGCAAATTCTGTATCTGAGCCATCTGCAATAGATAAAAAAACAGTAGTAACATAACAGAATGAGAAGTAATATATATACTCCACCTCAGACTCAAACCCTGCACCTTTAGCATATGCCCTGAGACTTTGCAACAAACCAGTAAATCCCTTGCCTTATACTAACCCCACTCCTATTGTAATTGCTGACCCGCCAGCAGGATAATTTGTAAAACATCATGCTCCCAAAATGTCTGATAGAGTTTACATTGTGCCAACCACACCCATCCATTTATAAAATCCGATGGCAAGTTGTGTTGCTATTTGTAATGATAGGGATATCTCTTCAAAGACTCCTTCTGCCTCTACCTTGCAAAGGTCACAGACATATATTCCTTTAAAATGGGGTGGACAAGCCCCACTTTGATGGATGAACACACTGTACCTCAGCAAGAATCTGCAACATGTATGAATTCTGAAACTCAGTTACCCAGCATCATTTTCTCCTTGCCAAACTTCAGTCTTAAAGATTTGCCAGTGATCCTTTCTTTTTTCTCTGTCTCTATTTTCCTCCCTATCTGTGAGTCCTGTCATACCGTAGTACTTGTCTCCCCAACCCAAATGCATAGGTCAAGGAGAAAGTAGCACAGGGACAGAAAAGACAGGCAGTACACCTCATAACCTCCTAGACAAAGCGCCTGGGCCAACCCATAAATAAAAGTGGGACAACAGCTCAAAAACAGGGACAGTTTTTATATATGACTCAACAACTTAGAAAGTTGATAGAATAACCAGTTTTGCATTCACATGAATTTTCTGAAATGTATGAAATCTCAGAATCAAATGCTGGCCATGATTTTAACTTCAGCCTTCAATGATTGATAATACTTTGCCAGGGATCTACCATTTTATGAAAAATGAACCAAAATATAAGGCAAAAATCTGGACATTCTGCAAAAATCTGTACCATTGTGAGGTATGCCAGGTAGCTGAATGCCTTTGATGACTGTTGACCACACTATAAGTGGTCAATGGCCATTACATGCAGGCATTCTCCAGCCCACAAACACACCACCACTTCCAGGGAATAAATGCTGAACCATTGGAAAACTGCCTAGTCCCAAAGAACTTTGTGCTGATCCACTATCACCACCTCCCCTTAAACATCACCCTCTCCACATGTCTACCTTTTTGCTCAACCCCAGCAACACCACCACCCCCTACCCTAATATACACAGATAACTGCAGAGTCCTACACTCTGAGATCATGCTGAGAAGCAAGCACCACCAATCAATCTTAAACAACGGTCAAAACCATGGAGCAAATAAAACCCATCCATTCCAACCCGGACATAACTGCATAAACTCCATGCTGACCCACACTGTCTAAAGTCATATAACCAAGCTCAGTTAATGAAGTCCAAGCAACCAACATCACCTATACAACTAAACTAAGGAATGGAAAACCGCATTTTGTCACACTTCCCCAGTTCCCAGTACCCAGTAAAGCACCCCAAGCAACATAACTAAAGTCACAGAATACTTTATGGTGATAATGATTTCCAACAATGAAAACTGGAAGCGAAGCAAAGAAAAAAAAAAACATACCCCACATTTAACCTGATGTCTCCCTGTTCTCTAGAATACCTATAGGTTGTCTCAGATGTAGCACTTGCCTTGGCAAAAATCACACCTAAATCTGATCCCTTTCTCAGCTACACTCACATAAAACCCTGTAAGCCCCACCATATACCTACCGCACTTCCTCAGCCTTCCCTATATTAAATTAACCCTTCACTTCCCAAACTCTACCCCAACCTTCTCTACTCCCTGACCCCAACATCCTCGCCCAATCAAACCCCACCCGTACACCCCTTTTCCACCATATGACCCCTTAACATTGAAGATGTCCCTGGACAAATTGGTTTGTTCCCAGACCTCCTTTATTACACTTAATAGTATCTCAGACAGTCTTTAAAATATCACTTATGTAAACTGTATGTTTGTTTTATTCCTTTTCATTTAATAGACAGTTTATGATAAAATATATTCTATATTCATTTTTTTCTAAATAATTGTATTATCTATTTATAAAATATATCTTTCTGCTATTTACTTCTTTTAATCCATTCAATACTCACCTTATATAATACATTCAGTGCTAAACCAGCTAGGAAATCATTCAGATGGGAGGGAGGGTATTGACCTGATGGATACAGGTAAGACGTTCCAGTCCTTTGCAACCTTGTACAAGTGCAGACAATGTCCAGCAGATTTGATAGGTTTGTAGGCAGACAGGAGGAGTTTTTGGTCACTTGATCACAGTGACTGGGAAATAGTTGTGTAAAATGACTAACATATAAAAAAAAATAAGATACACACATCTGTAAGGGATGTCTCAGTATACTCTAAAATAATGAACAGAATTAATTACTCCCTACATTGACTTTTTTTAGTAAACGTTACTTCTGAGACAAACTATTGGCAGTACTAGAGTGAATCAGAGCTTATACCATTTCTGATAGTAATGCCCCCAATTTTTTAAGTGTTGGGCACATAACATGCCAGCATATAACTGCTATAATGCAAGTTACTTTGTTTTTTCACCTCAATGTGTCTACCTATTGCACATGGAAGATGACTTTTCACAAGATATTCAGTTAAAGATTTCCTTAACATCTCTGCAAAACATATTATTTTTGAAAATTGGAAAACATCACCTCTGCCTGATTTAACAATCACTAAATGGTGAGTTTTATACTGTGATTATATTTATTGTTAGTGGTCTGCAATTTAAGCATTGAAATGATGCATTTCCTTATGTGTTTTCTCTCTATCTCTCTCTCTTTCTCTCTGTCTCTCTTTTTCTCTCTCTTTTTTTGGCTATGCTTTTAACTGTACCGAATATTTGGGTTGTATGACACTCTTTATGGTACTGATATGGCTAAGCAAAATAATAAAGAAGTAATCGGGGGAATGTATCTTGATGAAAATTGTATTTTTCACTATACCAGGAATGTATGGGATAATACTATACATATTATAAATTATTCCCTAAAATCTGGCTCTGTTCTTGCTCAAAACCAGAATAAACTATATCGCTAAATATGAACACGTGCCTTTTCATTCCTTAAACCTACCTACTCTCCAGTCTCTTCTTACTTCACTATATATATATATATATATATATATATATATATATATATATATATATATATATATACACACACATATGTATGCATGTACACACACACACACACACACACACACAATATTACATAAAAAAATGAGAGTTCTTAATGTTGACTTCTGTTTTGTTGAAACACTTAGGTCAATGAACAGATATGCTGTTTCCCTGGGGATTATACAATTTTGGAGTTAGAATAATAAATTAGCAGGGGGTATGGGAGTCTCAGGGGTTCTTGAACACACCCCATTCAAAAATCTTTTCTTTTACTTTGCATAGTCTGATGCTAATCCTCTGAGCATGTGCATAAGCGTGTGTACATTGTGTTCTCAATGCAGATGTTTTAACAATATTTTTTTCTGTCAATCTAGTTTACTAGATCCCCCTGTGTCTGAGTATGTGTTTATATATATATATATATATATATATATATATATATATATATATATATATATATATGTCTATATCTATCTGTCCATATCTATCTCTCTCTCTCTCTCTCTCTATATATATATATATATATATATATATATATATATATATATATACATGTGTATACACCTCCTAATTGGAGTTAGTATAAGTCAACAAGGTAGAATAACAGTGACATTAACAGACATGCAGAATGGGAGTTACTGCTTCACTTAGGATTCAATAGGGTCAGAAAGGGTGGCAAGATAAAAAAATGAATGCAAAGTGCATAGACATTAAACAATATGAAAGATGAAATAAATCTCAGTACAGTATTCCATCATATCTGCAAGCAAGTAAGAAGACATGCATAGTAGAAGCTACAAAGGTTCTCAGAGTAGTGTTTTCATAATTTCACCTTTATTCACCACTTATTTCCATACAGACAGACACATGCACGCATGCAGACACACACACACACACACACACACACACACACACACACACACACACACACACACACACACACACACACACACACACACACACACACACACACACACACCAATGCAAACACATACAGAAGCACATTCACATACATGCACATGTACTTAGAGCTACATGTATACTTTTATATACATTTATGTACATATGTAAGGGCCCCAGTCATAACACTGAAAACTTATTTCACTGAAAAGTGTAGAGCTGTATAGAATTCTGTAGAAGGTATGCGATGGTATAATTTTTTATCATAGGCATTATTAGGGAAGTGAGTCTAGCACAGTAATTTGTGAATTGCAATGGTCAGTATCATGGTGTACCCCCAGATCTGTAGATATCCGTATTTCCTCTTAAGCACTGATTCACTGTGTGTGTTTTTCCTGTCTCCATGGTTGTGTGATCATGGGTTTAGTATTTTTAAGTAAGGGGATGTGCCCCCTGCAAGAACATGCTTTTAGGATATATTTCTTATCGAGAATGTTTTCAGTGAAATGAGTTTTCAGTTTTATGGTATTGACCTTATGAGTTTTACTGTTTCTAAAGAATAAAATCCCTTTCCAAAGACATGCATCTGGAGTGTTTCTCCCCAGGCCTCCACTGAAAAGAGGCTCGGTCCCATTTGGACTTTCCCAGTAAACAAATGTTAAATAAATAAATAACTAAGTAAATAAATAAAATAAACTGTTATGAGTTTTCACAATTATGACATAGATCCATATTTATATATATATATATATATATATATATATATATATATATATATATATGTATATGTATACATAGATCCATATATATATATATATATATATATATATATATATATATATCAATTTGTAAATATCTATATGTATCTATATCTATTTATGTTTTTAGATAGATATAGAAGCTTAAATATATATCAGCATATATTTATGTAGATCGATATATATAGTGCATAAATATGTGTAGATTTAAATATCTACATATGTAGATATGTATAGCTACATATACTTATGTGCAAATTAACTATGCTCACTTTTGACAGATATTTTAAACACCTCCCTTGCTCTAGAAAACGTACTCAACAAATATCATCACTCTTCCCAAGAGTCCCTCTTGCCTGAATGGCTACAGACCAGTTGCTTTAACTTCTGACATCATGAAATATTTTGAGAGGATTGTTAAAAAGCACCTGTTAGCAATTTTACCATCACCCTTTGATCTTCTGCAGTTCGCTTATCAGGCAAACAGGTCCACTGCTGATGCCATATCAGTGGCATTGCACCTCTCACTTGACCATCTGGGAGGGGAAGAGCAACTGTGTCAGACTGTTGTTCATTGACTTCAGTTTGGCATTTAATGCTGTGGTTCCAATGCAACTTATCAATAAGCTAGTCAACCTTGGAATTAACAAGCACCTTTGTAACTGGATCTTAGACTTCTTGATCAACAGACCACAGAGGATATGTGTAGCAAATAACACCTCGGTTTGCATAATTCCAACACCGGTGTTCCTCACGGATGTGTACTCAGCCTGCTGCTGTTCGCCATCCTTACCCATGACTGTTCTGCAAAACACAGCTCCAACCATATCATCAAGATTGTAGAAGAGACCATGGTAGTGGGCCTCATCAAAGGAGAGGATGAAAGAGCGTAGAGATGAGGTCACCTCTCTGATCGACTGGTGTGTGTGGTGCTAGACCTGAACAACAATAAAACAAAGAAATCATTATTGACTTCAGAAAACGGTAACTGCCAACTCATCGCTCAAGATTAATGGTGAAGAGGTGGAAAGGGTTAAAACAACAACATGTCTACGAGTGCACATTTCAGAGGATCTCTCTTGGGCTGTGAACACTGGTCAGTTGGTCAAAAAGGTCCATCAATGTCTCCACTTTATAAAAAGGATCAGAAGAGAAAAGTTCTCACTTTCTGTTCTCTCCACCTTCTACACAGGAGATACTGATAGGATTCTCACATGTAACTTCACTGTTTGGTTTGGGACCTGTACAGTAGCTGAAAAGAAGATGCTGCAAGTGGTGAGAGGTGCTGAGAAAGTCTTGGGCATCAGTCTACCATCAATCCAGGAGCTATTCACAACAAGGAGCCTCAAAAGAGCCCACAGAATACTTAATGACTCCTCACACCCTGCACACGGCTAGTTTACTCAACTGTCATCTGGCAAGAGATACTACAGTATTTGCTGTAGGACCTCCAGATTCATTAACTGCTTCTACCCAACGGTAATGAGACTTATTAACTTGGACATCAGACCTAGTGACTCCACCACAAATTAATTTAATAACAGTGTTTTGTTTGGAATTTGTAATATTTTTTTATATACTTAGTTATATATTTACATTCAAGTGCAATTGCCTGTTACTTGTTTTGTGTAATAATACATAAAAAGTGAAAATTTTATTTCATGTGCAGTAACCAGACTTACCTGACATACTGCTACTGTACAGTATTTATAGGACTACATAAGGAGGTTAGCTTTTTTCTTATGTTCTTGGGAGATAGTCGTTAGTCTATAATTCCTTTACTTGATATGTCTTAATGTTGTATTTGTTGTATCTTAGGCTTCTTCTGTACTCTCTTTGTGAGTTGATACTCATAATTTCATTTGGGTTTACACATGTGTAGCCCGAAATTACAATAAAGCTTACTTTAAATCTTGAACATATCTATATATTATATATATTTTTATATTTATCTATATATATATATATATATATATATATATATACATAAACACACACACGCACATATATATATATATATATATGTATTTATATATATAAATTACATTTAATCGAAACTCACTTACCCGATCCCAGTTGTTCGAAACATCACTTATCCGAAAGCACAGACTGCCAAACCCCTTTCCCTGTGAAAGGAACCACTTATCCACCATGAGAAAAACCTACACTGCGCAAAACTAAAGCCACCTCCTTACTTAAATATTCCAACTCCAAGATCGCACTACATTGAAGAAAGGGCAAAGTTCACCATGGTGGCCAAGTGGTACCTTTCACAGAAAAAGGATTTCGGCAGTCAATGCTTTTGGATAAGAGACGTTTCGAACAACTGGGATCGAGTAAGTGAGTTTTGATTAAACATAATTTTGATGGGTCAAAGTAGACACACACACACACACACACACACACACACACACACACACACACACAGATATATATATATATATATATATATATATATATATATATATATATATATGAATTATTATTATTATTATTATTTTCCATTTGCTTATTGAGTGGTCTGACTGGGTCTACAGAACCCATTTTCAGCAAAAGCCCGGGGAGAAAAGCTCCACGTACAGCACAATAAAAATATAGTAAAATCCAATGCAGTACAAATCTCATTAGAAATACTATATGAAATAAGCTGAAAGAACAAATATGTTACACAATGTTGCAATATATACTAGACATCTAGATGATTCTATAGAGTTAAAAAAATTATATACAATAATAGTCACTCTCACTATGCATGATGCAGTGTCCAAAAAATAGTATATATGTAGTGCAATGTGTGACATTTTGACTGCTATAGTACATGACAAAAAATAAATAAATAGAATGTTAGTTTCCGTTAGGAAAATAGTAGCCAGAAAGTTAGTGATGCAGAAAGATAGTGAGAGAGTTAAAAAGAATATAAACACTGCAGCTTGAGCAGTAGCTTAAGGATATCGTACAGACACAGAGAAGGAGTTTGAAGAGCCTTAGGATCTTGCAGACTGTGAAGGATTGAAATGGGACAGAAGAGGAGGATGAGGCTAGTGTGGAAGAAGAGGAAGTTCTGAGCATCAGGAAGGCTTTATGCAGGAGCAGAGCCATATCCGTTTGAGATGATTTGTAAAGAGGCTTTGAAATGGGTTAGGCCAGGCATAGAACTGGTAATTAGTGGTAGTGAATTCCAAAGTATAGAGACAGAGTATGAATACAGAGAGTGACCTGGTTTTCTTGTGGG
>NC_056732.1:654789977-654937477 GCF_019279795.1 Protopterus annectens
TTATTTTCCCCAGGTCAGTTTTCACATTTTTGATCAATGGAGACAACAAGACTGACAGGCATAAGTGTTTGTAGGCTAGTTGTGACAAAGTACTTCTAACAATACTGTCTCATGCATTTTGACTGATAGACTTCCAGAAGGTACTTAGGTGCATGGATTTGATTCAGCAATCCATATCTACTTCACAGCTTGCATTTGCCATTACCTAAAAGGTTGCACAGCTTTGTTATGCATTATTGATTACGCAGTAATTAATTTTCCCTACAATTTATTCCAAGGATTTCATGCTTATCTGCCTCCTTCCATCTTCAAGAAGTAGAATATTAATCAGTAAATGCAGGGCATGGAGTGTGTGAATCCATGGTTTAACTTAATGTTTATACTTCTATCTCATGGCACAAATTCCTCATGTTTCTGCCTTCTGTCTAGTTTTGGAGCCAATAGTTTTATGACCAAACTAAAGAGACTATAGATAAGCAGGGACAGCAGCCACCCTGTTCCATTCCTTTTATACTTTGTGATGATTTCAGAACCTGTGCTTCAGTTTTATTCATTGTGGATGTGCGTTAATACAGGTATTCAAACAAATGAAGCAGTGATTATCCCAGGAATATATATAGTCATGCTGCTGTAAATAAACAGTCCTATTGTATTTGGTCAAATGCATTTCAATACATAGAATAAGTAAATACTGTGCTTCTATTATTTGAGCATTCTATTAAAACAGTAGCCATTAATATTGTCAGATTCATGTCTCCCATTTACAAACCCCCAATTCAGCACTATCAATAGCTTTATGTACTGTTTTCTGTAGCCACAATATCCATATCCATATACATATTAAGAACTTATAATCTACACTGAGAAGGAACATTGGCCTCTAAGATGTCATCTTTATTAGATACTTGCTCAGTTTAAGGATCATAACTGTTGCCTCATGAAACCATTCTCAGCTATAGACCTCCTGTAAAAGTTGCCATCAACATATTTTCCATACACTTATATACAACTATCAGGAGTACATCTATAAATTAGGTTTTGCTGTCTAAACTATCTTTACCACCATCAGAATTTTTCCAAAGGATTTTGTGGACAGAGGGTTTTTCCTTGAACTTGTAGGCGATGCCAATGAAGGCAAAATTATTTAAGAACTAGTATGCATTATGTATTATACTTAATTTCACCACTCATGACAGAGAAGTTTCAGTATATGTTCATAAGATCTCTGAAATATCACATGTACATTTGAAGCTGGATTGTTTATTTCTGATTCATTATGTCCAACCACATTCAGTTAGTCTAAACTCTGAACTACTTTCTGGAAAAGGTCTTTGTGGTTCCTTCTCAGTCTTTCTAACTCATTCTTTGTTTTCCATAGGAATAAGGACTGAACTTCCTGAAGTAGCAGAGTGAGCATCTCCTATGACCCATCGTGTTTTGATGATAAAGTATGAGACTCTTTAGAGTATCTGAAAGATGCTAATGTCACTTTTACCTTTGTTAGAAAACATTTTCTCAAATCTGCCTGTAGTCAGACAGGAAGTTGTGCCTTGATTCTGTACCATAAGAGTTGTGGTAGCAGGGACCTACCCCCAGTGATGTTCAAAAAAGCTAGGTACGCTGTTCATTTTATTTTTTTAATAATTTCTGGAAGATGTACTCTCTAGAAAGTTTTTGTTTTGTTTTGCTCTGTTTTTTAATATGAACTGATGATCCATTATCACCTTGCACCCACTCAAGTGAAAAAACAAGTCATGAGAGCTTCTTGCATGAGTCTCTAATAATCTCCCTGCCCATCCCACGAGACACACCCGACCACTCCTATTTATCCCAAGCACTATCTGTGTGCCCCTCCTAACTGATCCATTTTAAATTTACATAACCAAATGTGCACCACCACACGAATAAAAATTGTGAAATCCTCTACAAGGTCAGCCACAAAGTATAATCCACTGAATCACTAAGCACCAAAGCCAGATCCCTCAATAAAATTGTTAAAGCTTGTTTTGTCAAAGGCCATCGCATATGCGTAGTCACACAAGGCATTCTACCCCATCATCTCAACATGAGAACAACTGGGCAGAACTTAATGAAATCATACAACCCAGCCATCCTCACAAATATACTAATAGCAGCCAGGTCCACCTTGACCAAGTACGCTGCCTTAACTTACACCCAAGTCTTAGCCAAATGTCGCAATAATAGCTCCTCCAACAAAAATCCCCCATCCTCAGGCAATTGTAAAATAAATTTGTAAAAGTCATATAATGCCCTACCATAACCTTTCCTAGTGACTTCTGCACTAACAATCTTGTTACTTCAGCCCAAGATGCCATACCTTGTCTGGCAACACCCTCAAATCTTTCTGCTCCCAGAATGAACTGCTGAAACCTGTAAAACTGAAATCAAGACAAACTGTCAGCGATCTCATTTCTAGTCCCCACCACATGCACACCTGTGAAAGAAAATTAATTGACAAACTCTGTAAAACCAACTTACATGATACTAATAGCAATTCAGACCTCACAGTCTTCACCTGCAATACTCGCACAACTGCAATATTGTCCAAGGAAAAACTAACCCTCTTTCCCTTCAACCACTTCAGCCAAACCACAGATGTAGCCCAAACTGGCATTGACTCCAAAAAGGCAATATCCCTCTTCCATTCATCCTTCCAGTCTGTCAGTCAGTGAGCCACAAACCATACCTCAATAAAAAATGAACCCATTCCAATACCTCACACTGCATCTGTAAAGAACTGCACTTCCCCTTGGCCAACCTGATCTGTCTGCCAAAGGGAACACTATTAAAATGATCCAAGAACGACAACCAGAGTGCTAAATCTGCCCACACCAACTTACCAGTCCTTACCCAATGATGCTTGCTTTCCACGCTTTTAAAAAAAGTTAACCGACCTTCAGTAAGTACGTCCTAGATGAACTGCCTGACATGGAAAATTCAAAAACCCTAAAAGCTCCATAAAGCCATTAACCCACACCTTCACTTTGGGCACTATCCATCCAGTCTTTTCTTTCAAATGTGCTATCTTGTCTTCTGGAAAATCAAACAATCCAAGCTCCGCATCCACTATCAAATCCAAGAAATTCAATGCCTTCTGCACAGCCAGTGGACCCACAACTCCTCCCACATCCCCAAAAACTCCCACATGCCTTCCTGTACTCTTCCAATCCCCTTACCTACTAAAAAGAAGTCACCCAGATAATGCACAACTCTCTGAGTGCTTGCCTGCTGCTGCTTCTGCCAAATCCAATGAAGTACCATGCTAAACTTTGGGTCTATATTAGAACATCGAAGTTTCAAAACTTTGAATGTTCAAATATCGAACCCTATTCAGTGAAAGCTGAAAATATCGAAGCAACAGAAAACCACATTTTTTCCTTGGGAAAGAATTTGGTTGCCCATTTCTGTTGCTTCAGTATTTTCAGCACTGTGGTGGAAAGTTACGGGTAGGGTTCAGGTAAGTGTGCGATTGAGTGTGGGTTAGGGTAGTTAGGGTTAGCATGCAGGTTAGGTATGTGTGCCATTGTGTGGACGTGAGGGTTAGGGCAGGTTAGCTGAGTTAGGGTTAGAGCGTGGGTTAGTTATGTGTGCGATTGTGTGGACATGAGGGTTAGGGCGGATTAAGTGAGTTGGGGTTAGGGCGTGGGTCAGGTAAGTGTGAGATTGTGTGGACGTTAGGGTTAGGGCAGGGTAGGTGAGTTAGGGTTAGTGCACGGGTGAAGTGAATGTGCGATAGTGACCGACCTTAGGGTTAGGGTTTGGGTTAAGGTAAGTGGATAGATAGTGGTGTGTGTATAGTTTAATGTAGGGTTAGGTGCAAGATTTTAGGTGTATGTGTGTGAATTACTGTTTGTTTGGTCTGCTTCTGTTGTGTGTATGTGTTTTGGAACAGCAAATTTTTTTCCCTAGGAAAACATTTGCTGTTCTGTATGTTCGATGTTTTCAGCTTTCACCGAATAGGGTTCAATATTAGAACATTCGAAGTTTTGAAACTTCGATGTTCTAATGTAGAGCCCTAAACTTCTCATAAGTAGTGCAGGGTACGAAGTATCACAATGGCATAACCCTGTCAAAGTAAAACTTGTTGCCAACCAACATACCTAACAATGGCCGTTCTCCCTCTCATACTGGCAAAAGTTAAAATGTGGATTCAATATTCACCTTCACCAACCACAGATCATTAACCCCCCCCCCCCGAGTACTGAGTACCGCATCATAACTGACCTTGGCATCCTGTACTGAAATAAAACCATTAACAGAGTTTCCTTTGGGGTAAGACAAATGGTGAATGAACAAAAAGTCACCGGGTGACTTTTAGGAACCAGGCCCAATTGTGAGACTTTAAAACTGTCAAAGGGGTGGGCTGTCAAACAAGGCCAATAGCCTCCCCGCCTGACACTCCTTTTCCACCAAACCTTCCAAAATACATTCCTTCACTTGTACTGATTCCAAATTCTTACAAATTATTCCATCCCCCACCACCCTTGATTTAACAGAAAACTCCCTAGAAAATCCTTCACTTAATGCATCTACCACTACTAAATCAGGAAAGTGCTCTGCACCTTAATGGGAGAATGTGTCCCCAGATTTGCCCTTTCCCACTGAAGGGATCCTCCCCACACACGAAAATTCCATCTACCTCACCAATTTGAAATCCCTGAAATGAAGAAAATAACCCAGCCAACTCAGTCAAAATTGGAGTCTGATCACATTACCTTTCTGCCGGCCACATTGCGCTGCTGAATGTGTTCCTGCCCACTTCAAACAAGTGTGTGAGAACCTGCATGCCACCCACAAGCACAGTCCTAAATTTATGGTCAAACACACACCCAACTCTTCCTCTCCTAACTTACTCACTCTGTTAACAACCCCAAAGCTGTCCACCATAGTGTGAATCCATATAACTGGGTGCCAACCCCCCCCCCAACACAGGGATTGATCAACCGCCTTCTACTTACAAAACCTCCGATCATAACATAACCATACATTACCTAGCTGCAGCCATTGAGCCTCGTGGATTGTAAGAAAATACACAAAGAATGGTAGGGCCAAGGCACTATCTTTCTCTAGCCAAACCACCATGTAATACATGGATCCTAACTCTCAATTTTCCCAGGGTTTTGGTCATTGCCTACCTGCTCTTTGCCACCCCAAGGCCACTAAAGCCACTAAAAGATCTTTGCTATTTGCAGTTTCTGATTCCATGAAATGCTGAAACCCATCTGCATCGATTAACTCAAAAATATCAACATACTCCCCCTTTCAGATCTTTTCTTTAACTGAAGACAAGACGGTATGTGAGGCGTCAGAAAGACTGCACTGCTCTCTTGCCCAGGGGCCTGTGTAGCTGAGCAATCACCTGGCCGAATCCCCAAATCAGAACCCTCCTCATGCAGTGGCATCTCCATCTGGACTATGGACAGTGCCCAACCACCATAGAGAAACCTAGGCTATCCTTCCCGTGACTGCTTCAGCTTGAATCTGCCCCCTTCACTAAGCCTCTGCTAAGCCTCCATGCCTCTTGCAGTTTTGCCAAACTCCAGCCGTAACCCATCCTCACCTATCTCCAAACTATTCCCAATCCACTCCAAGTCTGACATGCCTACGTGACCTCCCAACAACATAACATTACCTGCAACTGCATCCTGCACCACTACAATGTCTGGAGCATCCAGTGTGACATCATCTCTTGAGTGTCCTGCCTGCTTCGCTTGGGTCCCCAGCTTGCTCCTCAGCACCTGCCTCTTCCTCTTTTGACTGGACTCACCAGGTTCTTCAACCACTAGAGCTCCACTGCTAGGCAAATCACGGAACAAGTCGTCTGCCTGTGCAATGATGACCACCCATCACTGCCACAAATTCTGTACCTGAGCCATCTGCAATAGAAAAAAAAAACAGTAGTAACATAACAGAATGAGCAGTAATATCTATACTCCACCTCAGACTCAAACCCTGCACCTTAAGCATATGCCCCGAGACCCTGCAACTAACCAGTAAATCCCTTGCCTTATACTAACCCCACTCCTAATGTAATTGCTGACCCACAAGCAGGATAATTTGTAAAACATCCTGCCCCCAAAATATCTGATAGAGTTTACATTGTGCCAACCACACCCATCCCTTTATAAAATCTGATGGCAAGTCGTGTTGCTATTTGTAATGATAGGGATATCTCTTCAAAGACTCCTTCTTCCTCTACCTTGCAAAGGTCACATACATATATTCCTTTAAAATGGGGTGGACAAGCTCCTCTTTGATGGATGAACCTCAGCAATAATCTGCCACATGGTATGAATTCTGAAACTCAATTGCCCGCCTCCATTTTCTCCTATCCAAACTTCAGTCTTAAAGATTTGCTAGTGATCCTTTCTTTTCTCTCTCTCTCTCTCTCTCTCTCTTTTCCTCCCTATCCTTGAAACCTTCCATACCACAGTACTTGTTTCCGCAACCCAAATACATAGGCCAAGGAGCAAGCAGCACAGGGGCAGAAAAGACAGGCAGTACACGTCATAACCTCCTAGAGAAGATGTCTGGGCAAACCCATAAATAAAAGTGGGACAACAGCTCAAAAACAGGGACAGTTTTTAGATATTGCTCTTAACAACTTAGAGAGTTGATAGAATAACCAGTTTTACATTCACATGAATTTTCTGAAAGGTATGAAGTCTGAAACTCAAATGCCGGACATGATTTTATCTTCATCCTTCAATGATTGATAATACTTTGCCAGTGAACTACCATTTTATGAAAAATGAACCAAAATATAAGGCAAAAATCTGTACCGTTGAGAGGTATGTCAGGCAGCTGAATGTCTTTGATGACTGTTGACCACGCTACAAGTGGCCAATGGCCGTTACTCACAGGCATTCCCCAGCCCACAAACACACCACCACTTCCAGGGAATAAATGCTGAACCATTGGAAAACTGCCCAGTCCCAAAGAACTTTGTGCTGACCCACTAACAACACCACCCCTTAAACAACACCCTCTCCACTTTCCTACTTTTATGCTCATCCCCAGCAAGAACACCACCCCCTACTCCCGAATCTACATGGGTAACCTAAGAGTCCTACATTCTGAGACCATGCTAAGATGCAAGCACCACCAGTAAACCTTAAACAACAGTCACAACCATGGAGCAAATAAAACCCATCCAATCCAGTCCTGCCATAACTGCATGAACTTCATGCTGAATGACACTGTCTAAAGTCATATAAGCAAGTTCAGTAAACATAGTCCAAGCAACCAACATCATCTATACAACTATACTAAGGAATTAAAGACGCCATTCTGTCAATCTTCCCCAGCTCCTAGTAACCAGTAAAGCACCCCAAGCAACATAACTGAAGTCACAGAATACTTCATGGTGACAATGATTTCCAACAATAAAAATTGGAAGCGAAGCAAAGGAAACAAAAAAACATACCCCACATTTAACCTGATGTCTCCTTATTGTCTAGAATACGTATAGGTTGTCTCAGATGTATTACTTGCCTTGGCAAAAATCACACCTAAATCTGATCCCTTTCTCAGCTACACTCACATAAAACCCTGTGAGCCCCACCCTACACCTACTGTCTTTCCCATAATAATTTAGCCCTTCACTTCCCAAACTCTACCCCGACCTTCTCTACTCCCTGACCCCAACATCCTAGCCCAACCAACCACCACCCCCACTCCCCCTTTTCCACCATTTGACCCCTTTACATTGAAGATGCCCCTGGACAAATTTGTTTGTTCCCAGACCTCATTTATTACTTAATAGTATCTAAGGCATTCTTTAAAATATCACGTAAATAAACTGTATGCTTGTTTTATTCATTTTCATTTAATAGACAGTTTATGATATAATATATTCTATATTCATTTTTTCCTAAATGATTGTATTATCTATCTATAAAATATATTTTTCTGCTATTTCCTTCTTTTGATCCATTCAGTTCTCACCTGATATTGTATATTCAGTGCTAAACCAGGGAACCATTTATTATATGTACCGCATTATCCCATACATTCCTAGTATACTGAAAAATACAATTTATATCAAGAAACCTTCCTCCTGTTATTTCTTTATTATTTTGCTTAGCCATATCAGTACCATAAACAGTGTGCATCATACAACCCAAATATTCAGTACAGTTAAAAGCATAGCCAAAAAAAGAGAGAAAAAGAGAGATAGAGAGAAAACACATAAGGGAAATGCATCATTTCAATGCTTAAATTGCAGACCACTAACATTAAATTTAATCACTTTACAAAATTCACCATTTAGTGTCTGTTAATTCAGGCTGAGGTGATGTTTTCCACTTTTCAAAAATAATATGTTTTGCTACCAAAGATGTTAAGGAAATCTTTAACTTAATATCTTGTGAAAAGTCATTTAGTATGTGCAATAGGTAGACAAACTGCGGTGAAAAAACAAAGTAACTTGTATTATAACAGTTATATGCTGGCATGTTATGCGCCAGCACTTAAAAATTTGGGGGCATTACTACCAGAAATGGTGAAAAACACAAAATTGAAAAGACACCTCTAAACCAAGAAAACACCAAAATCCAGTAACGAAGGAGCTCAAGCAACAAGATGAAGAAGATTATCCATTTAATAGCACGTCCTGGTACCTCGGCAATTCGCCTTCAGTGGAACATTTAATCATGCAAAAACATCTTGTTTATATATCCACAACAATTAAATCATTAGATCATTAGCCAATGAAATTGGCTATTTGAAATACAAACGGTTAAAGTGCCATTGAATACAATTTTTATAATACAAAACTCTAACTAATTAAATATGCTAAATTCAGAATGCTGAACTTGATAAAAACATTCACATAAATATATAAATACAATCCTAAACATGTATAATCAAATACAACTGGCTGACAATCAGACTATAATACCACTGTGCAAATTCATTCCCATCGGATGTAATGTATGATAACCAAAAATCATTCTATATTCTAATCTGCTTAATTCAGTTTTAAAATTACCTGCATAAGAGTGTGGTCTAGCCAAAACACTGAAAATAAACCCATCAATATTACCACTGTGCATTTTAACAAAATGAGAAGCTACAGGACTGTCCATGTTGCCCCTTCTGATATCCCCTAAATGTTCTAAAATACAAACTTTAACCTTCCTGGTGGTTTGTCCCACATACCATAAAGGCCCTGACACAATCACATCCTAAAATGTACACAACCCCAGATGACGAACAATCAAATTTCTCAAAGGTTAAATACCTTTTTCCATTTATTTTCTTTCCATGCAGGTTGCTGACCTTATCACATGCCGAACAACGACCACAACGTTGCATACCAACATTCATATCAGTAGAATATTCCAACTTTCTACTTAACAATTCCTTCAAATTATTATATCTACTGTAGGAAAAAGTAATATACCTAGGAAACAAGTGTCCGATAGTCAGGTCATCACAAACTATATGCCAGAGTTGTTTAAGAATTTTTTCAACAACTCTAGAAAACTCTGAATATCTGGAAACAAAAAATATCTGTTCTTGTTCAGAAACCACTAGCAACCGATCATAATACCCACCTCCCCCAAAACCTTTACCTCTACATAACCTATGCTTAATACCTGCGAGTGTGGTTTTCTCATAACCTCTAGAGGAGAGCCTTTCAAGAACTTCATCAAGAACTTCCTCCCATAAATTTGAGTCTGAAGTATTCCTGAGAATTATCTTGAATTCCTCCTCAGGTAAGGCCTTGATCAAATGTGGTGGATGCATGCTGCTAGCATGTAAGATATTATTGACCGAGGTGGGTTTCCTAAAAGGTTTATGTTGTACCAAACTATCCTTACCTATGTAGAATTCTACATCCAAAAATAATATGTTGCTATGGGAACATTGTGAAATAAACTTTAACTCATTTTTTTATTTATTTATTTAACATTTGTTGACCGGGAATGTCCGACTAGGTTCCACAGAGCCTGTTTTCAGGAGAAACGCCCAGGCATGTCTTTGGAATGTGAGGAAACCCACGCGAACACAGGGAGAACATGCAAACTCATGTTTGTTACTGTTCATGTTATCCATGAAATTATCAAAGAAACATCACCTTTGCAAACAAAAATAAGATTGTCAATGTAACGCTTATAAAAAAAACACATTGTTGATAGAAAAGCAATTTTGAAACATGAACTCCTTTTCAAATTCACCCATGTATATCACTGCATAGGTGGGGGCAAAAGCTGCACCCATAGCTGTCCCTTTAACTTGAAGGAAAAAATCCTTCTTCCACATACAATAATTATGTGTTAAGCTATATTCCAACAAGGACAGCAAAAACATGGTACGTGGCCCTTCACCCATCATCTTATTCATGGCCTCCAAGCCCCATCTTTTATTAATGTTGGTATATAAAGATGAGACATCAACTGTGGCCCAATAAAAATTCTCTTTCCACACCACCCCATGCAATACTCTACATACATCCTCAGTATTCCTTACATGAGAACATACTTTGCAAAGATGTTTTTTGAAATGGAAATCAAGTAATTTATTCACGCTTTCAATGAAGGAGCCTATACCAGAAATAATGGGTCTCCCTGGCGGATTAGTCATGCTCTTATGAATTTTAGGAATAGCATAAATGTAAGGGTGACGGGGTTCCTTAACTGTCAATTTTTTAACATCATTGATGGTAAGAAAACCTAACCTTTCACCTCTTTCCAGCAGTTCATTGAGTTCATCTGAATAAGATTTTAAAGGATTACTACTTAACTTAATATACGCGTCTTCTCCTAGCAATGTTTCAATGATATGTTCATATTCATTAGTGTTCATAATCACCCAGTTTCCTCCCTTATCAGCTGGTTTTACAGTTATTCTGTCTAGTTTAGTTCTAAAACCTTTTAAAGCCAGCCATTCATTTTTACTGAGATTAAATGGTCTATTTCCTCTGCAAAATTCATTGAATTCTCTTTCAATGTTAGAACATACCACATGTTCAAAAGCATTGATAGCTGAGGAACACTTAGGAGGAATGAATGTGCTGTCACTAGGAAAACTTGGTAAACTAATATGCCCATAACCCCAGCAAACATTTCTTCCACAAAAGGGTTATCATCATCACATATTTCATTTTCATTCAACAATGCGTCGTCATAATCATAAATGCTTAAATTAAGCAACTCATCATCTTCTTGTGTATTATTTGATGTTTGAACATGCAAAACAGATTAATGTTCTGAAAAAAACACCCTAAGATTCAACTTTCGGATGAATTTCCGAACATCCACTATGATATCAACTAACATGGCTAACTTAGTGGGTATGAATTTTGTACCTTTTTGTAAAACTCTACTCATATCTGACAAAATTATGTCAGAAAGATTAATCACATTTAAATCACCGCAACTGGTGTTCTCCATAACAGTGAAAATGTCCGCAACATTGTTCAATATAGCCCCATGATTGTCCAAATTGGCACCGGATGTATAACTAAAGTTATTATAAAGTGCCAATGATTCAAAGGAATGTGAGAAACTTACTTTTGGTTTTTGTAAGAAAAAGAAGACAAAGAAGAAGGAGCCGAATTCCCCTGATTCCTTTTTGAATGAGTTTGCATGTTCAGATTAGACTTTTTAGCGTTCTTTTCACCTTTCTGATTCTACACGCCATCCATGGAATTATCCAAAATGATGTCTTCAAACGACACACTTTTCTGGCTTCCACTTGTTATTCGTTATTGGATTTTGGTGTTTTCTACCAGAAATGGTATAAGCTCTGATTCACACTGGCACTGACAATAGTTTGTCTCAGAAGTAACTTTTACTAACAAAAGTCAATGTTTGGAGTAATTAATTCTGTTCTTTATTTTACAGTATATTGAGACATAGGTTCATAGGTGTGTAATAGGCTAATGGCCCTGGGAGGCATTTACAAGCCTAGCCATAGGATTACTCTGGCATAGTACAACCCAACCTTAGTTCTCAGTGCCAGTTTGAGTAGAGCCACTGGAGTTAAACCCCAGGATGAATTTTCAGTTTCCCATACACTCATTAATATTTCTCTTGAAAAGGGTCAGCAAGGTGATCTGCTTGACATGTATGGGAAGTCTGCTCCATAGCATGGGCAGTCTCTGGTTATGAACTGGTCCCTCCAACATGTTCTGTTAATTATGGTAATGAGATTGAGGTCTCTGGAGTGTGTGATGTGGAGGGATTGGGATTTCTTTAGATGTAGCATTTCTAACACAGCTGGGTCAGACATGGCTTTTATGTGAAGTAGAGATCGCCTCTAAGTAGGTAATATGAGACAGAGAATAGTTGGAGTTTTTTGAATGTCCGTATAGGACAAGTGTTTAAGGCCTAGGATCCTCTTTGTGAGGTACTTTTGCAGCCTCACCAGCTGTTGCAGGTTTCTTGTGAGGTAGATGCCAAATGGGGCATTGTATTCGATGACTGGCCTAATGAGGGAAGAGTAGAGGGAGACAATGACCTTTTTCTTCCTGGATGCAAATCCCTTAGTAATGAGATATGCCACATAGAAGGATTTTCTGACCACAGTGGCAGGTGATCAAAAGAGAGTTTGCTGTCAACCTGTGTTCCCAGATCTCTTATAATGCCTTCGGTGTTCAGTGGACTGCCATCAATGTGGTAATTCATGGGAACCAGGTTTTTCCCAAAGGGGATAATGACACATTTTTTGGCATTGAGCTTAAGGCCATGGTTCTGATACCAGTTGCTGGTTTCATTGAGGACATTCTGTAGGATGTCAACATCACTTGGGGAGTTAATAATAGCTCCCAACCTGCAATGGTCTGCAAACTTTGTCAGCCAGAGTCCCTTCGTGTTGGCCTGGACTTCAGAGAAGTAGATAGCAAACAGGGGAGGACCCAGGACCAAACCCTGTGAGACTCTACTCGTGACTAGTCGGCAGTCTAACATCCCTTAAAGATTTGTGTATCTTTTTTTTTTTTTCAATATGTTAGCCATTTTACACAACTATTTCCCAGTCATTGTGATCAAGTGACCAAAAATTCCTCCTGTCTGCCTAGAAGCCTATCAAATCTGCTGGGCATTGTCTGTACTTGTACAAGGTTGCTAAGGAATGGAACTTCTTACCTGTATCCATCAGGTCAATACCCTCCCTCCCATCTGAAAGATTTCCTAGCTAAAATCTGGCTCTGTTATTGATCAAGACCAGAAAAAAACTATATCACTAAATATGAACAAGTGCATTTTCATTCCTTAAACCTCCTTACTCTCCCTTCTCCCTTACTTCCTTACTTCTATCAAATTCTGCTTCCTGACTTTTTCCTTAAATATACTGTAAGCCTGTTTATCCCTCACTTCATATAGCAATTCATGTTTATATTAGAACTTCCTACCTTTAAATTTTCTAAAAACTGTCTAAAATTTATATAAATATAAAATGAATGTCATACAACTTTTAACGATTCTTAACCAATGTTTTTACATTATCCCTAATTTGTTATAATTAAACAGCTGATGTTTTTGGTTTATTTCTGAAGATTGTAAAATTATTGTTCCTAAAATGTTTTGAAATAATTTGGAGTACTGTCTGGGCATCTGCTGAAAATGGGCTTCTACCCAGTTGGACTTTCCCAGTAATCAAATGTCAATAAATAAATGAGCACAAGGCTGTCCAAATGTTAACAACTTGGAAAAGCTAAAAATACTGAAGCCAACACACTGGCCAATAACACAAAAGTGGCCTAGAAATGCTAGGTTCTTTCCTCACTCTTATTAGAGTTCAAACCAATGCAAATTTCAAGACTACTAATAAACAATAAAACATGCTCACAGAGTTCACAGTAACTCAATGAATATACAAAATGCACTCATTCTAGGTGTTTCAAGATTGGTATTGTGTGTGTGTGTGTGTGTGTGTGTGTGTGTGTGTGTGTGTGTGTGTGTGTGTGTGTGTGTGTGTGTGTGTGTGTATCTGTGTATGTATATATATATATATATATATAAATATACACACACACACACACACACACACACAAATATATATATATATATATAGTTTTATATATATATATATATATATATATATATATATATATATATATATATACATATATATATGTGTGTGTGTGTGTTTTTGTATGTGTTTGTATATATATATATATATATATATATATATATATATATATATATATACATACCCACACACACACACACACACACACACACACACACACACACACACACACACACACACATATATATATATTAGATACAGATAGATATATGAGGAAAGAGAGCAGCTGTCTCTAAGAAGCCAAACCTAAAATAGAAAAAAATTCAAACGGATAACTAAATTATTATCAAAAATGACCTTATTATAGAGTTTTCTCACTAAAACCAACCTTTGAGTTTCTGGCTGATTATCGACAGCTACAGTAAATTATTTCCTATAGAGAAATTTTATAGACATGAAGTCTAAGTGTACAAGACAGTAAAAGATTTTAAATTCAACAAAAACTGACTACTGTATCACAATTGATAGATGGACAGATAAAATAACAGAGATGGAGAGAAAACTCTAATAAAATAGGCTGTTGTATTAATCTGGAGATTTTTCTACTTAATTGGGAAACAAAAAATAAACATAAATAGAATCAGTAGCTGCATCATTCATGACTTGGATAGCAGAGTTCTAATTTTATTTGCTGCATAGCTATGTGCAAAATAAAATGAGTTCATGTTAGATGCATATTTGTGTAGTGTGAACAGATAAAATAGCCATATGGCATCTTATTTTTGTTGATTTTTTTATGAACAGTTCCAAAATTTGAACACCACCACCCCAAACAAACATAATTTCTCCTCAAATGAACTTGTAGAGATCAGTAGGTAAACTTGAATGACCTTCGATTATTATCTTTTTTGCCTTACTTTGCTTTAGGTACTTGATGAGTGGAAGCAAACAGAAAACAGAAGACAAACAAGTTATTCAACTTTTTCAATGTCTGGGCATTTAATAGAGCATGGCATGTAATGAGTGGATTTTTCACCAAAAGCATTTCTTAATATGATAGATCATAAGTTACGTAAGTTATGTACTTACATTAATTGAACTAGTTCTTGACTTCAGATCACTATTTGCATATTGTATTCATTTCACTAATTTGTGTTCAAAGTTAAAAATGTTCCCTAGAACACAAAATAAAAGATATGAAAAGCTACAGACAGAATAACTGTCAGCAGTCATGTTTTTCTCTTTTTTATAGTTTTATTTGATCAAACAGCTTTTATTTTTTAATATTTTTCATTATTTTATTGTGTATGTGTTTGAGAAATCATGTGCTTCACTGATTGCCATGACAGCATAGCGGCAGCTTGTCTTTATGAAGCAGGGTTATTCAAAAGTTGCATTGCCTCAAGAGACGCCATACGTTTATTCTGCTATCTCATATGATAGTGGATTGTATTCCTACACCAGGTGCTTGTATTAAAGTTTCCTATAATGTCATTGTAGTGCAGCATAAATAGGGTGCCACATTCCTGCAAGTGATATGCCTTGGAGGAGGTGTTAAACCAAGATGCCATATGATGGAGCTGCAGGTAGCTGAGATGGGTGCAAAAAATCTAATGACATTTATTAAATAGAGTTAGGGTAGCTCCCTGAATCCTATGGCAGCTATCAAATAGCAAGAGTAGTTCCCTGAAATCCTATGGCATCTATCAAATAAAGTAGGGGTAGTTCCCTGAAGCCCTGGTGAAATTTCTGCAAATCATCCAGCACTCAGTCTCTGGTCTTCACTAAAAAGATAAAGGTGGCTGAGTTGAATTGACCCAGTCAACAAATGATAAATTATTCAAAAAAGTATTACTTGGATGCTCGGGTTAATTTTTTAAAAGATTTGATCAAGTATCTTATTTTCCCCAGGTCAATTTTCACATTTTTGATCAATGGAGACAACAAGACTGTCTCATACATTTTGACTGATAGACTTCCAGAAGGTACTTAGGTGCATGGATTTGATTCAGCAACCCATATCTACTTCACAGCTTGCATTTGCCATTACCTAAAAGGTTGCACAGCTTTGTTATGCATTATTGATTACGCAGTAATTAATTTTCCCTACAATTTATTACAAGGATTTCATACTTATCTGCCTCCTTCCATCTTCAAGAAGTAGAATATTAATCAGTAAATGCAGGGCATGGAGTGTGTGGATCCATGGTTTAACTTAATGTTTATACTTCTATCTCATGGTACAAATTCCTCATGTTTCTGCCTTCTGTCCAGTTTTGGAGCTAGTAGTTTTATGACCAAACTAAAGAGACTATAGATAAGCAGGGACAGAAGCCACCCTGTTCCATTCCTTTTATACTTTGTGATGATTTCAGAACCTGTGCTTCAGTTTTATTCATTGTGGATGTACGTTAATACAGGTATTCAAAAAAATGAAGCATTTACCTCTGAATTTACCTTTGTTAGAAAACATTTTCTCAAATCTGCCTGTAGTCAGACAGGAAGTTGTGCCTTGATTCTGTACCATGAGAGTTGTGGTAGCAGGGACCTACCTCCAGTGATGTTCAGAAAAGCTAGGTACGCTGTTCATTTCATTTTTTTTAATAATTTCTTGAAGATGTACTCTCTAGAAAGTTTTTATTTTGTTTTGTTGTGTTTTTTTAATATGAACTAATAATCTATTATCACATTGCCCTCACTCAAGTGAAAAAACAAGTCATGAGAGCTTCTTGCATGAGCCTCTAATAATCTCCCTGCCCATCCCACGAGACACACCCAACCACTCCTATTTTTCCCAAGCACTATCTGTGTGCCCCTCCTAACTGATCCATTTTAAATTTACATAACCAAATGTGCACCACCACAGGAAAAAAATTGCGAAATCCCCTACAAGGTCAGCCACAAAGTATAATCCACTGAATCACTAAGCACCAAAGCCAGATCCCTCAATAAAAATTTTAAAGCCTGTTTTGTCAAAGGCCATCGCATATGCGTAGTCACACAAGGCATTCTACCCCATCATCTCAACATGAGAACAACTGAGCAGAACTTAATGAAATCATACAACCCAGCCATGCTCACAAATATACTAATAGCAGCCAGGTCCACCTTTACCAAGTGCGCTGCCTTAACTTACACCCAAGTTTTAGCCAAATGTTGCAATAATAGCTCCTCCAACAAAAATCCTCCATCCTCAGGCAATTGTAAAATAAACTTGTAAAAGTCATATAATGGCCTACCATAAGCTTTCCTAGTAGACACTCTCCATGACTTCTGCACTAACAATCTTGTTACTTCAGCCCAAGATGCTATACCTTGTCTGGCAACACCCTCAAATCTTCTGCTGCTCCCAGAATGAACTGCTGAAACCTGTAAAACTGATATCAAGACAAACTGTCAGCGATCCCATTTCTAGTCCCCACCACATGCACACCTGTGAAAGAAAATTAATTAACAAACTCTGTAAAACCAACTTACATGATACTAATAGCAATTCAGACCTTACAGTCTTCACCTGTAATACTCGCACAACTGCAATATTGTCCAAGGAAAAACTAACCCTCTTTCCCTTCAACCACTTCAGCCAAACCACAGATGTAGCCCAAACTGGCATTGACTCCAAAAAGGCAACATCCCTCTTCTACTCATCCTTCCAATCTGTCGACCAATGAGCCACAAACCATACCTCAATAAAAAACTAACCCATTCCAATACCTTCCACTGCATCTGTAAAGAACTGCACTTGCCCTTGGCCAACCTGATCTGTCTGCCAAAGGGAACACTATTAAAAAGATCCAAGAAGGACAACCAGAGCGCTAAATCTGCCCACACCAACTTACCAGTCCTTACCCAATGATGCTTGCTTTCCACGCTTTTAAAAAAAGCTAACCGACCATCAGTAAGTACGTCCTAGATGAACTGCCTGACATGGAAAATTCAAAAACCCTAAAAGCTCCATAAAGTCATTAATCCACACCTTCACTTTGGGCACTATCCATCCAGTCTTTTCTTTCAAATGTGCTATCTTGTCTTCTGGAAAATTAAACAATCCAAGCTCCGCATCCACTATCAAATCCAAGAAATTCAATGCCTTCTGCACAGCCAATGGACCCACAACTCCTCCAACATCCCCAAAAACTCCCGCATGCCTTCTTGTACTCTTCCAATCCCCTTACCGACTAAAAAGTTGTCACCCAGATAATGCACAACTCTCTGAGTGCTTGCCTGCTGCTGCTTCTGCCAAATCCAATGAAGTACCATGCTAAACTTCAGGTCTATATTAGAACATTAAAGTTTCAAAACTTTGAATGTTCAAATATCGAACCCTATTCAGTGAAAGCTGAAAATATAGAAGCAACAGAAATTTTTCCTGTGGAAAGAATCTGGTTGTCCGATTCTGTTGCTTCGATATTTTTAGCACTGTGGTGGAAAGTTATGGGTCGGGTTCAGTTAAGTGTGCGATTGAGTGCGGGTTAGGGTAGTTAGGGTAGTGTGCGACTTAGGTGTGTATGCAATTGTGTGGACATGAGGGTTAGGGTGGGTTAGGTGAGTTAGGGTTAGGCCGTGGGTTAGATATGTGTGCAATTGTGTGGACGTGAGGGTTAGGGCAGGTTAGGTGAGTTAGGATTAGGGCGCAAGTCAGGTAAATGTGCGATTGTGTGGACGTTAGGGGTAGGGTGCGGTAGGTGAGTTAGTGTTAGAGCGCGGGTGAGGTGAGTGTGTGATAGTGATGGACCTTAGGGTTAGGGATAGGGTAAGGTAAGTGGATAGTTAATGGTGTGTGCATAGTTTAGTGTAGGGATAGGTGTAAGATTTTAGGTGTATGTGTGTGGATTGCTATTTGTTTGGTGTGCTTGTGTTGTGCGTATGTGCAACAGCAATTTTTTTTCCCTAGGAAAACATTTTCTGTTCTGTATGTTTGATGTTTTCAGCTTTTGCTGAATAGGATTCGATATTAGAACATTCAAAGTTTTGAAACTTCGATGTTCTAATATAGACCCCTAAACTTCTCATAAGTAGTGCAGGGTAGCAAGCATCACATTGATATAGCCTTGTCAAAGTAAAACTTGTTGCCAACCAGCATACCTAACAATGGCAACTCTCCCTCTCATACTGGGAAAAGTCAAAATGTGGATTCAATATTCACCTTCAACAACCACAGATCATTAAACCCCCGAGTACCGAGTACCGCATCATAACTGACCTTGGCATCCTCTACTGAAATAAAACCATCAACAGAGTTTCCTTTGTGGTAAAACAAATGGTGAATCAGCAAAAAGTCACCGGGTGACATTTAGGAACCAGGCCCAATTGTGAGACTTTAAAGCTGTCAAACAAGGCCAATAGCCGACCCACCCCACACTCCTTCTCCACCAAACCTTCCAAAATACTTTCCTTCACTTGTTTTTCTATCGGCTTTTCCCGGTTAGTGGTCGCCACAGCAGAACTCCGGTCTGCTAATGATTGGCAGTCAATTTTTATGGTGCCGAGGTGCCAGCCCGATGCCCAACCTTCAATGAAGGCACACCCATTCACGCATGTCTTTTGAATGCCACTCAACTGCGAGGAGGACATGCAGACTCTACACAGAAGGCACTCCAGCTGAGAATCGAACGGGAGAACCTCTTGCTGTAAGGAGGCAACTCTACCGCTGCACCACCGCGGCTTACTTTCCTTCACTTGTACTGATTTCAAATTCTTACAAACTGTTCCATCCCCCACCACTATTGATGTAATAGAAAACCCCCCAGAAAATCCATCAGTTAATGTATCTACCACTACTAAATCAGGAAAGTGCTCTGGACCGTAATGGGAGAATGTGTCCCCAGATTTGCCCTTTCCCACTGAAAGGACCCCCCCCCCCTCCACATAAAAATTCCATCTATCTCACCAGTTTGAAATCCCTGAAATGAAGAAGGTAACCAACTCAACTCAGCCATAATTGGAGTCTGATCACATTACCATCCTGCCGGCCACATTGCACTGCTGAATGTGTTCCTGCACACTTCAAACAATTGTGTGTAAACTTGCATGCCACCCACAAGCAAAGTTCTACATTTATGTTCAAACACACACCAAACCCTTCCTCTCCTAACTTACTCACTCTGTTAACAAACCCTAAGCTTTCCACCATAGTGTATATCCATATTACTGGGTGCTAACACCCTCCAATGCAGGGATTGATCAACCGCCTTCTACCTACCCATACATTACCTAGCTGCAGCCATTGAGCCTTGTGGATTGTAAGAAAATACACAAAGAATGGTAGAGCCAAGGCACTATCTTTCTCTAGCCAAACCACCATGTAATACATGGATCCTAACTCTCAATTTTCCCAGGGTTTTGGTCGTTGCCTACCTGCTCTTTGCCATCCTAAGGCCACTAAAGCCACTAAAAGATCTTTTCTATTTACAGTTTCTGATTCCATCAAATGCTGAACCCCATCTGCATCAATTAACTCAAAGATATCAACATTCTCCCCCTTTCAGATCTTTTCTTTAACTGAAGACGGTGTGTGAGGAGTCAGAAAGACTTCACTGCTCTCTTGCCCCAGGGCCTGTGTAGCTGACCAATCACCTGGCTGAATCCCCAAATCAGAACCCTCCTCATGCAGTGGTGTCTCCATCTGGACTATGGACAGTGCCCAACAACCATAGAGAAACCTATGCTACCCTTCCTGTGACTGCTTCAGCTTTAATCTGCCCCCTTTACTAATCCTCTGCTAAGCCTCCATGCCTCTTGCAGTTGTGCCAAACTCCAGCCGTACCCCATCCTCACCTATCTCCAAACTATTCCCAATCCACCCCAAGTCTGACATGCCTACGTGACTTCCCAACCACATAGCATTACCTGCAGCTGCATCCTGCACCACTCCAATGTCTGGAGCATCCAGTGTGACATAATCTCTTGAGTGGCCTGCCTGCTTCGCTTGGGCCCCCAGTTTGCTCCTCAGCACCTGCCTCTACCTCTTTTACCTGGACTCACCAGGTTCTTCAACCACTAGAGGTCCACTGCTAGGCAAATCATGGAACAGGTCGTCTCCCTGTGCAATGATGACCAACCATCACTGCCGCTAATTCTGTACCTGAGCCATCTGCAACAGAAAAAAAAACAGTAGTAACATAACAGATTGAGCTGTAATATCTATACTCAACCGCAGACTCAAACCCTGCAGCTTAAGCATATGCCCTGAGACACTGCAACTAACCAGTAAATCCCTTGCCTTATAGTAACCGCACTCCTAATGTAATTGCTGACCCACAAGCAGGATAATTTGTAAAAGATCCTGCCCTCAAAAAGTCTGACAGAGTTTACATTGTGCCAACCAAACCCATCCCGTTATAAAATCCGATGGCAAGTTGTGTTGCTATTTGTAATGATAGGGATATCTCTTCAAAGACTCCTTCTGCCTCTACCTTGGAAAGGTCACAGACATATATTCCTTTATAATGGGGTGGAAAAGCCCCTCTTTGATGGATGAACCTCAGCAAGAATCTGCCACATGGTATGAATTCTGAAACTCAACTGCCCGCTGCCATTTTCTCCTTGCCAAACATCAGTCTTAAAGATTTGCTAGTGACCCTTTCTTTTTTCTCTCTCTCTCTCTCTCTCTCTTTTCCTCCATATCCCTGAGTCCTTGCATACCGCAATACTTGTCTCCCCAACCCAAAGGCATAGGCCAAGGAGCTAGCAGCACAGGGGCAGAAAGGACGGCAGTATACCTTGTAACCTCCTAGAGAAGATTTCTGGGCAAACCCATAAATAAAAGTGGGCAACAGCTTAAAAACAGGGACAGTTTTTAAATATTCCTCTTAAGAACTTAGAGAGTTGATAGAATTAGCTGTTTGGCATTCATATGAATTTTCCGAAAAATATGAAGTCTGAGTCTCAAATGCCAGCCATGATTTTATCTTCAGCCTTCAATGATTGATAATACTTTGCCAGGTAATTACCATTTTATAAAAAAATAACCAAAATATAAGACAAAAATCTGGACATTCTGCAAAAATCTGTACCGTTGAGAGGTATGTCAGGCAGCTGAATGTCTTTGATGACTGTTGACCATGCTACAAGTGGCCATTGGCCATTACTCACAGGTATTTTCCAGCCCACAAACACTCCACCACTTCCAGGGAATAAATGCTGAAGCACTGGAAAACTGCCCAGTCCCAAAGAACTTTGTGCTGTCCCACTAACAACACCACCCATTAAACAACACCCTCTACACGTTCCTAACTTTCTGATCATCCCCAGCAAGAACACCACCCCCTACTCCCGAATCTACATGGGTAACCTAAGAGTCCTACACTCTGAGACCATGCTGAGATGCAAGCACCACCAGTAAACCTTAAACAACAGTCACAACCATGCAGCAAATAAAACCCATCCAATCCAACCCTGACATAACTGCATGAACTCCATGCTGAATGACACTGTCTAAAGTCATATAAACAAGCTCAGTGAACATAGTCCAAGCAACCAACATCACCTATACAACAATACTAAGGAATTAAAGACCCCATTCTGTCACACTTCCCCAGGTCCTAGTAACCAGTAAAGCACCCCAAGCAACATAACTGAAGTCACAGAATACTTCATGGGGACAATGATTTCCAACAATAAAAATTGGAAGCGAAGCAAAGGAAACAAAAAACATAGCCCACATTTAACCTGATGTCTCCCTGTTCTCTAGAATACATATAGGTTGTCTCAGATGTAGCACTTGCCTTGGCAAAACCACACCTAAAGCTGATCCCTTTCTCAGCTGCACTCACATAAATCCCTGTAAGCCCCACCATATACCTACCGCACTTCCTCAGCCTTTCCCATAATAATTTAGCCCTTCACTTCCCAAACTCTACCCCAACCTTCTCTACTCCCTGACCCCAACATCTTTGCCCATTCAACCGCCACCCCACCCCCCTTTCCACCATCTGACCCCTTAACATTGAAGATGTCCCTCTAAAGTATTTTATGGATGGAGGGTTTTTCCTTGAACTTGTAGGCCATGCCAATGAAGGCAAAATTATTTAAGAACTAGTATGCATTATATATTATACTTAATTTCACCACTCATGACAGAGAAGTTTCATTATATGTTCAGAAGATCTCTGAAATATCACATGTACTTTTGCAGCTGGATTGCTTATTTCTGATTCATTATATCCAACCACAATTAGTTAGTCTAAACACTGAACTACTTTCTGGAAAAGGCCTTTGTGGTTCCTTCTCAGCCTTTCTAACTCATTCTTTGTTTTCCTTAGGAATAAGGACTGAAATTCATGAAGTAGCAGAGTGAGCATCTCTATGACCCATCCTGCCTTGATGGCAAAGTATGAGACTATTTAGAGTTTCTGCAAGATGCTAATGTCGCTTTTACCTTTGTTAGAAAACATTTTCTCAAATCTGCCTGTAGTCAGACAGGAAGAAGTGCATTGATTTTGTACCATAAGAGTTGTGGTAGCAGGGACCTACCCCAGTGATGTTCAAAAAATCTAGGTACGCTGTTCATTTCATTTTTTTAATAATTTCTGGAAGAAGTACTCTCTAGAAAGTTTTTGTTTTGTTTTGTTTTTTTAATATGAACTGATGATCCGTTATCACCTTGCCCCCTCTCAAGTGAAAAAACAAGTCATGAGAGCTTCCTGTATGAGTCTCTAATAATCTCCCTGCCCACCCCACCAGACACACCCGACCATTCCTATCTTTCCCAAGGACTATCTGTGTACCCCTACTAACTGATCCATTTTAGATTTACATAACCAAATGTGCACCACCACAGGAAAAACAATTGTGAAATCCTCTACAAGGTCACCCACAAAGTATAATCTACTGAATCACTAAGCACCAAAGCCAGATCCTTCAATAAAATTTTTAAAGCTTGTTTTGTCAAAAGCCATTGCATATGCGTAGTCACACAAGACATTCTACCCCATCATCTCAACATGAGAACAACTGAGCAGAACTTAATGAAATCATACAACCCAGCCATCCTCACAAATATACTAATAGCAGCCAGGTCTGCCTTGTCCATGTACGCTGCCTTAACTTACACCCAAGTCTTAGCCAAATGTCGCAATAATAGCTCGTCCAACAAAAATCCTCCATCCTCAGGCAATAGTAAAATAAATTTGTAAAAGTCATATAATGCCCTACCATAAGCTTTCCTAGTAGACACTCTCCATGACTTCTGCACTAACAATCTTGTTACTTCAGCCCAAGATGCCATACCTTGTCTGGCAACACCCTCAAATCTTCTGCTGCTCCCAGAATGAACTGCTGAAACCTGTAAAACTGAAATCAAGACAAACTGTCACCGATCCCATTTTTGTCCCCATGACATGCACACCTGTGAAAGAAAATTAATTGACAAACTCGGTAAAACCAACTTACGTGATACTAATAGCAATTCAGACCTCACAGTCTTCACCAGCAATACTCGCACAACTGCAATATTTTCCAAGGAAAAACTAACCCTCTTTCCCTTCAACCACTTAAGCCAAACCACAGATGTAGCCCAAACTGGCATTGACTCCAAAAAGGCAACATCCGTCTTCCACTCGTCCTTCCAATCTGTCAGCCAATGAGCCACAAACCATACCCCAACAAAAAACGAACCCATTCCAATACCTTCCACTGCATCTGTAAAGAACTGCACTTGCCCTTGGCCAACCTGATCTGTCTGCCAAAGGGAACACTATTAAAAAGATCCAAGAAGGACAACCAGAGCGCTAAATCTGCCCACACCAACTTACCAGTCCTTACCCAATGATGCTTGCTTTCCACGCTTTTAAAAAAAGCTAACCGACCATCAGTAAGTACGTCCTAGATGAACTGCCTGACATGGAAAATTCAAAAACCCTAAAAGCTCCATAAAGCCATTAACCCACACCTTCACTTTGGGCACTATCCATCCAGTCTTTTCTTTCAAATGTGTTATCTTGTCTTCTGGAAAATTAAACAATCCAAGCTCCGCATCCACTATCAAATCCAAGAAATTCAATGCCTTCCGCACAGCCAGTGGACCCACAATTCATCCCACATCCCCAACAACACCCGCATGCCTTCATGTACTCTTCCAATCCCCTTACCTACTAAAAAGAAGTCACCCAGATAATGCACAACTCTCTGAGTGCTTGCCTGCTGCTGCTTCAGCCATTGAGCCTCGTGGATTGAAAGAAAATACACAAAGAATGGTAGGGCCAAGGCACTATCTTTCTCTAGCCAAACCACCATGTAATACATGGATCCTAACCCTCAATTTTCCCCTGGGTTTTGGTCATTGCCTACCTGCTCCTTGCCACCCCAAGGCCACTAAAGCCACTAAAAGATCTTTGCTATTTGCAGTTTCTGATTCCATCAAATGCTGAACCCCATCTGCATCAATTAACTGAAAAATATCAACATACTCCCCCTTTCAGATCTTTTCTTTAACTGAAGATGGTATGTGAGGAGTCAGAAAGACTGCACTGCTCTCTTGCCCCAGAGGCTGTGTAGCTGACCAATCACCTGGCCGAATCCCCAAATCAGAACCCTCCTCATGCAGTGGCGACTCCATCTGGACTATGGACAGTGCACAACCACCATAGAAAAGCCTAGGCTATCCTTCCCATGACTGCTTCAGCCTCTGCTAAGCCTCCATGCCTCTTGCAGTTTTGCCAAACTCCAGCCATAACCCATCCTCACCTATCTCCAAACTATTTCCAATCCACTCCAAGTCTGACATGCCTATGTGACCTCCCAACAACATAGCATTACCTGCAACTGCATCCTGCACCACTCCAATGTCTGGAGCATCAAATGTGACATCATCTCTTGAGTGTCCTGCCTGCTTCGCTTGGGTCCCCAGCTTGCTCCTCAGCACCTGCCTCTTCCTCTTTTGACTGGACTCACCAGGTTCTTCAACCACTAGAGCTCCACTGCTAGGCAAATCACGGAACAAGTCGTCTGACTGTGCAATGATGACCACCCATCACTGCCGCAAATTCTGTACCTGAGCCATATGCAATAGAAAAAAATAACAGTAGTAACATAACAGAATGAGCTGTAATATCTATACTCCACCTCAGACTCAAACTCTGCACCGTAAGCATATGCCCCGAGACCCTGCAACTAATCAGTAAATACCTTGCCTTATGCTAACCCCACTCCTAATGAAATTGCTGATCCACCAGCAGGATAATTTGTAAAACATCCTGCCCCAGAAATGTCTGATAGTGTTTACATTGTGCCACCCACACCCATCCCTTTATAAAATCCGATGGCAAGTTGTGTTGCTATTTGTAATGATAGGGATATCTCTTCAAAGACTCCTTCTGCCTCTACCTTGCAAAGGTCACAGACATATATTCCTTTAAAATGGGGTGGACAAGCCCCTCTTTGATGGATGAACCTCAGCAATAATCTGCCACATGGTATGAATTCTGAAACTCAATTGCCCGCCTCCATTTTCTCCTATTCAAACTTCAGTCTTAAAGATTTGCTAGTGATCCTTTCTTTTTTCTCACTCTCTCTTTTCCTCCCTATCCTTGAGTCCTTCCATACGACAGTACCTGTCTCTGCAACCCAAAGGCATAGGCCAAGGAGCAAGCAGCACAGGGGCAGAAAAGACAGGCAGTACACCTCGTAACCTCCTAGAGAAGATGTCTGGGCAAACCCATAAATAAAAGTGGGACAACAGCTCAAAAACAGGGACAGTTTTTAAATATTGCTCTTAACAACTTAGAGAGTTGATAGAATAACCAGTTTTACATTCACATGAATTTTCTGAAAGGTATGAAGTCTGAAACTCAAATGCCGGCCATGATTTTATCTTCATCCTTCAATGATTGATAATACTTTGCCAGGGAACTACCATTTTATGAAAAATGAACCAAAATATAAGGCAAAAATCTGGACATCCTGCAAAAATCTGTACCGTTGAGAGGTATGACAGGCAGCTGAATGTCTTTGATGACTGTTGAGCACGCACCAAGTGGCCAATGGCCATTACTCACAGGCATTACCCAGCCCACAAACACACCACCACTTCCAGGGAATAAATGCTGAACAATTGGAAAACTGCCCAGTCCCAAAGAACTTTGTGCTGACCCACTAACAACACCACCCCCTTAAACAACACCTTCTCCACTTTCCTACTTTTATGCTCATCCCCAGCAAGAAAACCACCCCCTACTCCCGAATCTACATGTATAACCTAAGAGTCCTACATTCTGAGACCATGCTGAGATGCAAGCACCACCAGGAAACCTTAAACAACAGTCACAACCATGGAGCAAATAAAACCCATCCAATCCAGTCTTGCCATAACTGCATGAACTTCATGCTAATTGACACTGTCTAAAGTCATATAAGCAAGTTCAGTGAACATAGTCCAAGCAACCAACATCACCTATACAACTATACTAAGGAATTAAAGACCCCATTCTGTCACCCTTCCCCAGCTCCTAGTAACCAGTAAAGCACCCCAAGCAACATAACTGAAGTCACAGAATACTTCATGGTGACAATGATTTCCAACAATAAAAATTGGAAGCGAAGCAAAGGAAAAAAAAAAACATACACCACATTTAACCTGATATCTTCTTATTCTCTAGAATACCTATAGGTTGTCTCAGATGTAGCACTTGCCTTGGCAAAAATCACACCTAAATCTGATCCCTTTTCCAGCTACATTCACATAAAACCCTGTAAGCCCCACCCTACACCTACTGCCTTTCCCATAATAATTTAGCCCTTCACTTCCCAAACTCTACCCCAACCTTATCTACTCCCTGACTCCAACATCCTAGCCCAACCAACCACCACCCCCATTCCCTCTTTTCCACCATTTGACCCCTTAACATTGAAGATGCCCCTGGACAAATTCATTTGTTCCCAGACCTCATTTATTACACTTAATAGTATCTCATGCATTCTTTAAAATATCACTTAAATAAACTGTATGCTTGTTTTATTCATTTTCATTTAATAGACAGTTTATGATATAATATATTCTATATTCATTTTTCCTAAATGATCGTATTATCTATCTATAAAATATATTTTTCTGCTATTTCCTTCTTTTGATCCATTCAGTTCTCACCTGATATTGTATATTCAGTGCTAAACCAGGGAACCATTTATTATATGTACCGCAGTATCCCATACATTCCTGGTATACTGAAAAATACAATTTATATCAAGATACCTTCCTCCTGTTATTTATTTATTATTTTGCTTAGCCATATCAGTACCATAAACAGTGTGCATCATACAACCCAAATATTCAGTACAGTTAAAAGCATAGCCAAAAAAGAGAGAAAAACAGAGATAGAGAGAAAACACATAAGGAAATGCATCATTTCAATGCTTAAATTGCAGACCACTAACATTAAATTTAATCACTTTACAAAATTCACCATTTAGTGTCTGTTAATTCAGGCTGAGGTGATGTTTTCCACTTTTCAAAAATAATATGTTTTGCTACCAAAGATGTGAAGGAAATCTTTAACTTAATATCTTGTGAAAAGCCATTTAGTATGTGCAATAGGTAGACAAACTGCGGTGAAAAAACAAAGTAACTTGTATTATAACAGTTATATGCTGGCATGTTATGCGCCGGCACTTACAAATTTGGGGGCATTACTACCAGAAATGGTGAAAAACACAAAATTGAAAAGACACCTCTAAACCAAGAAAACCCCAAAATCCAGTAACGAAGGAGCTCAAACAACAAGATGAAGAAGATTATCCATTTAATAGCACGTCCTGGTACCTCGGCAATTCGCCTTCAGTGGAACATTTAATCATGCAAAAACATCTTGTTTATATATCCACAACAATTAAATCATTAGATCATTAGCCAATGAAATTGGCTATTTGAAATACAAACAGTTAAAGTGCCATTGAATACAATTTTTATAATACAAAACTCTAACTAAATTATACTAATTAAATATGCTAAATACAGAATGCTGAACTTGATAAAAACATTCACATAAATATATAAATACAATCCTAAACATGTATAATCAAATACAACTGGCTGACAATCAGACTATAATACCACTGTGCAAATTCATTCCCATCGGATGTAATGTATGATAACCAAAAATCATTCTATATTCTAATCTGCTTAATTCAGTTTTAAAATTACCTGCATAAGAGTGTGGTTTAGCCAAAACACTGAAAATAAACCCATTAATATTACCACTGTGTGTTTTAACAAAATGATAAGCTACAGGACTGTCCATGTTGCCCCTTCTGATATCCTCTAAATGTTCTAAAATGCAAACTTTAACCTTCCTGGTGGTTTGTCCCACATACCATAAAGGCCTGGCACAATCACATCCTAAAATGTACACGACCCCAGATGACGAACAATCAAATTTCTCAAAGGTTAAATACCTTTTTCCATTTATTTTCTTTCCATGCAGGTTGCTGACCTTATCACATACTGAACAACGACCACAACTTTGCATACCAACATTCATATCAATAGAATATTCCAACTTTCTACTTAACAATTCCTTCAAATTATTATATTTACTGTAGGAAAAAGTAATATACTAAGGAAACAAGTGTCCGATAGTCAGGTCATCACAAACTATATGCCAGAGTTGTTTAAGAATTTTTTCAACTACTCTAGAAAACTCTGAAAATCTGGAAACAAAAAATATCTGTTCTTGTTCAGAAATCACTGGAAACCAATCATAATACCCACCTCCCCTAAAACCTTTACCTCTAGATAACCTATGCTTAATACCTGCGAGTGTGGTTTTCTCATAACCTCTAGAGGAGAGTCTTTCAAGAACTTCATCAAGAACTTCATCCCATAAATTTTGGTATGAAGTATTCCTGAGAATTCTCTTGAATTCCCCCTCAGGTAAGACCTTGATAAATGTGGTGGATGCATGCTGCTAGCATGTAAGAAATTATTGACCGAGGTGGGTTTCCTAAAAGGTTTATATTGTACCAAACTATCCTTACCTATGTAGAATTCTACATCCAAAAATGATATGTTGCTATGAGAACATTGTGAAATAAACTTTAACTCATGTGTGTTACTGTTCATGTTATCCATTAAATTATCAAACAAAGAAACATCACCTTTGCAAACAAAAATAAGATTGTCAATGTAACGCTTATAAAAAACAACATTGTTGATGAAAAAGCTATTTTGAAACATGAACTCCTTCTCAAATTCACCCATGTATATCACTGCATAGGTGGGGGCAAAAGCTGCAGCCATAGCTGTCCCTTTAACTTGAAGGAAAAAATCCTTCTTCCACATACAATAATTATGTGTTAAGCTATATTCCAACAAGGACAGCAAAAACATGGTACGTGGCCCTTCACCCATCATCTTATTCATGGCCTCCAAGCCCCATCTTTTATTAATGTTGGTATATAAAGATGAGACATCAACTGTGGCCCAATAAAAATTCTCTTTCCACACCACCCCATGCAATACTCTACATACATCCTCAGTATTCCTTACATGAGAACGTACTTTGGAAAGATGTTTTTTGAAATGGAAATCAAGTAATTTATTCACGCTTTCAATGAAGGAGCCTATACCAGAAATAATGGGTCTCCCTGGCGGATTAGTCATGCTCTTATGAATTTTAGGAATAGCATAAATGTAAGGGTGACGGGGTTCCTTAACTGTCAATTTTTTAACATCACTGCTGGTAAGAAAACCTAACCTTTCACCTCTTTCCAGCAGTTCATTGAGTTCATCTGAATAAGGTTTTAAAGGATTACCACTTAACTTAATATACGAGTCTTCTCCTAGCAATGTTTCGATGATATGTTCATATTCATTAGTGTTCATAATCACCCAATTTCCTCCCTTATCAGCTGGTTTTACAGTTATTCTGTCTAGTTTAGTTCTAAAACCTTTTAAAGCCAGCCATTCATTTTTACTGAGATTAAATGGTCTATTTCCTCTGCAAAATTCATTGAATTCTCTTTCAATGTTAGAACATACCACATGTTAAAAAGCATTGATAGCTGAGGAACACTTAGGAGGAATGAAGGTGCTGTCACTAGAAAAACTTGGTAAACTAATATGCCCATAACCCCCCCCAAACATTTCTTCCACAAACGGGTTATCATCATCACATATTTCATTTTCATTCAACAATGCGTCATCATAATCATAAATGCTTAAATTAAGCAACTCATCATCTTCTTGTGTATTATTTGATGTCTGAACATGCAAAACAGATTGACGTTCTGAAAAAAACATCCTAAGATTCAACTTTCGGATGAATTTCCGAACATCCACTATGATATCAACTAACATGGGTAACTTAGTGGGTATGAATTTTGTACCTTTTTGTAAAACTCTACTCATATCATCTGACAAAATTATGTCAGAAAGATTAATCACATTTAAATCACCGCAACTGGTGTTCTCCATAACAGTGAAAATGTCCGCAACATTGTTCAATATAGTCCCATGATTGTCCAAATTGGCACCAGATGTATAATTAAAGTTATTCTAAAGTGCCAATGATTCAAAGGAATGTGAGAAACTTACTTTTGTTTTTTGTAAGAAAAAGAAGACAAAGAAGAAGGAGCCGAATTCCCCTGATTCCTTTTTGAACGAGTTTGCATGTTCAGATTAGACTTTTTAGCGTTCTGTTCACCTCTCCGATTCTCCACACCATCCATGGAATTATCCAAAATGATGTCTTCAAACGACACACTTTTCCGGCTTCCACTTGTTATTCGTTATTGGATTTTGGTGTTTTCTACCAGAAATGGTATAAGCTCTGATTCACACTGGTACTGACAATAGTTTGTCTCAGAAGTAACTTTTACTAACAAAAGTCAATGTTTGGAGTAATTAATTCTGTTCTTTATTTTACAGTATACTGAGACATAGGTTCATAGGTGTGTACTAGGCTAATGGCCCTGGGGGGGGCATTTACAAGCCTAGCCATAGGATTACTATGGTATAGTACAACCCGACCTTAGTTCCCAGTGCCAGTTTGAGTACAGCCACTGGAGTTAAACCCCAGGATGAATTTTCAGTTTCCCATACACTCATCAAGATTTCTCTTGAAAAGGGTCAGCAAGGTGATCTGCTTGACATGTATGGGAAGTCTGCTCCATAGCATGGGCAGTCTCTGGGTTATGAACTGGTCCCTCCAGCATGTTCTGTTAATTATGGTAATGAGATTGAGGTCTCTGGAGTGTGTGATGTGGAGGGATTGGGATTTCTTTAGATGTAGCATTTCTAACACAGCTGGGTCAGACATGGCTTTGTATCTGAAGTAGAGATCGCCGTTAAGTAGGTGATATGAGACAGAGAATAGTTGGAGTTTTTTGAGTGTCCATATAGAACAAGTGTTTAAGGCCTAGGATCCTCTTTGTGAGGTACTTTTGCAGCCTCTCCAGCTGTTGCAGGTTTCTAGTGAGGTAGATGCCAAAGGGGGCATTGTATTCGATGACTGGCCTAATGAGGGAAGAGTAGAGGGAGACAATGACCTTTTTCTTCCTGGATGCAAATCCCTTAGTAATGAGATATGCCACATAGAAGGATTTTCTGTCCACAGTGGCAGGTGATCAAAAGAGAGTTTGCTGTCAACCTGTGTTCCCAAATCTCTTATAATGCCTTTGGTGTTCAGTGGACTGCCATCAATGTGATAATTCATGGGAACCAGGTTTTTCCCAAAGGGGATAATGACACATTTTTTGGCATTGAGCTTAAGGCCATGGTTCTGACACCAGTTGCTGGTACATTTAGGCCATTCTGTAGGATGTCCACATCACTTGGGGAGATAATAATAGCTCCCATCTTGCAATAGTCTGCAAACTTTGTCAGCCAGAGTCCCTTCGTGTTGGCCTGGACTTCAGAGAAGTAGATACCAAACAGGAGAGGACCCAGGACCAAACCCTATGAGACTCTACTCATGACTAGTCGGCAGTCTAACATCCCTTAAACATTTGTGTGCCTTATTTTTTTTTTTAATATGTTAGCCATTTTACACAACTATTTCCCAGTCACTGTGATCAAGTGACCAAAAACTCCTCCTGTCTGCCTAGAAGCCTATCAAATCTGCTGGGCATTGTCTGTACTTGTACAAGGTTGCTAAGGACTGGAACTTCATACATGTATCCATCAGGTCAATACCCTCCCTCCCATCTGAAAGATTTCCCAGCTAAAATCTGGCTCTGTTATTGATCAAGACCAGAAAAAACTATATCACTAAATATGAACAAGTGCATTTTCATTCCTTAAACCTCCTTACTCTCCCTTCTCCCTTACTTCCTTACTTCTATCAAATTCTGCTTCCTGACTTTTTCCTTAAATATACTGTAAGCCTGTTTATCCCTCACTTCATATAGCAATTCCTGTTTATATTAGAACTTCCTACCTTTAAATTTTCTAAAAACTGTCTAAAATTTCTATAAATATAAAATGATTGTCATACAACTTTTAACGATTCTTAACCAATGTTTTTACATTATCCCTAATTTGTTATAATTAAACAGCTGATGTTTTTGTTTTATTTCTGAAGATTGTAAAATTATTGTTCCTAAAATGTTTTGAAATAATTTGGAGTACTGTCTGGGCGTCTGCTGAAAATGGGCTTCTACCCAGTTGGACTTTCCCAGTAATCAAATGTCAATAAATAAATAAATAAATGAGCACAAGGTTGTCCAAATGTTAACAACTTGGAAAAGCTAAAAATATTGAAGCCAACACACTGGCCAATAACACAAAAGTGGCCTAGAAATGCTAGGTTCTTTCCTACTCTTATCAGAGTTCAAACCAAGGCAAATTTCAAGACTACTAATAAACAATAAAACATGCTCACAGAGTTCACAGTAACTCAATAAATATACAAAATGCACTCATTCTAGGTGTTTCAAGATTGGTATTGTGTGTGTGTGTGTGTGTGTGTGTGTGTGTGTGTGTGTGTGTGTGTGTGTGTGTGTGTATATATATATATATATATATATATATATATATATATATATATATATATATATACATACACACACACACACACACACACACACACACACACACACACACACACACACACCAATACAAACACTTACAGAAGCACATTCACTTATATGCACATGTACTCAGAGCTACGCATATACTTTTATATACATTTATGTACATATGTAAGGGTCCCAGTCATAACACTGAAAACTTATTTCACTGAAAAGTGTAGAGCTGTATAGAATTGTGTGAAATTTATACGATGGTATAATTTCTTATCATAGGCATTATTAGAGAAGTGAGTCTAGCACAGTGATGTGTGAATTGGAATGGTCAGTATCATGGTGTACCCCCAGATCTGTAGATATCCGTGTTTCCTCTTAAGCACTGATTCACTGTGGGTGTTTTTACTGTCTCTATGGTTGTGCGATCATAGATTTAATATTTTTAAGTAAGGGGGTGTGGAGTTGCAGGGGGGCCTGTCCCCCTGCAAGAACATGCTTATTGGATATATTTCTTGTTGAGAATATTTTCAGTGAAATGAGTTTTCATTGTTATGAGTTTTCAGTGATATGTTTTTTTATGAGTTTTATTGTTTCTAAAGAATAAAATTCCATTCCAAAGACATGCATCTGGAGTGTTTATCCCCAGGCGTCCACTGAAAAAGGACTCAGTCCCATTTGGACTTTCTCAGTAAACAAATGTTAAATAAGTAAATAAATAAATAAAGTAAATTGCTATGACTTTTCACAGTTATGACATAGATATATATATATATATATATATATATATATTAATATATCAACGTATATATATATATATATATATATATATATATATATATATATATATATATATATATATATATATATATATATATATATATATATATATATATATGGATCTACCTGACTACATCGACTGTTCACAACACCGACAACAACTTCACCGACACCACATAATCGACAGTTCACAAACACGACACCTCATACACTCGACACATCATAACAACAAACAAAACAAATTCCCTGTCCAAAACCCACACACACAACACAAGCACACCAAAATCTTCACAAACCAACACTAACCCTTACATACACAACTATCTACAACCCTAACCGAAACCCTAACCCTAAGGTCCGTCACTATCGCACACTCACCTAACCCGAGCCCGAACCCTAACTCACTTAACTCACCCCTAACCCCAAAAATATCACTACTGCACCCTTACCTAACCCGCGCCCTAACCCTAACTCACTTATCCCACCAATATCCCTACAGACCGTCAACATCGCACACTTACCTTACTCGCACCCTTACATAACCCGCGCCCTAACCCTAACTCTCTTATCCCACCCCTATCCCTACAGACCGTCAACATCGCACACTTACCTTACTCGCACCCTAACGGCCGTCACTACCGCATACTTACAAATCCTTTCCCCATGTCAGTGTTCTCAGCGTCTGTGTTTTCCTCCGTCGGTCTTCTGGCTTGTCGATCTTCTGAGTTGCTGTCGCTGTTGTGAACAGTCGATGTAGTCAGGTAGATCCACATATATATATTTATATATATCGATAGGATCCCTATTAAATTAAATATCCGAACAGTTCAAAGTATGAATGTTATATGGTCGACACCATATGATCGGACTTTGAAAAGTTCGAAGGTGAAAGGCAATGGCTCCATACTCCCAGAATGGGAACATTTCTCTTTTACTGAACTGAATTGCGGTCTCAGAGTTGGTATATTTAAGCGGGGAGTGGGTGTGGAGGGGGGTTTGCCCCCCTGCTCAGTGTATTAAGGGTTTTTTTTTTATTATTTTATATTATATATTAGAGTTTTCAAGTTATGCTGATATGTTGTCAAAAATATGAGGTTCAAAATTTTGAAGCATCAGATATATAATATAGACACTATATATATATATATATATATATATATATATATATATATATCTCATGCAGGTACGATAATGGCACAGTCTCTTTTAGCTCCTTTCAAAGTTACGTTTCCAACCAAAAGCAACCACGTAGTCTTCAAATATTCAGACAAAGGTTTATTTGCAAAAAATTACTGAGCGCTTTCACCCGAAGGCTTTATCAAACTTCAACAGCACAAACACATTCAATCAAAGTTTAAATATGATGCAGATGACCCTGATAGGTTAGTCTCAATTCAAAATTAACTATAGGAATAATGAAACCAGGACTTTCTACACTTAGTTGAAGGTTCTTATCCCTTTTTGTCCAACTAGAAGGAATGGTAGTAGAGTAACTATCTTTGCTCTAATCATACATGTTTGTCTGTATCACCTATATTTCCAGGGTCTACTATCTTGTGTATTCCGTTTACACATATATTTATATACATTTTTATACATGTATGTTTTTAGATGCTGTTTTATTTTTATTTGTGTATATGCTTGGTATCCAAGCAGTTAGATGCTTGTAATAGATGTCATTTTATGTTTTGGTACAGATGGCAGTGCAATATATACCTTAGTTAGTAGTAATAAGTAACATTCCTTTAAATGTTCCTATAGTTAATTTTGAATTGAGACTAACCTATCAAGGTCATCTGCATCATATTTAAACTTTGATTGAATGTGTTTGTGCTGTTGAAGTTTGATAAAGCCTTCGGGTGAAAGCGCTCACTAATTTTTTGCAAATAAACCTTTCTCTGAATATTTGAAGACTACGTGGTTGCTTTTGGTTGGAAACGTAACTTTGAAAGGAGCTAAAAGAGACTGTGCCATTATCGTACCTGCATGAGATACATCTATTTTTATTTCGTGATTTTATTCATTGCAGGAATGTTAATCCTTCTAGTGGTTTTGGTTTTATTTATATATATATATATATATATATATATATATATATATATATATATATATATATATATATATATATATTTATATATAGATATATGTGTGTGTGTGTGTGTGTGTGTGTGTGTGTGTGTGTGTGTGTGTGTGTGTGTGTGTGTGTGTGTGTGTGTGTGTGTGTGTGTGTGTGTGCATGTATGCATGTATATATATATATATATATCTGTGTGTGTGTATATATATATATATATATACATATATACATATATACACATATATATATATATATATATATATATATATATATATATATATATATTTATATATATATATATATATATACATATATATATATATATATATATATATATATATATATGTGTATATATGTATATATATAGTTCCCTATCAGAAGCCTGAAACACTATAAGCCTGATAATCAAAATACTGAAACCAAAAGCCTGAAAATTCAAAATCCCGAAAATCCAAAATCCTGAAACTCAAAATCCTGAAAACACAAAATGGACATACTGACGTCATTGTGGCTTTGCTATTGTTAGCCCTGTGGTGTTAGGTCATGCGTTGGGTTCAGGTAAGTGTGCGGTTGGTTTTATGTTAGGGTTAGGGGCGGTTTAAGTGAGTTAGGGTTAGGGCGCAGGTTAGGCATGTATGCAATAGTGACAAATATTGGGGTTAGGGGCGGTTTAAGTGAGTTAGGGTTAGGGCGCGGGTCAGGTGAGTGTGCGATAGTGACGGACCTTAGGGTTAGGGTTAGGGTCAGGGTCAGTTGGTAGATATTAGTGTCTTTATAGTGACATATTAGCATTATTTGTGTTTTCAGGATTTTGAGTTTCAGGATTTTGGTTTTCGGGATTTTGAATTTTCAGGCTTTTGGTTTCAGTATTTTGATTTTCAGGCTTATAGTGTTTCAGGCTTCTGATAGGGAACCATATAGATATATATATATATATATATATATATATATATATATATATATATATATATATATATATATATATATATATATATATATATATATATATATATATATATATATATATATTTAGGTTCATAGGTTCATAGGTTCATACTAGGCTATCTGCCCTTAGGTTGAAGAATACTATACCCATTAGTTTGCCGTGCCTCTGTCCAGCAGTGATACAGAGATGATCCCCAGTGTAAACCTACGATCTCCCATCCACTGGTCAAGATTCCTCTTGAACAGAGCCAGCGAGGTGCTCTGTCTCACATGGACCGGGATTCTGTTCCACAGCATAGGGAGTCTCTGGGTGATGAATCTGTCCCTCCAGCACGTCCTATTTATATCCATGTCGAGGTTTAAGTCTCTTGCTCTTGTGCCTCTGGTGGATTTGGATTTTTTGAGGTGGAGCATGTCCATTAATTCCGGGTTGGACATGGCCTTGTATGTCAGGCACAGGTCACCTCTGAGCAGACGGTATGCGACTGAATAGAGCTGGAGTTTCTTCAGTCAGGCAGCATATGGCATATTTTTGAGCCCCTTTATCCTTTTGGTGAGGAACTTTTGGGGTCTTTCCAATTGCTGCAGGTGTCGGGTAAGATACATTCCGAATGGGGCATTGTACTCAATCATTGGTCTGATAAATGAAGAGTACAGGGGAACAATGACCTCCCTTGATCTGGATGTGAATCCCTTCATAATCAGGTGGGCAATGTAGAAGGTCCTCCTAACCACTTTGGCAATGTGAGTGTCAAAAGAAAGGTTACTGTCAACTTGAGTCCCCAGGTCCCTGATAACCTCTTCTGTGCTTAATGGATTGCCACCTATGTGGTAACTTGGGGTTACCTTGTTTTTACCAAAGGGTATGACTATACATTTTTTGGTGTTTAGATTAAGGCCATGGCTCTGGCACCAGTTATCCGTTTCTATGAGACCTCTCTGAAGGATATCTGTGTCTGATGGATTTTCAACTATGGCGCCCAGTTTGCAGTCATCTGCAAACTTTGTCAGCCACAATCCTCCTATGTTTGCCTGCACTTCTGAAAAGTATATGCTGAACAAGAGGGGGCCCAGGACTGAGCCCTGTGGGACACCGCTTGTGACCGGCTTGGAGTCTGACATGGCACCAGCAACTCTAACCCTGTGGGTTCTGTCCTTGAGCCAGTTTGCAACCCATCTTGTGACATATGGGTTTACATTTAAGCTGGTGAGCTTTTCTATGATACCCGATTGGGGTATTGTGTCAAAAGCTTTTGCAAGGTCAAGGTAGGCTGTGTGAACTGCCTTACCCTCATCAATGGCCTTGGTGACTGTTTCAAAAAAGTCGACCAAGTTCAAGAGGCATGATCTTCCCTTGACAAAGCCGAATTGGGTAGGATCCAATGTCTGTAGGTCCCCTATGTCTTTATTTATGAGTTCCATTATGATCCTCTCCATAGCTTTGCAGACCAGGCTTGTTAAGCTTATGAGGCGGTAATTACCAGGGTCCGTAGAAGCACCGCCTTTGTGGAGTGGGACCACAGTTGCCGTACGCCACTCTTTGGGTACATATCCTGTGGTAAGGCTAAGATTAAACAGCAGCCTTATGTGTGGGTTTAGTTCCTCATTGAGTTTGTGTAGTACACAGCCGGGGACACCATCCAGTCCCATTGATGCTGTGTTTTTAGCTTTAGAGAGCAGCTCTCACCTGGGCATTTGAGATGATTGGGAGGCTACACTCTGCTGGGATAGATATTTCTCCTTTGGGGGGGGGGGGAGAAATTTTCACTGAACCTGTCTGCCAGTATGTTTGCAATGTCTGTGGGTTCAGTGATTTTTGTATCATTTTGGACTAATTCTGAGCATATCTGGGAGTTTCCACCCAGATTTCTAACATAGCTAAAGAAGGCCTTATGATTGTCTTTTGAGTCCTTGGCGATTTTTCTCTCAAAGTTGGCCTTGGATGATTTTATGAGTGATCGTAGTTTTTACTAGTATTGATCAGAGATGTCTTCCCTTTTAGGGATTTTGCTCTATCTTGTAGTAGCTTTCTCCTCTTGTTGTAAAGTTTGTTTATGGCTGGGGTCCACCAGATCGGGCGCTTGCCTTTGGTGGAAAGGGTCTTGATTTTATTTGGGATTGCTTGATCCATGCAATCCTGGAGGTGCTCGTAGAAAGCATTTGTAAGGGATTCAGCAGCGTGGGTTGTGGTTTCCAATGGCTCCGGGGCCTTGAAGGATACCACACCAGTCTTAAGTGTGAAGTTGGCTTTTGAGAAGTTCTTCACTGTGGTCTTTTTTGTTGGGGTTGGGGGCGGGATGTGGATCTCCAGTGAGATTAGTTTATGGTCTGATCTCACCAATGAGGGATATACTTCCGGTGTGGAGCATTTTGTCCCCATGTTTGTGATGATCAGGTCTAGTATATTTTCACCTCTTGTGGGAATGGTGGCAAGTTGTTCCATAGCATTTGAGTTTATGAACTCCAGGAACCTTTGGGCTAGGGTATTGGGGCTTGAGTAATGTTCCCAGTCTATGTTTGGGTAGTTGAAGTCACCCAATATGATGGTGTTTGGAGAGACATTATTATTTATTTTGTATTTGTTTACCGTGGTGATCTGACTGGGTCTACAGAACTCATTTTCAGCAGAAGCCAGGGGAGAAAAGCCCCACGTACAGTACAATAAAAATACAATAAAATCCAATGCAGTAGAAATCACATTAGAAATACTATATGAAATAAGCTGAATGAACAAATATGTTACACAATGTTGCAATTTATACTACACATCTAGATGATTCTATAGAGTTAAAAACATTATAGACAATAATAATCACTCTCACTGTACATGATGTAATGTCCAAAAAATAGTATATAGTTAGTGCAATGTGTGACATTGATTGCTATAGTACATGACAAATAATAAATAAATAGAATGTTAGTTTCCGTTAGGAAAATAGTAGCCAGAAAGTTAGTGATGTAGAAAGATAGTGAGAGTTAAAAGGAATATAAACAATACAGCCTGAGCAGTAGCTTCAGGATATGGTATAGGGAAAGAGAAGGAGTTTGAAGAGCCTTAGGATCTTGCAGTCTGTGAGGGATTGAAATGTGACAGAAGAGGAGGATGAGGCTAGTGTGGAAGAAAAGGAAGTGCTGAGCATCAGGCAGGCTTTATGCAGGAGCAGAGCCATGTTTTTTTTGAGATGATTTTTTAAAGAGGCTTTGAAATGGGTTAGGCCAGGCATGGACCTGGTTGCTAGAGGTAGTGCATTCCAAAGTATAGAGACAGAGTATGAATACAGAGAGTGATCTGGTTTTCTTGTTGGTTTTGAGATAGCTAAGAGATTTTTTTTCTTCTGATCATAGGGATTGATTTGGTGTGTAAGGTGTGACTAGTCTGGCTAGTGGAGGGCAGGCAGTAGGCTTGAAAATTAGGTTGTGCAAGGTGGATAGCTGAATAAAGGCAAGTTGGTTGGAAAGTTCAAGCCAGTTTAATTCTAGGAGTGATTTACAGTGGTGTGTGTGATATTTAAAGTTTGTGGAAAACTTTGCAACTTTGTTGTAGTACTGTTCCATCTTGCTTATGGTAAAAGTTTGTAAGTTGTAAGTTAGTTACGACAGGGGCACCATAAAGAAGGGATGGAAATAAGAATGTTTTTGCAAGGGTAGTTTTGGTTGCTGCAGTAAAGAAATGTTTGTTTCTATATAAGAGTCCCAGCTTTTGATGAGTTTTCTTTATATTTTGCTGTATATGGGGGTCAAATGAAAAGTTATTATCAATGACAACTCCTAGAAATTTGGTTTCCTGCACTATTTTTATGACAGTGTTGTCAGATGCAAGGATGTTAAAATAATCAGTGACAGGGAAGGTGTTCTTGGGAAGTATTTATTTTGGACATTTTGGGCTATTTCTATCCCTTTCATCTTTCTGTTTAAAAACCCATGTTTGCTTGTATTTGTGTGCTTGTATTACCTCAGCAAGATCCTGCCTGGGTGTCCTGCCAAGTTCTTTAGCAGCAGAGAGAGAAAAGGGAGACTAAAAAAAAAGAAAAAAAAAAAGTTGTTGTTCTGGTATTTAAGCTCTAACTTTGATAGGGTTTCTGTCTATACACACTGAGCAGAGTGGATGAGAGGTGTTGACTACAACTGTTAGCTGAGATATATAAGTATCCTGTTTTTTTATTATTTATACAGATTATTGTTTCTAGCAATTTATATATAGCACTTTTATTGTCTGCTGCTTAGTTTTGGAGTGTATTTTATTGCTATTAACTAATCTGCACGGGTAACTGATTTGTTTGCAGTTAAAAGCATTCTGTATATTTACAAATCTTTATCTGTTTAAAAACTTTCATTTTGAGGCTTTCTCTAGTGCTTACTGTCTGTAGGCTATTTTTTTGTCCCCACCCTCCCTACCAGTTGTTGTCTTGCTGTTATACTTGGTGGCTTTGCAGTGGCCCACCCCTACTGTAAATCTTATCTGGGACACTCCTCTCAGTCTAGTGTCATTAGCTCATTCTACCTAAAACAGAGAAAACATTTGATAAGGCCTTCTGTTTCTCCTTTTTCCCTTTCAAAAAAAAAAATTTTTTTTGCCTAAATCTCCTTGTGTTCTGATTGTGCTTCTCAAACATTTTGGAAATATAGAGTATATTTCAGAGCATTTATTATAACTGTAACTGCCTTAATTTTGCTACAACTCAAGTGCTCTAGGTTGCACTGCATCTGAAGTGTTTGTATGTTTTAGCTGCTTTTCTGTATATATATATATATATATATATATATATATATATATATAGACTTCTCTGTATATGTAGACTAGCTACTTATTCTGCTGTGTTACTTCCTCTTAAATTGTTTTTCAGTTGTGCACTTGCCTTGCTCGATTTAAAAAAGTTTTAAATTGCTTATTTTGTAGAGTTTTAATTGCATTTACTGTCTAGTACTACACACTCATGTGTTAGCCTTTTCTGTGTTTATTTACTGTATTATTGCATTGTATAACCTGTTTCAAAAAAAAAAATACTATCTTGTTTGCTCGTTTCCCCCCTTTTCTAGACAGTACATATCCCAAGCTTTGCTTGTCTCAGGACTTTATTTTCTGTGCTCAGAGCTATTCAGACCTTGCATTGGTAGAGGAAAGTCCTACTGCATACCAGTGGGACTGGTGAGCATTGTACGGCCTATCTAACGCTAGAGGAGTGGTTTCCAGCTCTGAAATTGTAATTTTATGAGCCTTTTGGGCTGATTTCTATCCCTTTCAACTTTCTGGCTTAAAAATGCATGTGTTTGCACATTTTTCACATCATGCAGCACTGCGAGGCTACAGTTAAACTATTACAGGTGCCAGAAAGTGTGCTCTTCAAATTTTCCCTTAAAACTAGCTGGTTTCTCAGTAGTAGTACTAAAATCTGAACCCCTGTGACTAGCACTTGCTCTAGAACCTGCTGGAAAGCACTAGGAAGCCTGAAACAGATACAAGCACTCAGCTCTCCTTGCAATAAGGAGAAATTAATCATAGGCACTAAACAGCCTATAAATGCAAAGTACCTTGCAAAGGTAAGGGAAAGCAGCTCTTAAACTTTACATAAAAGCACCTAAAAGGGCATGTCCAAGGGTCAGCTTCCGGTGATTTCTCCTGTCCACCTGGTGAATCTGGACATACTGGGGCAATGTGGCAACTGCCTCATGTACACACACAATCCTCTCTTCCTACAACCCAGCACTACAACCTGTGAGAGATGCACTTACATAGCCAAACTGGAAGCAAAGCTCTCTCCGGCCAAGATTGTGCTAGACAGTCAAGAGGAGAAGGTTAACACCTGCATCACACCTCAAGCAACTCATAGCCCTTCAAAACCCACACCGTCAGCACCCACACATAGCAACACTAAACCCACATATGCGGAGGCCCTTAACATTAACCTGCCCAAGCAACAAGGACCTCCAAAGCCAAAACGCAAACAAACACCAGTCACAACCAAAGTGACAAATAGTTCACAACACCAGTGTGCCACCCAACAACAGCCCCTAAGGCAAGACAATGTACCCAACACTTTAGTCATAGGTGACTCTATAGTCAGGCACACTGATGTCCCACTCACCAGACTGAACAAGGAGAAAATTACAGTCAGCTGCCTGTCGGGTGCTAGGATCCGCCACATAACGCATGCACTCAAGTCACTCCACAACAAGTACAAATACGGCTCTATCATTGTCCATGCTGGAGTGAATGACTTGAGACGTACCTCACTGGACAACATGAAAAGAGATATGGAAGAGCTCTTGGGTCATGTGACTCAGGCAGGTATGACCCTAGCCCTGAATAGCATCCTGCCTTTGCCCAGAATGATACCACAGTATAAGGACAAAATGATTGACTTCAACAATTGGCTAAGTTTCTGGTGTCATTCAAAGGGGATCCAGTATTTGTCTGCCTGGGAAGACATGATCGACAAACCACGATGCTTTGCCAGAGATGGTCTGCACCTGTCACCCCTGGGATTCAGGTTACTGGCTAAAGCTCTTGCCACTCCTATAGTGCCTTTTTTAGGCAAGGTTCAAAGGATGAAACCACTACCATAACAGATAGAAGCAGGCAAAATCTGAAGGTAATGCTACTCTATGCTAGAAGTCTAAACCTCAAAATGCACACTCTCGAGGCACTCCTAAAAATGGAGAACATTGATATCTGTGCAGTAACCGAGACCTGGTTCAAGGCTCCAGAGAGCACCCCTGCAATACCAGGCTACAATTCTTACCACACTTTTCGGCCACAAAACCCGGACCGAAACACTAAAGGTGGAGGAGTGTCCATATTCACCAAGGATATTCACACCTACAGGCTAGTTGCCCAAAACAATGCATCTGAAATTCTCCAGGTACAACTAACACTAGGTAAGACTGCAATCCAAATTGTAGCTTGCTACAGATCCCCAACCATGCCCCAAGATTCTCACTACACCTTTCTAAACATACTGGAAAATATTAAGATACAACCAAACACCCTAATACTAGGTGATTTCAACTACCCTGCCATTAATTGGGAAAACAACTCAGGTACCAACTCCTTTTCCCAACGGTTCTTGGAATTCATAAATTCCAATGCCCTGGATCAAGTAATCCATTGTCCCACCAGGGGCTCCAATATCCTAGACCTGGTCATTACCAACATGAAAGATAGATGCTCCACACCAGTGGTCACCCCCTCATTGGTCAGGTCTGACCATAATCAAATCACTCTTGACATCCACATCCCACCCCCATCCCCCAGTAAGGAAACCTCCTTAAAAAACTTCTCCAAAGCCAACTTCAAGCTACTGAAGTCAGAAGTGACAAACTTCACAACACCCATGCAGATGGGATCTGGAAGTTCAACTGCAGAATCATACACTAAGGCACTGTATGAGCACATCCACTCATGCATGAATCATGCCATCCCAAATAGAACCAAGATGCTCTTCTTCAAAAAAAGGAAGCCAATCTGGTGGTCCCCTGCTATAAACAAATTTTACAACAGAAGGAAGAAAATGTTGCAAAAAAGAGGAAAATCCCAGGATGCAAAAAACTCCATCACCAGCCTCAGTAAGAAGCTGTGATCTCTCATAAAATCCTCAAAAGCTAGTTACGAAAATAAAATTGCCAAAGATTCCAAAGACAACCACAAGGCATTCTATAGTTATGTCAAGAATCTAAATGGCATTGCTCAGATCTGCTCTGAGTTACAACAGAATGGCATTAAATATACTGATCCCAAGGATATTGCCAATATCCTGGCAGATCGGTTTAGTGCCAACTTCACCCCACTCTCACCCCCTAATGGGCCCATCTCAATATCAAAAGATTGCCAAATTCTGATAATCACGGCCACACAGGTAGAAACCACACTCTCCAAAGCTAAGAATACAGCATCCATGGGACCAGATGACATCCCAGGCTGTGTATTACATGAACTACAAAATGAACTGGCACCTCACCTAAGTGTCATGTTTAAGCATAGTCTCACCTCAGGCTTCATGCCCACTGAGTGGCACACAGCTACAGTTATCCTGCTCCACAAGGGAGGATCCACCTTGGATCCCGGGAACTACCGTCCCATCAGTCTGACAAGCCTGATTTGCAAGGGATGGAACGCATTATCATGGAACTTATAAACAAAGACATTGGCAACCTTCAAACACTGGACCCCACCCAGTTTGGGTTTGTGAAGGGCCGATCTTGTCTCCTGAATCTGATTGACTTCTTTGAATCAGTCTCCAGAGCTGTGGACGAGGGTAAGGCAGTCCACACAGCCTATCTGGACCTTGCCAAGGCCTTTGACACCATCCTCCACTCTGGAATCATAGATAAACTTACTAAGCTGGGCATAAATCCCTATGTCACTTGATGGGTTGTTAACTGGCTTACTGACAGAACCCAGACAGTAAAAGTAGCTAACTCCAAATCCAGCTCCAGACAAGTGACAAGTGGAGTACCTCAGGGTTCAGTCCTGGGACCACTCTTGTTTGGCATCTACTTCTCTGAAGTACAGGCCAACACTAAGGGACTCTGGCTAACAAAGTTTGCAGATGACTGCAAACTGGGAGCCATTATTGAATCTCCAAATGATGTGGATATTCTACAAAAGGGCCTTACAGAAACAGATGCCTGGTGCCAGAGCCATGGGCTCAAGCTTAATGCCAAGAAATGTATAGTTATCCCCTTTGGAAAAAAACATGTACCCATGAATTACCACATAGGTGGCAGGGCACTAAACATCGAAAGTGTGATGAGAGACTTAGGGACACAGGTGGACAGTGGTCTCACTTTCGATAACCACATTGCCACAACAGTCAGGAAATCCTTCTAAGTGGCACACCTCATCACTAAGGGCTTTTTATCCAGAAAAACGAGGTTATTGTCCCACTGTACTCATCCCTCATTAGACCCATTATAGAGTATAATGCCCCTTTGGTATGTACCTCACAAGACATCTGCAACAGCTGGAAAGGCCACAGAAATACCTCACTGAAAGAATCACAGGCCTAAAGCAGATGCCATATACTGACCGTCTAAAAAATCTCCAGCTATACTCTGTGGCATATCGTCTACTCAGAGGCGATCTCTGCTTAACATACAAGGCCATGTCAAATCCTGAGCTGTTCAACATGTTCCACTTAAAGAAATCCCAATCCCTCAGAGCCACACACTCCAGGGATCTAAACCTTGTCATCACAATGAACAAAACATGCTGGAGGGATAGGTTCCTGACCCAGAGACTCCCCATACTCTCTGGAATAGACTGCCCATACATATTAATCAGAGCGCCTTATTGGCCCTCTTCAAAAGGAACCTTGATGTTTGGATGGGAGATAGGAAATTCACCCTGGGGATCATGTCAGTTGCCCTGCTAGACAGGGGCCTGGAGAAGTAAATATTGTGGGAAGAAATATTCAGGGAATTGTTATGGCTAGGCTTGCATAGGCCCTAGGGCCAATAGCCTAGTACCAACCTATGAACCTATGAACCTAAGTGCCTCTGTTTTTTTATTGCTTATTTTCACTAGCCACACTATTTCAAGTGTTTTTTATTTACTTTGCAACTTATTTGAACTGTTTCCTGAATTCTGATACTGTCTGCACTTTAACCGATCATTTTTAAGTGTTTTTCAACTGTTGAACTGTTGAGGGCTACACACTCAAGTGCAATAGACATTTTTCTGATTTAAAATTGTTTGTTTTACTATATCTGTTTTAATTTTTGAACCCCCCCCCCAAAAAAAATCCTCACTTTCTACTCGTTTCCTGCCTTTCTATAACCAGTAGAGTCCTGTTTTCAGATTTTCCTGAATTCTGGGTTGTTTTGTAGTTTCTGTGTTGTCCAGACCTTACTAAGATAGAAGGAAGCTTCTCTGTTCATCAGTGAGAGTGGTGAGCTTTGAGCAGCCTATCTGGTGCTGGAGGAGTGGTTTCAGCTCAAAATCTGTAGTTTTACTGGCCATTTGGGGCTATTTGTATCCCTTTCATCTTTCTGTTTAAAAACTCATGTTTGAGTGGTTTTGTGCATTGCACAGCACTGTTTAACTAGGGTTAAACTATTCCCGGTGCCAGAAAGTCTGCTCTTATAATTTCCCCTTAGAACTAGCCAGTTTTCTAGGTTTAGCACTCAAAATTGTTTCCTTGTGCTCAACACTTTTTCAAAACTCGTTGCAAGCACTAAATAATCTACAAATTACTTCAGCACTCAACTTTCCTCACTTGTTAGGAGGAAAGCAGTTTTTAGTACTTAAATTAATAAGCACCTATCCAGGCATGTCTAAGGGTCAGCTCCCGGTATTTTCCGCTATCCACCTGATGAATCTGGGCATCTTGAGGCAATGTAATAATTGCCTCGTATACTGACAACCCTCTCCTCCTACCACCTAACACTACAACCTGTGAGAGATCCACTTATATAGCCAAACTGGAAGCCAAGCTCTCTCCAGCCAAGATTGTACTAGACAATCAAGAGGAGAAGGTAAACACCTGCACCACACCACACTCAACACATAGTCTATCAAAACCTACACCACCTAAACCTACACATAGTAACACAAAACAGACACCTACATTCACGGAGGATCTGAATAAAAATCTGCCCAAACAACAGAGACTTCCAAAGCTGAAACGCAAGCAACCACCCCCCCCCAACACTACCCAAATGATGCATAGCCCACAAAATCAGTGTGTCACTCAACCTTAGCCCATAAGGCAAAACAATGTACCAAACACATTACTCATAGGTGACTCTATAGTCAGGCACACTGATGTCCCACTCACCAGGCTAAGCAAGAAGAAAGTTACTGTCAGCTGCCTGTTGGGTGCCAGTATCCACTACATATTGCAAGCATTCAGGTCACGCCACAAAAAGTACAAATATGACTCTGTCGTTGTCCATGCTGGTATGAATGACCTGAGACATACCTCCCTGGACTACATGAAAAGAGATGTGAAGGATTTCTTGGATCATGTAGCCCAGGGAGGTATGACCCTAGGCATGAGTAGCATCCTGCCATCACCCAGAATGATACCACAATACAAGGACAAAATGATTGACTTCAACAACTGGCTAAACTTCTGTTGTCATTCTAAGGGGATCCAGTGTCTGTCTGCTTGGGATGACATGATCGACAGACCATGATGCTTTGCCACAGATAGCCTGCACCTGTCACCCCTGGGATTCCAGATACTGGCTAAGGCTCTTTCCACCACTACAGTGCCTTTTTTAGGCAAGGTTCAAATGACAAACTCACCACCATAGCAGGTATAAGCAAGCAGAATCTGAGGGTAGTGCTACTCTATGCTAGAAATCTAAACCTCAAAATGCACTCACTCGAGGCACTCCTTAAAATGGAGAACATTGACATCTGTGCAGTGACAGAGACCTGGTTCAAGGCTCCAGAGAGCACCCCTGCATTACCAGGCTATAACTTATACCACGCCTTGCAGCCACCTAACCTGGACTGAAACACTAGAGGAGGAGGTGTATCCATATTCATTAAGGATATCCACACATCCAGGCTAGTTGCTCAACATAATGCATCCGAAATTATCCAAGTGCAACTAACACTGGGCAAGACTGCAATCCAGGTTGTAGCTTGTTACAGATCCCCCACCATGCCCCAGAATGCCCACTCAATGTTTCTTGATATACTGGGTAATATTAAGGTATAGCCCAATACCCTAATAATAGCCAATTTCAACTAGCCCTCCATCAAATGGGAAAACTACTCATGTACTAACTCATTTGCTCAATGCTTTCTGGAATTCATAAATTTCAATGCCCTGGATCAGCTTGTCCATACCTCCACCAGGGGCAGTGATATCCTGGACCTGGTCATTACCAGTATGGTTAACTGTTGTTCCATTCCACAGGTCAACTCCTCGCTAGCCAGATCCGACCACTAGCTAATCACCCTAGACATCAATATCCCACCACTACCCCCCATTAAGGAAACCACTGTAAAAAACTTCTCCAAAGCCAACTTCATGCTTCTTAAGACAGAAGTGGCAACCTTCATGACACCCATATAGATGAAAAATAGAGGTGCAACTGCTGAATCCTATACAAATGCACTGTATAAGCACATACACAAGTGCATGGATCGTGTCATCCCCAACAGAACCAAGATGCTATCCTCCAAAAAAAGGAAGCCAATCTGGTGGTCACCTGCCATAAACAAACACCTGCCATAAACAAACTCTACAACAGAAGGAAGAAGCTGTTGCAAAAAAGAGTAAAATCCCCTGATTGTAGGAACTCCCTAGTCAGCCACAGTAAAAAGCTGAGATCTCTCATAAAATCCTCCAAAGCTAGTTATGAAAATAAAATCATAACTAATTCTAAAGACAACCACAAAGCATTCTACAGCTATGTCAAGAATCTCAATGGGAACACTCAGATCTGCTCTGAGCTACAGCACAATGGCACTAGATATAAATAACCAACTGATATTGCCAACATCCTGGCAGAGAGGCTCAGTGCAAACTTCTCCCCCCCTTCACGCCCCAAAAGGCCCATCACTATACCAGAAGAATGCAAAGCCCCTGTAATCACAACTGCACAAGTAAAGACCACACTCTCCAAAGCCAAGAACACAGCATCCATGGGACCTGACAACATCCCAGGCTGCGTTCTGCAAGAACTACAGAACAAACTGGCACCCCATCTAAGTACCATGTTTAGTCATAGACTCCCTTCAGGCTTTCTGCCTACTGAGCGGTGCATAGCAATGATTATCCCACTCCACAAAGGGGGCGACACCATGGACCCCAGGATCTACTGCCCGATTAGCCTGACAAACTTGGTCTGCAAGGCCATGGAATGTATCATCTTGGAGCTTGTAAACAAGGACATAGGTAACCTACAAACTCTGGATCCCACTCAGTTTGGGTTTGTAAAAGGTAGGTCATGTCTCCTAAACCTGATTGATTTGCTTTTTTGAAGCAGTCACCAGAGCCACGGACACTCGTGATGCAAACTGTCTATCTTGACCTCGCCAAGGCTTTCAACACCATCACCCACTCTGGAATTAAAGATAAACTCACTAGACTGGGCATAAATCCCTATGTCACAAGATGGGTGGCCAACTGGCTTGCTGACTGAACCCACACAGTGAAAGTAGCCGACTCCAAATCCAACTTCAGACCAGTGACAAGTGAAGTACCACAGGGCTCAGTCCTGGGTCCTGTCCTATTTGGCATCTACTTCTCAAAAGTCCAGGCTAATACAGCAGGTCTTTGGCTAACAAAGTTTGCAGATGACTGCAAACTAGGTGCCATAATAGAATGACTGCAAACTAGGTGCCATAATAGAATCGGCTAAAGATGCGGATATTCTGCAAAGGGTACTCACTGAGACTGATGCTTGGTGTCAAAGTCATGGCCACAAGCTCAATGCCAAGAAGTGCATTGTCATCCCCTTTGGGAAAAACACTGTACCCATGAACTACCACATAGCCAGTAGCCTACTAAACACTGAAAGTGTGAAAAGAGACCTTTGGACATAGGTGGACAGTAGTCTCTCCTTTGATAATCACATCATCAGAGTAGTCAGGAAATCCTTCTACATGGCGCACGTCATCACAAAGGGGTTCACCTCCAGAGAAAAATAGGTCATTGTTCCTCTCTACTCATCCCTCATCAGACCCATTATAGAGTACAATGCCTCATTTGGCATGTACCTTGCAAGACATCTACAACAACTACATAGGCCACAGAATTACCTCACTAAGAGGATTGCCAGCCTCAAACAGATGCCATACACAGACCATCTCAAAAAACTTCAGCTCTACTCCGTCACTTATGGCCTATTCAGAGACGACCTCTGCCAAACATACAAAGCCATGTCAAACCCAGATCTGTTGGACATGCTACATTTAAAGAAACCCCAATCCCTCCGAGCCAAATGCTCCAGGGACCTAAACCTTGCCACCACAATAAACAGAACATGCTGGAGAGATAGATTCCTGTCCCAGAGACTTCCCTTGCTCTGGAACAGACTACCCATTCATGTCAAGCAAAGCTCCTCATTAGCCCTCTTTAAGAAAAATCTCGGCAATTGGATGGGAAATAGGAAATTCACCCCGAGGTCACTTCTGTGGCTCTGCTAGACAGGGGCACAGGAAAATAACTTTCTTGGGTGGCAAAACCCAGGGAACTTTTTTGGCTAGGCTTCTATAATCCCCAGGGCCAATAGCCTAGTACCAACCTATGAACCTATGAACCTATGAAACAGTACTAGTTTTGTCATCTTTGGATTAAGAAAGAGTTGGGTATTTCTTAGCCAGGATTCGACTGCAGTAAAGGACTGTTGAGTTTTTGAAAGTAGTTCTGTCAGTGATTGAGCAGTACAGATTATGGTGGAATCATCAGCGTACTGAATGAGGGACCAGGGTGAAGGGCAGTGTGAAGGATGTTTGTGAAAATGTTGAAGAGTAAGGGTCCTAGGATGGAGCCTTGAGGGACTCCAGTAGGGTTGTAGAGAAAGGGTGAGAGTTCATTGGACCATTTCTCTGCTTGTTTATGATCCTTGAGGTAGCTCTGAAACCATTTTATTGTTCTATATGAGAAGCTTAAGTTAGACAGTGTGTTTAGTAGTAAGGAGTGAGACACTGTGTCAAAGGCCTTGCAGAGTTCAAGAAAAACTGAAGCTGTATAGCATCCTGCATCTCTGGCCTTATTCATGGTGTCTGTAAAGGATAATAGGGATGTAGCTGTGCTGTGGCTAGATCAGAAGCCATGTCAGGTTTTGGCAAAAAGATTATTTTGCAATAGATATTGCATTACCTGCTAATGGATACCCCTCTCGAGAAGTTTGGATATGGGTGAAAAAGATGAATATAGGATGGAAATTGGATAGATCAAAAGAGTTGCCTCCTTTGTGGATGGGGTGATATGAGATTTTTTCCATATGGTAGGTAACTCTGATTCAGATAAAGACCTATTTGTAATTATACTGATTGGGTAGGCGATTGAATTAGCAGCCGATTTGAGGTAGTGTGGTGGAAGATTATCAGCTGAGGTAGAGCAGGGTTTTAGTTTATGCAGCAATTTCTTAATGGTGTCAGTAGGCATGAGCTGAAGTGAGAATGGGATTTGTATGACATTTTGTTGAGTAGGGGAGTTATTAATGACAGGGTTAGAAGTTGCTGATGGTCTGGGGTTGGTGTCTGAATAGGTTGAGGGATGGGGGGGGTCCAGCATTAGGAGTGTTAGTAAGTAGGTCTGGTATTGATTTTATGAAGTGCTTGTTGAAGTTTTCAGCTATTTGTGATGGAGGAGTATCAGGTGATAGGCTGTGGTCCAGGGTTAAGTAGAAAAGATATGGTGTGCCAAAATGTATTGGGGTTAATTTTATGTTGGAGTTGAAGCTGGGAATAATATGAATTTTTATCTCTGTTGATTAGTTTTGTCACTTTGCTATGTAGTGTTTTGAAATCAACATGATTTTGTTCATTTTTTGTTCTTTTTCCAGGTTAGGTCCCTTTGTTTCATCAGGTGTTTACATTCCTTAGAGAGCCATGGTGCTTCATCAGGTGTTTACATTCCTTAGAGAGCCATGGTGTTTCATCAGGTGTTTACATTCCTTAGAGAGCCATGGTGCTTCATCAGGTGTTTACATTCCTTAGTGAGCCATGGTGCTTCATCAGGTGTTTACATTCCTTAGAGAGCCATGGTGCTGAGTTCTTTTTGATTCTTTTCATATGAATGGGAGCTGGTGTATTAAGTACGTGAAGGAAGGTGTTATTAAAGTATAGTACAGCATCATTAAGGGGTAGTTGTTTAAGGGGTGTCCAGTCTATTTCCTGTAGGAGATTGTAGAATTTTGCTGGCAAAAATTAGTTGAGTTCCTAACTGATTGTACAGTGTGTACTCTTAGTTGTTGGGTGTTCGTTCTAATGGCATAAGCTGACAGATGATTGCTCAGGAAAACAGACAGTGTACCGGAAGAAGGGTAATTTGTAGGGTTGGATACTAGGATCTGGTCTCGGGTAGATTGCCAGGTTAGATCTTTGCTGTATCTTGTTAGAATATTGATAAGCTGAGAAAAAACATACATATTTATACTATTTGTAGGGGAGTGGGAAGCTATGGTTTTCCAATCTATATTTATGTCTCTTAAGAATATTGTTTTGAGATTTATTGTTTGGGATGTCCACAATAAAATATTTTCCAACACTGGTATATTGTTACCTAGTAGGATATATATTATCATTATGTAAATTATTTTGATATGTTAAGGTTCAAAAAAGAGATTAGTACCTCAGCCTTGGAAAAGGTGAGTATATTACTGGTGTAGGGTGAGATGTTGAGCTTAGAGGGATATAGAAGGGATATCCCTCCACCCTTTTTTAGAACTATCTCTTCTGGTTATTGCAAAGTTTGAAGGTGTTGTTTCTGAGTCTTTTACACCAGGGTATAGCCATGTTTCTGTAAGGGCTAGTACGTCAGGTTTATTTTGATCAATCCAGGCATGTAGTGCAGGCTATTTTATTTTACATTTGTTAACTGGGAAAGTCCGACTTGAAATGAACCAATTTTCAGTGGAGGCCCAGGGAGAAATGCACCTGACTCATGTCTTTTGTAATGTGGGAGGAAACAGGAGCACCCAGAGGAAACCCACATGAACACAGGGGGACATGCAGACTCCGCACAGAAGGCACCCCAACCGAGAATCAAACCGGAGAACCTCTTGCTGTGAGGCAACAACGCTACCACTGCACTGTCCATATACCTATTAGGTTCAGTGTAAATATGTTTAAATATCTGGGGTTACTCTTGTGGTTAGGATTAGAGGGTGGGCCAGTCTTAGGATGTATGTCTCCATATTTGAGTAGATAAGTAATGAGAAAGGAGTGCCATGGGAAGTGATTTTTATTCCTAGGTGATGGTACTGCTGTCAAGTGTGGTTTCATATGAGGTGAGGATGTGAATTTGTGGCTAGAATAATATGAGAGGGTATATGGGAAAAGCTGGGAAGAGGTATGTGAGAAGCTGCATTGTTTATTGGGGTAATGGTTGTAGGAGGTTGTTGATGTGTATTGGTTTATGGGGGTATGCGAGGATATAGCTATATATATGTATATGTAGATTTATATATATATACATATATATATATATATATATATATATATATATATATATATATATATATATATATACACACACACATACACACACACACACACACACACACACACACACACACACACACACACACACACACACACACACACACACACACACACACACACACACACACACACACACACACACACACACACACACACACACACACACACACACACCTGGGAAAGGCTGGCACAGATTTACTAGCTATATCCCCTTCTGCCCGGACTATAAGTTAGTTACCCTGCCACGTAAGGTTCTTGCAAGAGTACCCAATTATATTGAGTGAAGTAGTGCAGTGGATGTGTATTGTATGCCAACACAGCTAGCTGGAACTTTGTAAAGAAATATATGTCATTTGTATATCAAACTGATTTGTGCAGATGCTTGTGTTGAAAAATGTATTTGCAAAGCTGCTTGTATTAAAAAATGTAGCAAAAGTGTGCCCTGCTGGACAGAAAAAGAAATATACATGTATTATTATAACTGTTTAAACATATATGTTTTAACAGAGGATATTGGAAGAGAATAGATTAATGTCAATCCACCTAACTTTGAAAATAGTTTGAAATTATATTACCTGGCTTAGGCCATTAAGACTGAATCTTATAGTTCTCAATGCAGCCAGATAGAAAAAGTCTGTACTAGGAAGCTTTCTGCATTGTCTTTGGGGTGAACTAATTGCTGCTCTGGAAGGGTGAAGGTTTGAAATTGCAGTATGACTTCCAGGAGCTGCAGCAGATATTACCAACGCTTTCTGTGTCTGTATTATTGAAACCTATGTGCTAAATCCTCACAGCTTCTATCCAAGGAGAGTAGCATAGGAACCAGAAGTCAGATTACCAGGTGTATGTGATGTCATATTGTAATCCATCACTTAAAATTATATTTTAATACGTGGTGAGACTGAAGTCTCATGGCAGTTTGTTTTTGTAACCTGACAAGGAAGGGCCCCTCATTTACTTCATCTTACCTTGCTCTAGTAAGTAACCAGGAAATAATCTTTTAGATCAGTCAGGAAAATATAGTGGGATTAGTTAAGTATTGTTTTTCTGCAACTGTGTGAATCTGTCCATCTTGTGTTATGTTTAATATTTCCTGTGACTGAAACTCTTGTGTTTATAGGATCATAGAATCATAGGGGGTTAGTAGGCTATTGGCCCTGAGGCCCTTAGAAGCTTAGCCAGGAGTTTAGTCCATGCTTAGACAAATTAGCACCCAATGCCCATGTCCAGCAGGGACCCAGGTGGAATCCTAGTGGTATATTTTATGTTTCCCATCCAGTTATCCAGGTTGCACTTAAAAAGGGGTAAAGAGGTACTCTACTTGATGTGGACAGGGAGTCTAGTCCATAAATGGGGGGAGTCTTTTGGACACAAATCTGTCACACCAACAAGTCCTATTGATGTTACAGACCAGGTTGAGGCCGCACATGTGGGTTACTTGAGTGAAGCTTGACTTGCGAATATGCAGCAGTCCCATCAAGGTGGGGTCCATGATCACCTTGTATGGCAGTCAGAGGTTACCTTTGAGGAGTCTGCATGAAACTCAGTAGAGGGATAGGGCTTTTAGCCTATCTGTATATGGTAGATGTTTGAGGCTCTGGATTCTCCTGGTGAGGAACCTCTGTGATCTGTCCAGCTGCTGCATGTGCTTTGCGAGATACATGCCGAAAGGGGCATTGTACTCAATAATGGGCCTTATAAGGGAAGAATACAGGGATATTATTACCTCCTTGTGCCTGGATGAGATACCCTTACTTATGAGGTGGGCCATGTAGAAGGCTTTCTGTACAACTGAAGCAACATGATGGTCAAAAGTCAGGTTGCTATCAACCTGGTTTCCCAAATCCCTCACAACTGATTGTATGCTTAGGACGTTGTTATTAATGTGATAATTTGTGGGGATATCACTCTCCCCAAAGGGGATGATGATGCATTTTTTGGTATTCAGCTTGATGCCATGTTTCTGGCACTAGTCATTTGTCTGAGTGAGACCCTCTTGGAAGATGTCCACATCACTAGGGGAACTGATGACAGCACCCAGAGGCCCCAAGATTGAACCCTGGGGTATGCCGCATGTTACTGGTCTACTGCTTGAGGTGGCTTCCCCTATTTTGACTAGGTGGGTTCTATCAGTGAGCCAGTTTGCTACCCATCTGATAAAATATGGATTGATGCCGAGTAGAGAGAGTTCATCTATTATTCCCGAGTGGGGAATAGTGTCAAAGGCTTTGGCCAGGTCAAGGTAGGTGGTGTGCACTGTCTTTCCCTCATCCATGGCTTTGGTGACTGTCTCAAAGAAGTCAATCAAATTTAGCACACATGACCTCCCCTTGATGAAGCCAAAATGTATGAGATCAAGTGTCTGGATGATGCCAATGCTCTTGTTAATGAGGTCCATGATAATCCACTCCATGGCCTTGAGATCAGGCTAGTTAGGCTGATGGGTCTATAATTTTCTGGATCGGTGGATGCTCCACCTTTGTATAAAGGGATGACAGTGGCTGTCCTCGACTCAGCTAGGATGAAGCCAGCACTCAGGCTTTGGTTGAATAGGGTGCCTAATGGTGCTGCGAGTTCCTGCCTGAGTTCACGTAGGATGCAGCCTGGGATGTTATCAGGTCCTATGGAGGCTGTATTTTATGCCTTTGAGAAAGCAGTGATGACCTGTTTCCTACATATAAGGAGAAGAGGGCATGTACTGGGGATGTCCCCATTTACTGATGGGGGACAGAGGGGTACATTTTTTGCTGAATCTGTCAGACAGCAAGTTTGTTATATCTACGGCAGTTGTATATGTGGTGTCCTTGAACACCAGTTCTGAACAGATCCAGGTGCTTCCTTTGAGGCTGCGAACATATGTGAAGAAGGCCTTATGATTGTTTCTAGTAGATGTGGCCAACTTGTTCTCAAAGTTTGCTTTGGAAGATTTTACTAGTGCTCTTATTTGCTTGTTCAAGCTAAGGAGATGATGCTTCCAATTGGGCATCTATTCCTTCTTAATGTAAAAAAAATATTTAGTATTTTCATGTTTGTTTATTATTTATTGTTTATTATTAAATATATTTAAACTTTCATTGTGGTTGGTTCTTTAGAGAATATTTTTACTTTCGACAGTACTTATATTTATTCAGTGGTACTGTGGCCACTCCTGAAAGCCTTACTGTTTGGTCAACATTACCATTTATATTAATACTAATTTCACCCAGTATAATGGGCTACCCTTGGAAGATCCTTAGAGTAGCTGGCTTTGGAGTGTTTGGTTGGGGTGTAACTACCTTATAGTCTGGGTAGAAGCAGCCATAGCTAGTAAACCTGTGCCAACCATTCCCAGGTGTGTGTGTGTGTGTGTGTGTGTGTGTGTGTGTGTGTGTGTGTGTGTGTGTGTGTGTGTGTGTGTGTGTGTGTGTGTGTGTGTGTGTGTGTGTGAAATCTCAAAGAGTGTGTATGTCAGCTGCTTAGAGCAAGGGCATGGAACATTGGTTATACAGAGGGAGAGAGTGGTGGAGAACTTGGTTTGGACACTCAGCTGAGGTCTCAAATCTATAGCTTTGCCATTGAGGAGTCTTAATGGGGTCTGAGGAGAGACAGAAAACAGCCCCCAGACTGAGTGTGCTCCCTATGTGCTCTTAAGAAAAACTGTGCATGATGTAGAAAGCTGCATCTGGAAATACTGGGCATATCCAACTGGACAGGTATGCTTATAATCCATTCTTTGGCTTAAAGAAGATGAATTCATTTCAGCCTTTTTGCTAGAAATGAAGCAGTGACTAGAGAGGGTTGCATTAGCTGGTAATCAAGCTACATGATGTAAATGTTCGATAAACTATCATAGACATTTTTTGACAACAGCTTAATATTAGAAAAGAACCTGCAAAGCCACAATATATATATATATATATATATATATATATATATATATATATATATATAGATATATAGATATATGGTTTCACTTCATAATACTGAAATATCAAAACACTGAAAATGAGAAAACTTCATAATATGGAAGCCCAAAATACTGAAAATTAAATTCCTGAAAACTCAGAATTCTGAATGTCAAAATACTGAAAATAGATAAGATAGATATACTGACTGTGAACAACAAAAACCTAATTACATTCCTTCAAATATAAGCAATATATCAATTCCAAGATTGCAATTAGTGTAGTGAAGTGCAATCTTGGAGTTGATATATTTAAGTAGCAGGGGGTGCAGGGGGGCTTGCCCCCTGCTTATACTTGGTGGAAAGTAATATGATTTATCTTATTTAAACTCAGTATATGTATGCTGTGTGTTTTCAGTATTTCGAGTTTTCAGGATTTTGAACTTTCAGGATTTTGGTTTTAGTGTTCTGAATTTCAGTATTGTGATATTTCAGTATTATGAAGTGAAACCATATTTTATATATATATATATATATATATATATATATATATATATATATATATATATATATATATATGTGTGTGTGTGTGTGTGTGTGTGTGTGTGTGTGTGTGTGTGTGTGTTTGTGTGTATATATTTACACACATTTGTGTGGTGTGTGTGTGTGTGTGTGTGTGTGTGTGTGTGTGTGTGTGTGTGTGTGTGTGTGTGTGTGTGTGTGTGTGTGTATGTGTGTGTGTGTATTTAGATATAGATATGTAGTAATCGTACCTCTCAACTTCTTAGCACAAGAAATATGGACAAAGCCTAAAATAATAGGGGTGGGAACAAAGGCCAAAAAATAGGTACAGATATTAAATATTGCTCTTCTAAATGTAGAAATTTGCTGGAATTTCATGATTTAAGTTAGTTACATTTTCTGAAGGATATGATGTCAGAAATGTAAAAGTATATCATTATTTAATGACTTCATTCCTCATTGATTTGCCAGCAAATGACACATTTAAGGCGATACAAACAAACAAGGTGCACTGATACAAGACATTTTTTGTCATCCTAATTCTCAAGCCCTTTCATCAAATGCTGTGTTCACTGAAGGAGCCAGGAAATTGGTTACTTTCTCTGATGACTGCTTGGGGTTCCCTCAATTCTACTTTCTTTTGAAATTATCAATTAACCAAGGAATACTGGACATAGTCTGTTGTAATTATTAGTGTTCTCATTTCAATGTAGTTTTGTTGTTTTATAGTTATGATATAAGTAGGGCAAAGGACAGAAATCCTTAAATAAGGGCATTAGCGACAATTTATTCCTGCAAAAATGCTTATATTCAAAATATGGGGGTTGTTGTGAATTTTGGCTCGGTTGAATCTGCTGTTTTATTTTTATTCATTTATTTATGCATTCATTGATTCATTCATTCATGTCTTTATTGTTTCTATTAATTTGTCACTTTAGGTGTGTGTGGCTTTTCTACACATTGTGGTTGATTAGTTTAGGTATTGGGCATTGACAATGTGTTGTACATAATAAATGAGGGGTTATAGATTAAGAAGGGAATCATTTTGCTTATGTCAGTGACATAATGACCTTGTCTCATCCTGCTTCTGTCACAGGTAAATGAAATGGCTCATCTACCTGTGACTAAAACAAAACAAAACAAAAATTTAATAGAAAGTGCTTTTTCTGCAAATTATTAAAAAAAATTAAATGAACAGCGTACCTAGATTTTCTGAGCATCACTGGGGTAGGTCCCTGCTACCACATCTCTTATGGTACAGAATCAAGGCACATCTTCCTGTCTGACTACATGCAGCTTTGAGAAAATGTTATCTACAAAGGTAAAGCAACATTAGCATCTTCCAGGTACTCTAAAGATTCTCATACTTTACCATCAAAGCAGGATGGGTCATGGAAGATGCTCACTTGGTTACTTCAGCAAGTTCAGTCTTTACTCCTACAGAAAACAAAGAATGAGTTAAAAGTCTGAAATGAAACCACTAAGGCCTTTTCCAGAATGTAGTTTAGATTTTAGACTAACTGAATGTGGTTGGACACAATGAATCAGAAATAAACCATCCGGCTGCAAAAGTACATGTGATATTTCAGAAATCTTCTGAGCATATAATGAAACTACTCTGTCATGAGTGGTGAAATTAAGTATAATACATAATGCATACAAGTTCTTAGATAATTTTGCTTTCATTGGCATGGTCTACAAGTTCACGAAAAACTCTCCTTCCATAAAATCCCTTGACAAAATTCTGATGGTGGTAAAGGTAGTTTAGACAGGAAAACCTAACATATAGATGTACTCCTGATAGTTTTGTATAGGTGTATGGAAGTGATGTTGATAGCAGCTTTTACAGGTGGTCTGTAGTTGAGCCTCGTCAGTTCCTTCAACTGTGCGAGTGTCTAATAATGATGACATCCTAGAGGCCAATGTTCCTTCTCAATGTAGATTATAAGTTCTTAACATGGATATGGATATTGCAGCTTCAGAAAACAGTACATAAAGCTATGTATACTGATGAATGGGGTTTTGTAAATGGGAGACATGAATCTGACAATATTAATGGCAACTCTTTTAATATAATTCTCAAATAATGGAAGCACAGTATTTACTTAGTCTGTGTATTGAAATGCATTTAACCAAATATGATAGGACTTTTTCTTTACAGTAGCATGACTATATCATTTCCTGGGATCATTGGTTCATTTGTTTGAATACCTGTATTAAGGTACATCCGCACTGAATAAAACTGAAGCACAGGTTCTGAAATCATTAGAAAGTAGAAAAGGAATGGAACGGTGTGGCTGCTGTCCCTGCTTATCTATAGTCTCTTTAGTTTGGTCATAAAACTATTGGCTCCCAAAACTAGACAGAAGGCAGAAACATGAGGAAATTGTACTATGAGATAGAAGTATAAACATTAAGTTAAACCATGGATTCACACACTCCATGCCCTGCATTTACTGATTAATATTCTACTTCTTGAAGATGGAAGGAGGCAGATACGTATAAAATCCTTGGAATAAATTGTAGGGAAAATGAATTACTGCGTAATCAGTAATATATAACAAATATAGCTGTGGAACCTTTTAGGTAATGACAAATGCAAGCTGTGAAATGGATATGGATTGCTAAATCAAATTCATGCACATAAGTACCTTCAGGAAGTCTATCAGTCAAAATGCATGAGACAGTTTTGCTAAAAATATTTTGTCACGACTAGCCTAAAACACTTATGTATGTCAGTCTTCTTATCTCCATTGATCAAAAATGTGAAATTTGACTTGGGGAAAATAAGATTTATTTATTTATTGCATTTGTTAACAAGGAAAGTCTACTGGGCCTAGGTGAACCCATTTTCGGTAGAGGCCCAGGGAGAAAAGCGCCACATAACATTAATAGTACATACAAAAAAAAGCACAATGTAAATTGTATATACAGTCTTGATGCATAGAAATAAATATTAAACACAATGGTACAAGTTATTTACAAACTTTACACATCAGCATTGTTTACAGTTTGATCACTGAGGATGGAGATAGTCAGGTAGGATAGTAGTTTTGATTGTTACTTGTTGGAGTTCTGTAGGCATAAGCAGTTGAATTCAGCAAGTCAGAGAGAGTGCCTAAGTACTGATATTGTAGAGGGATATAGTAGTGGATCAGCTGTTTGGAGGTACTATTTTGGCACAAGTACCTTGGTAGAGAGAAGAGAGGTGTGATCTGAGATACTTCTTAAAGAGAGCAGGATTACTGGTTGTTCTGATAGAAGGTGGGAGGGCATTCCATAGTTTTGAGACAGTAAAAGAGTACAGCATTTGACCAGCTGCTAGGTTAGGTTTTTCAACTTTCAGCATCATCGTGTTTTTGGATCTTAGTTGCCTGTTAGGGTGGTATGCAGTCAATAAGGAAGAGAGGGAAGGGTTTGTTGAAAGCTTGTGTATTAGTTTATGTGCAGTGGTTAAATGTGAATAAGTGAGGTAGGTTGGGAGTTCGAGCCAGTTTAGCTGCTGTAGAGATAAGCAGTGGTGTGCTGAGTTTTTAGAATTTGTTACAAATTTGAAAATCTTGTTGTAACATGAATCCAGTTTGGTTTTCAAGGAGGACTTGATATTGGTGAAGAATGGTGCCCCATATAGTATATATGGTAGCAGGAAGGATAATGCTAGAGCTTTTTTAGAAGTGATATTAAGGTAGTATTTGTATCTATTGAGGGTACCTAATTTTTGATCTTTTTTTTGATGTTGATATGGATATGGAGGTCGAATGCTAGATTTTCATCAATAATAACTTCTAGCAGTTTGATACTTGAAACAACTTCAATAAGAGTATTATTATGGGATTAGACAGAAAAATCATTCTTGTACAGAGCGATAGTTTTTTTTGGGGAGTGGATATTAGAAGTTTGGTTTTATTGGGATTTAGAGCAAGATGGTTGTCTAACATCCAGGTTTCGGTAGAAGTGAAAACATTTTGGGTAAGACGTAACTCAGATATCTATTTTTATTTTATTTATTTATTTAACATTTGTTAACTGGGAAAGTCTGACTTGGAACAAAGCCAATTTTCAATGGAGGCCCGAGGAGAAACGCTCCAGATGCATGTCTTTGTAATGTGGGAGGAAATTGGAGTACCCTGAGAAAACCCACAAAAATGCAGGGAGGACATGCATCCTCCACACAGAAGGCTCTCCAGCTGAGAATCAAACCAGTGAACCTCTTGCTGGGAGGTGACAATGCTACCACTGTACCACTGCGCCATCCGATTTGGCAGTACAGATGATTGTAGAATCATCTGCATATTGGATAACTGTGCCATGGGTAATGGTGGTGTGGAATTTGTTAATGAATATACTAAAAAGGAGGGACCTAGTATAGATCCTTGAGGTACACCTGTGGTTGGGTTGAGAAAAGGTAAGAAGGAATGTTGCCATTTGGTGGATTCTTGCCTAATGGTGAGATAGTCTGAGAACCAATTTAAGGTATGGGGTGAGAGACCTAAGTTGGTGAGTTTTGTTAGCAGAAGGGGATGTGAAACCGTGTTGAAGGCCTTAGCGAGATCTAGGAACAGTGAGGAGACTATGTAACCAGTGCCGCAAGCCCTGTTTATTGTGTCCATAAAGGATATGAGAGCAGTACAGGTTGATCTGGCCTGAAGCCATGCTGTGTGGGGGAATGTATCTGGTTTTGAACAAGATAGTTATGAAGTTGAATGTGAATACATTTTTGTAACATTTTAGAGATTGGAGAGAGGATAGCGATGGGTCAGAAATTAGAGATATCAGAGTTGTTGCCACCTTTATGGAGTGGAAGAACAAATGCTTTCTACCATATGTTTGGTATACTGCACTCCTGAATAGATCTATTGAGGAGTATGCTGATAGGATAGGTAATGGAGTTTGCAGATAGTTGTAGAAATTCAGCAGGTAAATTATCTGGTGTGTTAGTACAAGGTTTGGGTTTATGAAGTAGTTTTTTTATAATGGAAGCTGGTATAGGTGAAAATGAGAATACAGGAGTAGTAGGGGAGTGTGAAGTCGGAGGTTCGGGTGGGCAGGGATCTATAGGTGGGAAGGTAGTGGTGAGTTTAGCTATGGTGTCGATAAAATATGAATTGAAGAGCAAGGCTATCTCAGTGGGAGTTTTATCTGGATTAAGGTAAGTATTGTTATTTTTACCTGGATGGAGTAGCAAATTGATTGTGTTTCAAAATTTCTTTGGGTTTAGTTTGTGTTGGTCTTGAAGGCTTAGGAAGAGTTCTTTTTTTATTTTTAATCACTAGTCATTTTGCCTGGTTGCATAATTGTTTATATTGAATGAGGTTGTTAGGATTTTTATTTTTTTGCCAGGTTTTCCAAGCTTTATCCCTAGCAGACATATTTTGTTTTGTGTGTTTGTTTAGCTAGGCTGCCTGTTTAGCTTTAATTCTTTTTAGGCAAGGTGGAGCTAAACTATTTAAAATTTTAAGAAATGTTGAATTGAAGAATTAAACAGCCTCATGGAGAGGAAGATATTTGAGTGGGGTCCAGCTGATCCTTTGTAAGAATTCATTAAAGGTGTTGGGGCAGAAGTGAGATAAATCTCTGGTTTGCTTAACTTGGTGTGTGGTTAAGACTGAGGTGGTCTTAGGAGTTATAAAGGCTGGTAAGTGGTTACTAATACTTGAACATATCTTTTTAAAAAATGAACAAGAGTCTCCAAGCATTAATTTTATTGAATTATTTATTATTTGTTGCCTGCATTAATCCACCTCGGCCAGCTTTCACTTTTTAGTGGAGACCAGATCTTGAGTGCAGGCTGATTTGGGCAAATTTGATGAGAGCTTCTGGGAACTACCCCTACTCTATTTGATAGATGCCATAGGATTTCAGGGAACAACCCTTACTATGTTTAATAGATACTGTATTATTTCTTGCACCCACCTCAGCTACCTGCACCTCAATCATCAGGCATTTTAGTTTAACATCTCATCCAAGGCATATCACTTGCAGGAATGTGGCACCCTATTTATGCTGCACTGCAGTGACACTATTGGAAAATGTAATGCAAGTACCTGGTGTAGGAATAGAATCCACTGTCATCTGAGATTGCAGAATAAAAGGCAAACATGACATCTCTTGAGGCAATGCTACTTTTGAATAACCCAGCTTCAAAAGGACAAGCTGCCGCTATGCAGTCATGGCAATGAGTGAAGCACATGATTTCTCACACACATATACATTAAAATAATGAAAATATTAAAAAAATAAGAGCCGTTTGATAAACAAAAGAAAAAAATCACTGTTGACAGTTATTCTGTCCATAGCCTTTCATATCATTTATTTCTGTGTTCTAGGCAACATTTGTAACTTTGAGTATAAGTTTCTGAAATTAATAAAGTATACGACTAATGAACTGAAGTCAAGAACTAGTTAAAACAATGTAAATACATAACTTATATAATTTATGATCCATCATATTATGAAAGGCTTTTTGTGAAAAATCCAATCATTACATGCCATGCTCTATTAAATCCCCAGGCACTGAAAATATTTGAATAACTTGTTTTGTATTCTGCCTTATGTTTGCTTCCACTCATCAAGTACCTAAAGCAAAGTAAGACAAAAAGATAATAATCGAAGGTCATTCAAGTTTACCTGCTGATCTCTGCAAGTTCATTTGAGGAGAAATTATATTTGTTTTTGAAGGTGGTGTTCAAATTTTGGAACTGTTAATAAAAATTCAACTAAAATAGCATGTCACGTGGCTATTTTACCTCTCCACACTATCATTAACTCATTTTATTTTTCACACTGCTGTGCAGCAGATGAAATTAGAACTCTGCTATCCAAGTCACTACTCAGTGATGCATGATGCAGCTATATATATATATATATATATATATATATATATATATATATATATTTACATACATATACATACACATATACGTGTGATACATATTGGTCTATGTCATAACTGTGAAAACTCATAACAATTTATTTTATTTATTTAGCTATTTATTTAACATTTGTTTACCAAGAAAGTCTGACTGGGACAGAGCCCATTTTCAGAGAAGGCCTGGGAAGAAACACTCCAGATGCATGTCTTTGGAATGGAATTTTATTCTTCGGAAACAATAAAACTCATAAGCTCAAAGCCATATTACTGAAAACTCATAACACTGAAAACTCATTTCACTAAAAAAATTATCCACAAGAAATATGTGCTAAAAGCATGTTCTTGGGGGAGGGCAGCCCCCCTGCAACCCCACACCCCCTTACTTAAAAATACTAAATCCATGATCACACAACCACGGAGACAGGAAAAACACACACAATGAATCAGTGCTTAAGAGGAAACACGGATATCTACAGATCGACATGTACAACATGATACTGACCATTGCAATTCACACATTACTGTGCTGGACTCACTTTCCTAATAATGCCTATGATAAGAAATGATACCATCACATACATTCTACACAACTGTATACAATTCTACACTTTTCAGTGAAATACATTTTCAGTGTTGTGATAGGGACCCTTACATTTATTTATTTACTTATTTATTTATTGACATTTGTTGACCAGGAAAGTCCACTGGATCAAAAAAAAAAAAACATTTTCAGTGGAGACCTGGGGAGAAAAGCTCCACAGTATATTACACAGTATTATAGTATATGTATGTATATGTACATATGTACATGAATGCATATATAAGTATATACATAGCTCTGAGTACACATGCATCTATGTATGTGTGCTTCTGTGTATGTTTGTAATTGTGTGTGTGTGTGTGTGTGTGTGTGTGTGTGTGTGTGTGTGTGTGTGTGTGTGTGTGTGTGTGTGTGCATGTGTGTGTGTGTGTGTGTGTGTGTGTGTGTGTGTGTGTGTGCTTGCATGCGTGCATGTGCATGTGTCTTTCTGTATGGAAATAAGTGGTGAATAAAGACAACATTATGGAAAACACTACTCTGAGAACCTTTTTAGCTTCTAGTATGCATGTCTTCTTACTTACTCAACAAGGACTTAAGTTACAAGCAGAAACCACAAAACCATCATACTTGTCCAGGAGAAGAAGATACCCACCTAGACACTGTAGTGGAAACAGTTTGCTTGGCAGTGGAAGCATGACAGTCCTAACCACCACACCAAGCATGAGACTGGAACACAAGGGTGCCTGGCCATACCTATTGCTGACCTGAGTAATGTGGAAGCAGACAATAGGCAGCATTTTTGTCAGGACCACCAGGAACCTGGACCTGAGATAGGTGCATTCACCACCAACATGAGGCAACAGGACATTAGAATAACACCACAGAAGGAGACATCCACCAGCTGGAACTAACAGACCCCAACAGAGAGGCACACAGTGGACCAGCCTTTCATCTTGACTCAGAGGACTCGACAATGGCACAGGAAGCAGAAGAATGGGTCCTGGAAAAGAGGAGAGGGAGCTGAGGGACCTGGAGAGATCAATACAACTTAAGATACTCACTAGAACTAACAACAAAACAAGAGTAAGGTCTGGAACCACTCAACAAAATGCAGATAGAGCAAGAAGTCTTGGACAAGGGTCTGAATTTTATACCTTTTAAGAAAAGTTACTTGGTGGAAACTGTGATAGATATTTGTACATGAGGAAATTGAATCTTAAAAGTATTTTACAATGACAAAAATAAAGATGGAAGTAACACTGATAGAAATGAAATGTTATAAAATGGGAGAAGCCCATTGATTTTAACCCCCTTTGCACCCCACCCTGAGTGCACATGTGAGAAAATGTGAAGCTGATATCTTCAAGATCCTTGGTAAACCACGTAAGAAGAGGGTATACAACATTAGCAAAGAGAAACTGGCTGCTAAAAATTCTGAGTAGAGATAAGATTTGCAGAACCCAACCACTGGTTATGCACTAGCTACTGCATTTCCTTGTGCCAGTCCCAAGCCCAGATAAATGGGGAAGGTTACATCAGGAAGGGGAATGATCAAGGCCCAAGTTAACAATGACTGCCACCAGTACTGTTAGCCAATAGGATGCTGGTGAAAACTGAGCTACTGTTGGCCAAAGGAGAAAGAGAAGAAGATGGGGAAGGCATGACCAGAGGCAGGAGGAGAGGATGAAGGTTAGGAGTGTGGTGGTGAGGGTAGAAACTTTGAATGTTGGCAGTATGACTGGTAAAGGGAGAGAACTAGCTGATAAGATGGAGAGAAGGAAGGTTGATATATTGTACATGCGAAAGACCAGATAGAAGGGGAGTAAGACCAGATATATTGGAGGCAGGTATAAATTGTTCTACCATATTGTGGATGAGAGGAGAAATGGGGTAGGGATTATCCTGAAGGAACAGTATAGTGCTTTGGAGTTTAAAAGACTGTCAGACAGAGTGATGTTTATGAAGCTGGAAATCGAATGTGTAATGATTAATGTTGTTAGTGCATATGTTACACAAGCTGAGTGTGCAGTGGATGAGAAAGAAGAATTTTGGAGTGAGTTGGATGAAGTGGTGTAGAGTGTACCCAAGGGTGAGAGAGTAGTGACTTGAGTGGATTTCAATGGGCATGTTGGTGAAGGGACAAGAAGCAAAGAAGGTGGAAAGTAACTAGTGTGACTCCTCTTTTGGCTTTTTCCAGTTAAGGGTCACCACAGCGGAACTCCCTTCCGCTAATGACTGGCAGTGAATTTTTATGGTGCCGAGTTGCCAGCCCGACACCCAACCTTCAAAGAAGGCACACCCATTCATGCACACACCTACCTGCATGTCTTTAGCATCACTCAACCATGGGGAGCACATGCAGACTCTACACAGAAGGCACTCCAGTCGAGAATCAAACGGAAGAACCTCTTGCTGTGAGGCGACAACACAAACCACTGCACCACCATAGACTATTGGAAAGTAACTAGTGTACATAGCACAAATAACAGAAAAAAACACTTTCACTGCTGTATTTTTTCACTGCTGCATTCTTTACTGTTACATTCACTGCTGTACTTTGTTAAGTTAGTCAATTTGGTATTGATCAATGGAGTATTGTTATGTTAAGTGGTTTAACTATTTAATTGTTAATCAATTAGTGCTGGGTTATTCTGATGAAGTACCACGAAAGTGCTAAATCTGTGTGGTGTATTGGAACATTAAAGAACTTGTTTTTTACCTTGGTAGTTCATGGATTTTTGGACTTTCCTGGTGACCAGTATGCCTGAATGAGTGTTTTTTCTCTGTTATGATGTTGAAGGGAACAGAGGACATAAGGAGGTGATGGGTAGGTATGGTGCTAAGGAGAGGAATCCAGAATATCAGATGGTACTGGATTCTGTAATAAGAATGGACATGGCTGTGGTGAATATGTATTTTAAGAAGAGGAAGGAGTATAAGGTGACATGGAAGAGTGGAGAAAGATGCACACAGGTGGATTGCATCCTATGCAAGAGGGCCAGTCTTAGGGAGATTGGAGACTGTAAAATGGTGACGGGGAAAGCATAGTTAGGCAACATAGGATGGTGGTCTGTAGGATGTGAGTGGTGATCAGGAAGAAGAGGAGGAGAGTGAGGCAGCACAAAGGATCAAATGGTGGAAGTTGAAAAAGGATGACTGTGAGGTGGAGTTCAGGGAAGGGTTTAGACAGGCACTGGGTATCAGGAAGAGTTATCAGATAGCTGGGTAACTACAGCAGAGCTGGTAAGGGAGACAGCTAGAAAGGTGCTTGGTGTGACATCTGGGCAGAGGAAGGAGGACAAGGAGACCTGGTGGTTGAACAAGGAAGTGCAGGAAAGTATAATGAGGAAGAAGTTGGTGAAAAGGAGGTGGGATTGTCAGAGAGATGGTGAAAGCAGACAGGAGTATAAGAAGATGAGGAGTATGGTGAAGCGAGAGGTGATGAAGGCTAAAGATAAGGTATGGTGAGTTGTATGAAAGGTTGGACACTAAGGAGGGAGAAGAGGATCGGTAATAATTGGGTAGACAGAGGGACTAAGCTGGAAAAGATGTGCAGCAGGTAAGGGTGATAAAGGATAATGAGGGGAAATGTACTCACAAGGGAGGAGAGTGTGTTGAGCAGATGGAAAGAGTACTTTGAGGGACTGATGAATGAAGAGAAAGAGAGAGAGAGAGAGAGGGAGAGAAGGTTGGATGATGTCAGGATAGTGAATCAGGAAGTGCAACGGATTAGCAAGGAGGAAGTAAGGACAGATATGAAGTGGATGAAGAATGGAAAGGCTGTTGGTACAGATGACATACCTGTGGAAGCATGGAGATGTTTACGCGACATGGCAGTGTAGTTTTTAACCAGATTGCTTAATGAAATTTTGGAAAGTGAGAGGATGCTTGAGGAGTGGAGATGTGTTTTGGTACTGATGTTTAAGAATAAGGGTGATGTGCAGAGCTGTAGTAACTAGAGAGGGATTAAACTGATCAGTCACAGCATGAAGTTATGGGAAAGAGTAGTGGAAGCTATGTTAAGAAGGGAGGTGAGGATTAGTGAGCAGCAGTATGGTTTCATGCCGGGAAAGAGCACTACAGATGCAATGTTTCCTCTGGGGTGCTGATGGAGAAATATAGAGAAGGTCAGAAGGAATTTCATTATGTCTTTGTGGACTTAGAGAAAGCATATCACAGGGTGCCTAGAGAGGAGTTGTGGTATTGTATGAGGAAGTCGGGAGTGGCAGAGAAGTATGCAAGAGTGGTACAGCATATGTACATGGGCAGTGTGACAGTGGTGACGTCTGTGGTATGAGTGATGGACGCATTCAAGCTGGATGTGGATTGCATCAAGGATCAGCTCTGAGCCCTTTTTTATTTACAATGGTGATGGACAAGTTGACAGACAAGATCAGACAGGAATCCTCATGGAATATGATGTTTGCAGGTGACATTGTGATCTTTAGTGAGCGTAGAGAACAGGTTGATGATACCCTGGAGAGGTGGAGATATGCTCTAAAGAGTAAAGAGAAGAGGAGAGAAACAAAGGTGAGTAAGACTAAGACAGAATATGTGTGTGTGTGAATGAGAGGGAAGACAGAGGAATGGTGAGGATGCAGAGAATAGAGGTGGTGAAGGTGGAGGAGTTTAAATACGTGGGATCAATAGTTCAAAGTAACGGTAAGTATGGAAGAGAGGTGAAGAAGAGCATGCATTCAGGCTGGAGTGGTGGAGAAGAGTGTCAGGAATGATTGGTGACAGACAGGTACCAGTAAGAATGATAGGGAAGGTCTGCAAGATGGTAGTGAGACCAGCTATGTTAAAGGAGTTGGAGACAGTGGTACTGACAAAAAGACAGGAGTCAGAGCTGGAGGTGGCAGAGTTAAAGATGTTAAGATTTGCACTGGGTATGATGAGGATGGACAGGATTAGGAATCAATACATTACAAAGTCAGCTCAGGTTGGATGGTTTGGAGACAAATCCAGAGAGGTGAGATTGCATTGGTTTGGCATGTGCTGAGGAGTAATGCTGGGTATATTACGAGAAGGATGCTAAGGGTGGAGCTGCCAGGTAAGAGGAAAAGAAGAAGGCCTAAGATAAGGTTTATGGATGTGGTGAGAGAGGACATGCAGGAGGCTGGTGTGACAGAGCAAGATGCAGAGGACAGGAAGAAATGGAAACAGTTGATCTGCTGTGGGAACCTCTAACAGGAACAGCTGAAAGAGGAAGTAGAAGATAAGACTCACAGAATCATGAATGTGGATAAGGTGAGGTGGCATCCTAGTCACAGATGCAGCTGCTTATACCTGCAAGATTGAGGCCCTTCTTGAGAATAACAGATTTTCACAGTAAATGTGATATTAACACTGTGAATGTTGCTTATAATAATTTGACAGAACAACTTTGAATGCTGAATGAGGATGAGTTACAAAATGCCAAGTTTCTTTTACATTTTGGTCCCCCACTCACCCAAAAATACTAAACTTCTTTGCAATCCCAAAACTCCATAAGAATATATTTGATCCTCCCTAAAGACCAGTAGTAGCAAGTAGTGTTTACATAACTAAGACAATATTCAGCTAACTTGATGCCCAGATAAAACCAATGGCAGAGGCAACAAATCTTTTATTTTAGACAAACAGCTACTGCATTTAAGTTGTAATGTAGGCATATGAAAAAGATAGGAGGTACAGGAGTTTGAGGAAGGTTATCAGATCTAACACTTAGGAACAACTACTTCATGTTTAACAGCAGGTTTTATAAGCATATGGAACTGCTATGGGGGTGACTATGGCTTCAAGCCTGACCAGTATGGCTCTTGGAAAGTAGGAGGACCAGGCAGTGTACCAAAGCCCCTATTTTACATTGATGAAATGCTATCTTTGTTTTATTGATGACATCCTTATCATTTGGGAGGAGTATGAAGCCGCACTTAATGACTTTTAAAACCATATCAGTAATTCCACTATCACCCTGAGATTCGCAAATGCCTGTCCAACAACCTGTTCAGAAAACTAACCAGGGTTAATATGCTGCTGCACAGTAAAAGCATGCACCCCAAGACCATGGAGAGAAATGTTATAAAATCTCAGGGGATGAGAATTGCATGTGTCTACAAAGTGGTTATAGATTTCATCAAAAATCTAGTCAGCCTACACCAAGACTTCCTGGCTAGGGGGTACAGAAATAGATTACTGAAGTTTATCTTAAACACCATCTGTATTTTAAAAGAGAAAGAAGACCCCATTTTGAGAGATCCCTGCACCAGGATCCACAGGAGGGCAAAACAAAAAGTAGCCTGGCACTCACCTTTATGGTAGATTATAAGACAATCAGAAAGATCATGATGGACAGCTGGGTGGTGATTACAGACAATAAACAACTGGAAAAACTCCTAGGACCTCATCCTTGTTTTGCTTTTAAGAGCTCCAGGAACTTTAGGGACTGAGTACAAATTTAGAATGGAGGACAACAGAGGAAATTACCCGTGTAGACCCCTTTTTGCACTTACTGCAAGCACATGAGCAACAAGGACTACTTCCTTTGCCCAGTACTCAGAAGAAAAATCAATGATACGTATTCTGGTAATTGCAACACTGCTTTTGTGATATACCATGCACAGTGTAATGGCTGCAGTTGCTTTTCTCAAGGTAAAACTGCAAACAAGCTCTAAATCAGGATGGCACCCCACCTGTCTGACATCAGACTCCAGATCATAAAAAAAAAAAAAACATCTAGTAAAGCACTGCTGCGCTTTCCCAGACCATGCAGGTTTGTACTTGCACCTCTTGGACAAATTTTCTATAGTACCACTCAAAGGAAGCAAACATGTCATCCTCAAAGTAGAGTTAAGCAGGCAGATGAGGCTGGATACCCACTGTCACCCAGCTCTAAACTCAAGCATTCCTATTAAAAGTGTGTTTGACCTCAGGAAACTAATATAACTTAGTTATAATTCCCACATCAGTTTTTCTACCTGCAGTAGAAACTACAGTTCAGTAATCTTGCTGTTTAAGTTTGGCCACATTACATAAAATACTTTCCAACCACTACTCCTTGTGATTCTTAATATTCTTCCATAAAATGTTATAAGTTCTACCTTCAAAATTATATTTCTCTATGTTATGACTCAATATTTTGTTTGCTGTGTGACTTAAGATGGTACCCTTCTCCAGTGAAATACTCCTTTCTGATAATTATAAATCCTCCATACCCAAACATGCACACACACACACACACACACACACACACACACACACACACACACACACACACACACACACACACACACACACACACACACAAATGTATCTCCCAATTAAAGGCTGTAATCAAATATGTATGTGCTTGTAATAAAATATATATTTGCTTCACTGTGTAGATGCATTTCTTGTTTATCCATAGGGATGATTAATCATAAAAAGGTTTATCTAAATAATTGCTGCTTCATCAAGCATCTATCTATATCCATGATGCTTTATTTATACTCCTAGAACACAACAAAACCATTTTAAACCATCTACTAAAAACTAAAGTAAAAGTACTTATACGTCTCACATGGAAAATACAGACTCATGTACTTGAAACACTGCATTGCACCAAAAACAATCCAACAATCCCAACTCTATACTTAGTTGGAATGAAATTGATGAAGGAAAACATGGAATTCATCTGACATTCACTTCACTATTAAAAAACACAGCATGCAAAACACACACACACACACACACACACACACACACACACACACACACACACACACACACACACACACACACAAACCTTACCCCCATAAACAATACTGCCTACTTAAATCACCTTGAGAAATGAAATTCATTTTTAAATAAAAACAAACAAGGAAACAAAAAAAACAATAAAAGTTAGATGCTAACTGCTGCTAGCTAGTCAGAAAACAGTGATATTGACAAAACTGATCCACTTATAATTATGTAAACAAGTAATAGTGCCCTACAGGATGCATGTTACTGGGTAAATAATGTATTCCCAGGGGTGTTCTGGAGCCCATCACCACAGGCACCCTGGAAGGCATTATTGCTCTTAGAGAATGAGTGGGCTGTCTGTAAAATTGTTTTTTACTTATTTATTTTTATTACAATATTATTATAATTTATATTTTGCTGCCCTGTCTAATGTTTCAAACTTGCTATAGTATATGTAAATGGTGTTGGAGGAAATATTTTACATCTAAAATATAAGATTTTCTAAAAAGGTCCAGATATTTACCTCTATTTTTGGTTCCTTACTCATAAAATTTGTAGTTTGCTGAAATCACTAAATAATAACATACATGTGAGTTTCAAACTTTGTTTCCTTCTGAAAATAAATGGTAAAGCAAATCCTTTTATTCCAGCAACTTTTGAATTTTATAACAACGTTTAAAGTCTTTTTCTATTTTTGAGCCTTGTCCCTCTTTATTATTGCTGGCTTTATCCAGATTTCTTCAGCTGAGAGGTTGAGAGGTATACATACCTAATAAATGCAGTCTATCTTTTGTACACACACCAACACACTTCCACTTTCATGCACTCAAGCACATGTATACTCACATATGCAGAGAGAAACATAAGCAAACTTTGACACATACACAGACTTATCTTTTTTCTTTCGTTTTTTTTCTTTCTGTTAAAGTTTTAGTTTTACACTCAGTAAACAGCCAAAGCACTGCTTAATGAGTGTAAAATAATGGCTCAATTGATCTTACTCTTACTTCCATGCATGCATACACACACACACACACACACACACACACACACACACACACACACACACACACACACACACACACACACACTTTTATTTTTTTTTTTTCCTTTTTTTTGTACATTTTTATTTTGTTTTAATTTTGCAGTCACCAAAAAACAGCAAATTTGCTGCTTAGCAACTGTAAAACAATTTCAGGTATTAGCTTTGTTATAGTCCAAGCTCACCATCAGCTTATTAATGCTACCATGAAGTGGCAGACTCATTTTTCAGGTGGCATTACCTGTATATTAACACCCTGCTGGAGAACATTTGTTCTCTAGAGTAGCGAGGCACAGGTTGTCCATTCTCCAAATTAGATTAAAGCAGCTACGAAAAACATATATGCAACTAACAATTAAAATATAGACTATGTCAGAGTTTACTTTATGTAGTAGTTGAAATATCTTATACTATACACTTAGGAGACTGGATACAGGATGAGTTGCTTTGCACATGTGCTAATAACAAGTCACAGATAAAGGGCATAGCAAAAAATATATAACTGTGTGCAGTACTTAGATATACTTTCTCTCTCCTTATCTCTCTCTCTCTCTTTCTTTTTCTCTCCCTTTCAGTCTCTTTAGATATATGCATACAGAGATTGCTCATGTTACTGGGTTGCTACACCACAGTAAATCCAAAAAACATAGATTTGATATTTTAAATATTTTCTATTTGTTTTAATTGTATTTCAAAAACATAGTTAAATTTGCCTTTTTAGGGACTCAGAATGCACAAAGCAGCATAACATATATGTTCTGAGTTCTAACTTCTACTTAAAAAGTGAGTTTACTTGGCTGGGCTGATTATAATGCTCCAGCCAGAAAACACGGCAGTAATGCCTTGTGGTCCATCCTTCTCTGTTTTTAGAGGAGGTATGAAGGGTGCAACTCAAAGATGTAAGCTGCTGCATTTGTCACTAGCCATCTTCTTTGTGTAACTGCAATCTTTGAGTTCACCTGACATACACTGGAGCCAGAAAAAGAAAGGAAATATTTAGAAAATGGAGTTGTGTAGATACAGAACAAGCCATGAGGGCTCAATGTTTTTTCTTTTGATTTTATTAATATGTTTTTCCAGTAATGCTATAAGCCGAGGATATAGGGCTGGGTAAAAAGACCACATATATCATATACTTCCCAAAAGATCCTATATATCATATACTGCCCTTTATGCTTTAGTTCTTCTTTAGTTTGTAAAATGAAAACATAGTAGCAATCTTGTATACGCATATCTGTCAGTCCATTATCTGTCTTTAGTGATTCAGTTCACATCTTCACTATAGCCAGATTGCAGGACCTTTACTTCTAGATACATTTGCTCTGTTTTATTGCATTATAATTGTTATCACCCCAGTTTTGGAATGATTATTGTATGTATCTTGCTAACTTTTTGGCAAATATTGCCTTGTAAATCTTCTTCGGTCACTGTTGGTGGTTCACCCTGTGTCTTCTCGCAAATTTAATTTTTAAGTATATATTTCAGTGATGCACTGCACTATAGCATGGAGGATGTAACTTTTCTGTGTCATAGTATTTGCCTACATACCTTTGGGATGACATTTTCTTGTTCCATATTTGTCTTTTGACCACGCTTTTCTTAATTCGGTGTCTTGCACTTCACCATTGCCATACTTTACAGAGCATGTAATTTATGGCAATTCCCCAGCATGCAGATGGGCTTGCATTTAGTCATGCTGACTCCCAGGTTGGGCCTTCTGAAATAGAGTAGGACTATATGATTATGATAATTACATTCCTCCTAAAATGAATTATTGTAACACCTGTCAGTAAGGACGATTCCACAAATGGTCTTGCAAATATTACATACATCATGAGTACAAACCTCTGTAAAGTGCTACTTTCCTTCAATTACAGTATGAAACTTATTTGATTAGTTTAACTTCTTAAATGTAATGAATAAACAAAGGTCTGTGCATCTCTGCACAAAACATTTAGATTGGCAGATTCAGCTAAAATGTACACATCTTTGTCTCACCAAGACCTGTTTCCCCCATAAAAGTACAGTAAATAAAAATAAAGTGGATCATTTTGGTCCTACTGTTAAGGGATTTGGGGTTGGCATAATGGTTAAGCTGTTTACCTTGCAAACACAGGGCACAGGGTTTGATTCTCATCTTTGGGAAGCATAGCAAGGCTTAAAAAGGCCCACTGGGGATCATTACCATAGTAATTACTCCAAATTTACCCCTCTCTCCTCTCAAGGCCAAGAACATTGCATTTATGGGCCCAGACTTTTTGAAGCCAAGAACACTGCATTAATAGGGCCAGCCAATATCCCAGGATATCTTCTAAATAACATGAAGAATGACCTATCAGGCACCCTGGAATTGCTATTTAACTGTAGCCCCCAAGCAGGCTTTGTGCCTCATGAATGGAGAATTCCTCTGCACAAAGTTGGGCCATCTACAGACCCTGGAATCTACAGACCCATAAGCCTCACTAGTCTCATATGCAAAGCCATGGAAAGAATTATCAGGGATATGATCAATAATGATATAGTAAACCTCCAAACACTGGACTCAACCCAGTTTGGTTTTGTCAAGGGCAGGTCATGCCTACTCAACCCAGTGGACTTCTTTAAGAAGATCATTAAAAGCAATGTATGAAGGTAAAATTGTTCACACTGCCTACCTTGTCCTGGCCAAGGCATTCGATTCCACTCGGGCATTGTTGACAAACTCATGAGGTTATGTGCAAACCCTTATGTTACCCAACGGATATCCAGCTGTCTCACAGACAGGACCCAGGAAGTTAGAATTGGGGAGTCCACCTCTAAAAGAGGCAAGTCACAAACATAATCCATCAGGAATCTGTCAAGGGACCACTCCTTTTTGGCATTTACTTCTATGAAGTCAAGGCCAATGTCAGTCGTCTCTAGCTGAATAATTTGTAGAAATTAGGAACAGTCAAAGAGTCACCCTACACAAATGTTCTTCAGGACGGGCTGACACAAATAACTGGTGTCAGACTCATGGACTAAAACTAAATGCCAAGAAATGCATAATGATATCCTTTGGGAAATCATCCAGTCCTGGTAAATATTATATTGACAATACACCCCTAAGAGTTGACCCAGTGGTCAAGGAGTTGAGAACAGACATAGACAATAATCTAGTCTTTGACAATTGCATGTCTGCGGTAGTGAAGAAATCATTCTGTGATGTACAACTTATAAACAAAGGTATAGCATCTATGTCCAAGGAAGTCATTGTTCCACTGTATTCGGCATTCATCAAACCTATTAATGAGTACAATGCCCCCTTTGGTATGTACCTAACCAGGTATATTCAACAAATGGAAAGTCCACAGAGGTTTATCACTAAAAGAATACCGGGCATAAGTAAAATGTCATATGCAAACCACCTCAAGCCTTTATCCTTGTATTCTGTCTCCTACAGGCTGTTGAGGGGAGATCTATGCCTGACATAAAAGGCATCATCAGACCACACCCTGATTGACCTCCTGCATATCTGCAAATCAAAAAAAAAAAACAGAAATACCTGTTTTAAAGACTTAAACCTTGCCTGTGATATAAATAGAACCTGCTGGACAGACAGGTATGTATCCCAAAAACTAACCCTTCTCTGGAACAGGCTCCACATCTGTATGAACCAGAGTTCCTCCCTAACCCAATTCAAGTGTAACTTGGGCAATTGGATGGGGAATAGAAAATCCATCCATGGTTTGGCACCTATGCCTCTAATGCAAACAGGTAACCTGTAAATGGTTCATCTTCCAGGTCCCAGCTTGTAAATGCTTTACCTTCTAAGCCCCTGCTTACACTTATCAAGGGTACCATAACTTGTCAGAGCCTTGGGATGCATGTCTAGGTTTAAAAAGGTCCTTGTGGTCATTAACCTAGTAAACACCTCTGAACCTGTAAACCTATGAAACTATTAAGTCCTCCTTCCTCTTCTGTTAACTATCTGTTTACCTTCATTGTGCCATTGTGCTTGCACTTTCTCCTAAGGTCTCACATACCACAGCATGCAAGCATTTTACTGTGCATCTGGATCTTCTATATTGATGCCTTTGACCAGTTGTCTAGTGAAGAATGATTAGAACACAGCTTACTTAATTCAACAGACTATTTCAAAATGCTACGAAAATTGTATATGTTTCCTTAAGGCAGTAAGCAAAGATCTTTCATTCTGTTTCTTTCACATTGTGTAAGGCTGCTCAACTGATAATGTTTCTGTCTTTAAAAATCTTGGCATTTGACTTGACCAACATCTAGTCAGCTTGTGTCATATCAGCTCTGTCCATAAGAAACTTTATTAAAACTGTACTCATTACAAAACATATCTCTTTATGCTTGGTGAAAGAACTTTTTTAAGTTAAGTTTTTTATTGGATTTTCAATTTGTAGAATAACCACAACAATATTTAAAGTCAAAGATTTGTGAAAATTTATTAGAGTTTTGACTAATTATCTCTCACAATGACTTTTTATAGAATGCCTCAATCTTTTTATTGGCTCACCTTTATAGGAGATTCATCCTCTCTTTTTTAAATTCCACTACTGCTAGAAAATTAACATGAGCAGTACTATATGACCATTTATTTGTTAAAAATTGTAATCAGGCTTAAAGTTGTCTCCAGTATAATATGGCACCACCAAATTAAATTTAGCTCCACTCTTTCAGGTGCTTTCTACAGTCCCACCTTTTACTTTTAATTTCCTAGCTGCAAGGATTGTTTGCACACGCATGCTCTTATAAAATGTAAATAACTACAGCAGCCTTCATCATGAAAATATAGTCAACTTTCTCAGATAGGCTGAATGCATGATTAAAACATATTCATACAGAACTAGACACACCCACACATTCACACTCATGCACACAGACAAACATATCTATGTTTCTCCTTAGCTATGAGTATATGCATATACACATGCACACTCACACACACACACACACACACACACACACACACACATAGACACCCCCCCCCCACACACACACACACACACACACACACACACACACACACATATACAGAAATATATATCTATATATATATATAGCGAGATAGAAAGAGAGAGAGAGTATGCAGCAGAAGGGGAAAGAGAGAGAAACAGAGAAGAGTGAAGAGGGTAATATTTGCTGAAACTCTGCTTTTGCTGAATAAATAAAGGCCTGTGCAGTTCAGTAAAAGTGAACTGATTTGACATTACTAGCTTTTCTGAGTGCAAAATCAAAGGACAGCAGGGACTGGGGACTTTGATTTTTCTCCACTGTAGTGTGGTATTACAGTTGGTAAATATTAGTAGCAGGGGGTGTTGTAGGTGCAGAGGGACTATTCTCCATGTAAAAGAAGTTTTTGAAGTTTTTTATCTATTTTTTTTGATAAAGGGCATTCCTGTCTTTTTCTGATACTGATGATTTTAGGCTTGATATATATATTTTTTGTAATCTCGGTAAAATGTCTTAATTCCATGTACATATACCTATATATATATATATATATATATATATATATATATATATATATATATATATATATATATGTGTGTGTGTGTGGGGTGTAGGTGTGTGTTAGTGTGTGAGTATAATACTATTAATCACATGCATTAAATGCTGCAGCACATTTAATCTAAAAAATGACCAGACTTATCTTTAGTAAAAATCTCTTGACATCTAAAAACAAAGAAATGAATGGAAAAGAAAAACACTTTCCTTTCCCAATCATTTAAAGTAAAGAAAAAAAAAAACAAATACTGAAAATACCACTCACTATCTGAAATAATTTGTCTGTGTAATGGCACTATTACAGAATTGTTGTTTAGTACCCTATTGTGTATAGGGCTGGGATTGGCACAAAGGTAGGGTTAGGGTAAACACACATGAGTAAGGTTGGGCATGTGGCCTTCAAAAATGGACACCTTGGGCGTTAGACTAAAGACAGCGTGTATTCACTAGACTGACACTTGTTGATTTGTACATAAGTGCCCTTTGGCAGATTTCTCTGTAGCTTACATTACTGCCATGGTATTCTAACTGCACATCTTAAAGCCTTATCCCACAAAATCTAATAGGCAACTTGAGCAGTTTAATAGAGATTAATATAGTGGACAACATATACTCTGTGTAATTAGGCAGCAAACGGTAATGGTAAATGGCGGCCCCTTTTGGGAAAAAAAAGTGTATCAAGATAACCATCTTGAAGTTTTCATCGTGGAACTGATCATTTCATGCATTTTAAATTAGCCAAATGATGCAGGTCTGCTTACAGTTTCAGTAGGTCCCTGTTAATACAAATGGATTTTGTGCTCTTCTTCTCTGTATATACCTTGGTGTCTTTTTGACTCTGTGATAATGAATGTAGAACTTTCAAAGTAGTATTAATACAGAGCCTAAAATGTATGGTAAAGTACATTTTCAAAATTGTAGATAAGATAGCAACATGTGTGGTTGCTAGTTTTGGTTTCATTCTGTTTCACTATATGCAGATGCATACGCCTGTGGTCTTTCACAGATAACCTTATTTGGTTGAGGCTGAACATGATAATTTCACTTTCAGATTATATAGCTGAATGATCCAAGTTGCTCTGATAAACCAATGTTTTAAAATTTTTGGTTTCGTAAATTTATCTGACAGAAACTGATTAGCTTAGGGAACAGAAGCTACCAAGTTTTAGTTCCTCAGTCTTTATCTTCAGAATTCTTGCCATCTCCAGTTAACAATTTAGCTCACACCTTTGAATTCAAAGTTACTTGAGCTTATTTTCATTAAAGACTTAACTAAAATTAAACCTGCATAAAATATTTGATGATACTTAAAAAAGTAATACAATTACACAAGGCCATGCCTATCTCTAGGCTCTAGGCTCTAGGCTGTGAATGACAAAAATTATACAGCAATGGTACTACTTATATAATAGCAACAGTTGTGTGTATATTGTTTGCAAGTGTTGCATAGCCAGTTATTTAGTGCAAACTCTTCAAGCTGCAATACAGAGATGACTAAGCCAAGATACAGTACCTCAAGGGGGACTGAAACTAGAAGGACTTGGTGCAGGAAAAAAAAAAGCCTCAATTTGTGGATGACTGTGCACTGGGGACAGGTATGGGAAAGGATGCATGTTATTATTTCCTGTAGGAATGCAAGTGTAAAAGCAAGAGTGGGAAGCTTCAGACAAAGAAAAATGATAGCCCTACAGAAATTTTGAGACTAAGTGAAGGAGTGATTATTAGGAGTTCTGTAGCAGCAGGCATAACTAAAAAACACTGAGGGAAATGGGGAAATGTGTGGTTAGAATGTGAAAATACATAGACATTATAACAGAAAAATATGAGACAATAAAAAGTTTAGTTTAGTACTGCAGTAGAAATGCACTTTGAGATTGGGACACTGATGTTATAAATACAGTGTGCTGCCCCATGCAAAGAAGTTGCACAGTGTGTCCAGTAAATAGTTGAAATGAACAGGATCCATAAAAGAATTTCTCATGAATGTTGAGCTATTTATTGATTTGTTCCTATGAATATGAATTTCACAATATCCCATCAGTCTCATTCTTTTACAGACGACAGCGCTGTATGTAAATTAATGTATCCTTACTACTTCAACAGGCAGGATACTAAAGGTTTAAACTGGGACCCCATTAAGCAGTAATACTGCAGACTAATGCAGTATTATAACTGTGTGTCATCAATAACACTCTGTTATAAAACTTGTGGCAGCATGGCCCATTGTGTTCCACAGTTATAGCCAGCTCTCACTCATAGGATTTTTATGGTCATTGGCTTTCAGCTCAGAGGGCAGAACATTTACATATCTCTCTCTGTCTCTCTGAAGAGATGTATATATATATATATATATATGTGTGTATATATATATATATATATATATATATACATATATGTATATATGGATCTAGGATGCTAATGTCCAAATCCATTAAGTGCGAGCATACTTACATGAAAGTGCTTTTCACCGAAGAAGCACTTTCGCATAAGAATGCCTGTTGCCGAAGATGTACTATGGTGTGGATAAGGGAACATTCCCTTTTCCCCCACTGTAGTGCGGTCTCGGTGGGAGAATATTAAAGTAGGGGGGTGGGGGGTGCAGGGGGCAAAAACGTAAATGTAGTGTTTTTTTTTTTATTGACACGCTTTAACGAAAGCGCTTTTTCGGTTAAAGCACTTTCATTAAAGTGTGTTCGGTGGTTACGGATGCGGATGTTTGATCACTCGATCAAACGTCCTAGATCTATATATATATATATATATATATATACATACATATCTATATATATATATATATATATATATATATATATATATATATATATATATGTATATATATATATATACGTATGTATGTATGTATATGGGTCTACATCATATCACCTAAAACCCATTTAACTGACTTTCATTTCACCAAGACCAAATCACCTAATTTTCAAAATACTGAAAACTCATTTGGCTGAATCTCATTCAAGTGAATTGTAAGCCATGGACATGATGTGAGATTCCAATCACCTGTGACTTGTTTGCGACATATAAAATTTCTGTAACTTACAGTGCTGTCAGAATACCGACGGTCATGTAGAAAGTAGTGCTGTAGTATTTTTAAATGTGGGTATGTCTCTTTACATTTTTTATGGGAAGTATCTAAAGTAATATGGCAGGTGTTTTGTGCATTTCTTGAAACAGTGGCAGCGTGTAGAGTACTATTAGACAAGAAAAAGTTATATGCCCTTTTTCCCCACTGTAGTACGATCCTGGAGTTAGTATATATATTGTTAGGAGGGGTGTGGGGGGGGGTACAAGTTCTGGAAAGACATAATTATTAGTGTAGTGAGTATGTTTGTCTATGGTTTAATGTTTAGTCTTTTGAAATTTAGCACTGTAAGCTTTCAGTGAAATGAGATTCAGACAAATGAGCTTTCAGTATTTTGAAATTAGGTGATTTGGTCTTGTTGAAATAAAAGACAGTCAAATGGGTTTTAGGTGATGTGAAGTAGACCCATATACATACATGCGTATGCATAAATATATATATATATATATATATATATATATATATATATATATATATATATATACACACACATATAAATATTAGTATATAATCAAATCTGTAATATATCTATGTATGTCTGTGTGTATGTGTACATATATATATATATATATATATCTATATATTTATATATATAGATATATATATATCTATAGAAATACTCTATATATTTATATATTGTAGGAAAGCAAAACATACACAGACACATGAACACACTCTCTCTTTCTCTCTCTTTGTATATATATATATATATATATATATATATATATATATATATATATATATACATATATACATATATTCATACATACAAACACTCACACAGACACACACACACACACACAGCGAGACATACAATGTTGCTACCTCTGCAACTGATGGTGAGTTATTCTGTCTCTTGTGTGAAAGGGACATCTTGAGAGTTTGATGCACAGGCTATGTGAGTGAATGTCAATGCAGCAGAGTTCAAGGTTGTGTTAAATTATTTATTTTTATTTATTTATTTTACATTTGTTAACCGGGAGAGTCCGACTGGATACATGTCCATTTTCAGCGGAGGCCCGGGGAGAAAAGCTCCAGGTACATATCAGACATATGAACATTGTTAATGCAAAAAAGGAAGATAGTTGAGTTCTAAATACAATATAAAGATACATCACATCTTGGGAAAAAAATAACAGCAGCATATAAAAAAAACATAGGTCAGTTACAAAGGCGAGGCGCCTTGTTAAAAAGCGGTTAAGGATAGTGAGGTAAGAGAAGGGTAAATGATAGTGGTTAATCAGGTTTGGAATAGGGACATTGCCAGAGAGTATTTAGATGGGGTTTAAGCTTTTTTTTGAATTGTAGGAGTGAAGGTTCTGAGGTGAGCATGGTCGGTAGGGAGTTCCTCATTTTACCTACAATTCTATTCTGACTGCACACAGAGGTGTATGTGCAGGACATGTTGACACTGTTGTACAATAATGTTTTGTTATACACAATATTGTTCTGTACAGCACATCAGCAACATGATTTCAGCCTTAGGAAATTGTAGTCTGAAGTATAGAGTATGACTCAGTACAAAGGTCTCATACTTCTGTCACACTGCTAGAAACTAGTAGAGAAGGTGATTGATAAATTGATGCACAAGCCAGCAGGAGGCAAAGATGGAGATGGGCAATTCAGATTTGGGTCAGGATACAGCACAATGAACCCCATAACTGTAGTGAGACAGAGAGTGAAGAAGCAGGAGATGAGGAAAGAGTGCAACTCATCATCTCAGGCTTACAGAAACCATATGATAAATAATTAGATTTTGGCAGTCCTGCAACTGCTTGACGTCACAAAAATATTGTTAGAATTAGTACAGGCTATGTACAGGAATCCAATGGCACAAGTACAGATAGGGTTTGGACTCACAAAGAGGTTCCTAACAGTAGTGGGTGTGCATATGTTTTCAGTTCTGAGCTCACGGCTGTTCATAGTGGTGATGGATTACATTACCAAACAGGTCAGAGGGGACAGATCAACAAATCTGCAGCATGCAGTCAATGGGAAACCACAAGCAGAGTCTGAACAGGATCTTTAGCAAATGATAGGATAATGGAATGCAAAATGAAGGCACTTGGGATAAAATTGCATATATACAAGATGATTGTCATAGCAACAAATGAAGGAAATGAAATAAGATGAAAACTGAAACACAAGGAGAAACAGGGTATCAGATTAACAGCTTCACGAATCTGCGAGAGGTGGTTTAGGAGAAGGGAAGCTTGAATGTGGTGTTCAAAGCTAGATTCAAAAACACTGCAGTCACCTGACACAGAGTTTCATGAGTGGTGTATGGCAAAAGAATGACAAAGAACCTGAAAAGTAATATGTAAAAAGCAGTGGTGCAAGCAATGCATATGTATGGCATAGAAACCTGGGCAGTGAAGGGAGAGCAACTGAGGAAGCCAGAGGTGATGGAGACGGCATCCCTGGGCTTGATGGTAGGATGTACACTGTGGGACAGTTAAAGAAATGCGTTAATTTCATATATAGTCGATGCAAATATGTGAGGTTTGAAGAGAACAATATGAATAGCTGAATGTACACTAAAGTATAATAGGATTTCCTGTACCTCTGCTGAGCACAATAGATGGATGGGCATCATCAGCATCTTTGTAATCAGCTGCATGCCCTAAGTACTACAGCATTTCAAGGACTTTTAACACTGGTGGCTCTAACTGTATTGCAAGATTCAGCTTAAGTGTGATTACTAACATCAAATCATTTTAATTCTTAGTCTTTCTGTAGGCCACCTAATATAAAGGTTCACTGCACCAAAATAGAACATTGTGCCCTTTTCACATTAAATCCCAGCTTTATGGATTTTTAAATTTCAACAAACCGTGCAGATCCCCCTCTTGTGACCAGCTTCATGCTCATATCTGCCATACCATTTTTTTTGTAACATCAGCACATAAGCTGAATTTTCTTTTTAACTTCTGCTGTCATGTTTAATGCAATCATGCTAAGCAGGATAAAGCACAACAATAAACTGAGTAACACTAATTTATTTACTGACTTAAATATCTTGAGTGATCCCCTCTAACAACTTTCCTCTGCCTCTCATCATAAATTTAGTTTTCAAATCTTCTTCAACAAATGGTGCCGTCCCATACTCTTTAATTGTTCTGCCCACCTCCTGTGATACAAAGAGTCAAACGCTTCATTGAAGTTCAACTATACTGTTTCCACAGTGTTCTGCATATCATATTGAATAGAAATTGAAGCAAGCCATACTTGCAAAACTTCTGTCATGTGAAACTGCACTGTCTACAGCTGGCCAGAGAAACAGTTTCAAGGAAATCCAGCAGATTGTCTGTTAAATACCTTCTATGGTCTTTCCTAAAAAGGAAAGTTGGTAAGTAGTTCATAAATATTTAACTCCTTTTCAGATGCACCATTATGCAAGCAAACCACTGTGGCCAGCAAAGAAACCGTGTCTGACTTCTAGTCTTGTGGTAGCATTCATTTTGTCAGGCAGATCTATAACACACAAAGTTTCCACAGCACAAGTGCTCACAGCATTTATTCTGTAAAGGTCATTTTCCATTTCTAAACTTTCAATGAAACAGGGATGTGAAAATATTTAAACGTTGTCGCTATTTCTTTTCTTTCCAGTAGTCTGTAACCTTGTCATTTCTTACATAACGTTTCAGTGCAGGTGGGTGGATGATGCTTTCTCACTGCATAAAAGATATTTCCGCTTTAAACAGTTCATAGTCCTTTAATTATAACTACGTACATTCAGCAAGAAATTGTTATCTCTTTGGCTGAGAAACAGACACAATGAAGTTTGCCAAATGGTTAAGTAAGCAGCATGCCTTGCTATTTAATGACATGTATGGTTGCTTTTCTAAACTTGGCATCTTCCCCCCTTTTATTTCCTGCAATCATTCTTTTTTGTATCTATTTGTACCAAAGAATAAGTGCCTTATCCTGTGATGATTATTATCTTCCTTTGCTATTCTTTGCCAGCCATGCCACTTTTACAGATAGAATGGTCAAGATATTTCAATATTGTTTTTCTCATTTACATCATCACAAGACTTCCCTCTATCACAAGAATGACCTTCTGCTGATTCCCCCTATAATGTCTAATGTATCGAAATACTTCATTCATCCATCACTACTTGTTGTCAGTTCCTCCTCTAGGGTTTCTTTGTCCTGTCTGATGTGTTGTTGCCATTTCTGTGTCATCTTCTTAAGTATTTTTCCACATCCATCTCACATTCTTATCCTTGTATGTATACTGCTTTCTTCTGTGACAGCCTGGATTTCTGCATGCTTTAACCAAACTAGAATTGTATTTTCTGATAACTGATGTTCCCTTTCTTATTCTTACTTTAGTTGTCTCCTACACCTAATATGCTGTTATAGTCCTCAGTTTATAGTATGAGTACTGCCCAAAGTTCCCACCACCATTCCATTTTGCTTTATTCTTTATTTCTCAACTGACTGAGGCCCGCAGTCTAATAATCTCAGATATCTGTTTCTGTGTCATGTACCAATAATTTCACAGGAATTCAGTGCTGACTTGATTATATCTTGCTAGTCAGTGCCTTTAGTGCCATGCTATTCTTGGTCTGAATCATTAGGACTTGCACAATATTATCTTTCCTGGTTAAGACTCTTCTTTTCTTCTAGGACAAATGTCTCTCAAAGCATCGATGACTTTCTTAACCTGCTAATCTTAGATGTAGGCACTTCACAGTTAGAAGAAGATATGTTTAATTTGAATTTAATCATATTTGTCTGTTTGCTATATCAGCTTTTGAACCTAGAATGACAATAATCCTACATTTGGTGGCCTTTTTGCAATACCTTCCTGATAAATACATCCTCGCTCATTCCCCTGCTTTGTCAAAGATAACATACTAGCTTTCCCATGAGCCCTCAGTGTTCCATTGTGTTCCATTCCACAGTGGCTTTTAGCTATTTCCAGATCTTCAGCGTTTCTTTTCACGTCTGTCCTGTACACTTTAAATCCACATACTAGCACATGTTGATGCATTATTAACAGTGATTTTGTTATACTATCTTCATCTCCTTTAAGTTGTGAAAGTGATGTTCTTTATTTTTTTTTTTTTTTACTGGAGTAAAGGGTATTACAAATGATCTCTCTTTGCCTTTCACTTCCTTCTTCACAGAGTTCTTTGACTCCTGTTCTATTACTCACTGTACATGCAGTGTGTATTCTCAGTGGACAGGCAGTACTGGTAGTACTCTTTTTCCTTCTGATGAGGTTCGTAAAGACTACGAATCAATTCTATAATCCAGTGTGAACTATATGTTTCCAGGAAGCATAACACACAAGATGTCTGGAGCATATACACCCCTTTAATCACACAATATTAAATAGGATTTCCTTACCAGTCACTTATATCACATATATGCATAAATAAATGTGTGTGTGTGTGTGTGTGTGTGTGTGTGTGTGTGTGTGTGTGTGTGTGTGTGTGTGTGTGTGTGTGTGTGTGTTTGTAAATGTGGATGTTTCTGTTGACAAAATCCTTAAAAAAGGGAGCAACTAAGGCAGGGTGGAAGTATTTTCTGCATCTGCTGTAGTTCATAGACTTCTCTCTGGTTAGTCATCTGCTTAATGATAGTTAACTCTGACAAAATATTTACAGCTATTGCATTCCGAAACCAGTTAAGAGCATTTTAGTTACTAGGCCAACAAACTGAATATCTGATCTGCAAATATGAGGTTAGGTTGTAGTGTCCTTAGAAACTTTTTTCTAGCACTGCAAAGACATCAAGTATGATTTTAATCCAGAACTATTTTCACATAAAAGTGAATAAAAGGAAAATTATAAAACAAACATAAAATTATAACAACGCAAAATAATACTTAAGGAAAAAACACTTTTCAAATCATAGAAAATGTTTATAAACATGTAAAGCCTATCCAAGCCTATTAGTTCTTAACAGGGGCAGACTAAGTGCACCTTGTGCCTGGACTATTTATGATCATGGAAGGAGGCATATGAAACAGTCATTATGTTCAGCAACACGTAAGCTAATTAAAGTAGCAGTGCTGATGCAGAATACAAGCAGCTTTTTTTAATCAACATATTTCAATGACTGGCCCCCCTGAAGCTGTGGGCCTTGGACAGCTGCCTATTTCTCCCCTTTTATAACCTGCCTCTGGTTCTTACCCAGTTACAAATTCAGAACTAGTAAAAATATCTAGAATTTGCATTTTAATTGAATTTATTATCAATTTGAAATACAATTGCGTTATTTCATAGCAATAAAAATTAAATAAAAACGTAAAAGGCATAACATTTTCAGAATCCTCCAGCTCTTCATTGGCTCTAAACAGACAATAAGAAAAAAAGACTCAAAATCATGTTTTCTTATACATTTAAATAAACTTTTTGTACCAGTTTCAGATACAAAAAAATATGCAAATAGCAAGATTCTGACAATTTGTTGAGAAACACAACAATAACTAGCTAGATATCACCCCTAACATTGTTTTTTATTCAGAGTTTTAAGTGTTTTCCAATTACATGATGGGTGAAATCTTACAAGTGCAATTTTTTTGCTGTTGCATGTTAAAACTTGCATGTAACAATGCCAGTTTCGTTTTGTTTTACAGATAATTCTTCTAGGGATGGAGAGTTTGCTTGTGCAGTCCTAATTCTTTGCTGCTCTGCATTTAGTCTAGTAATGCTAATAAAGCTTATCCTTGTTTTACTTCATGGTATTGTAATACTATTTTCTATTGTTCTGCAGTGAAGAGCATCATTTTTTCCCTGTTTCCACATTATCAATTCTGTGGTGCTCTGGACTAAAACTAGCTAGCTAACTGACTAAGTAACTGACTAACTAACTAAATAAATAAAGAAATGAACATTGTGATTCCACATCTATCTTAGCCACCTGTCTCTCTCTGTCTCTCAGTTTGTGAAATAGTCATTTGACTTGAGCACACAGCTCACATTCATTCATATCTGTGTCAGTATTCGAGTGTTAGTCCTTGTAGAACTCATTCTTATCCTACCTGTGTCACTACCACACCATCAGTACTGACGCAGCTCGTACTGATCCCTGTCCAAGTTGTTACTGCATTATTACTCCCTGCATGCCTCACACTCACCCCATCTATGTCTTTAACACATCAGTCTCTGAGTGACACACACCCATCCCTATGTCTGTACAATACCATCAATCCTGACACTATTCACATTCAGTCTTATTGATGTTACCATGCCATCAGCCCCAATGCAGCTTAAACCCACCCCTATCAATGTCATTAACACATTAGTCCCTTTCTGACTCACACATCCTTGTCTATGTTATTAACGCACTGTAGGTCTCTTCACATCCTTATTTGCGTATTTAACACAAAAGTGATCTCTAAGCAGCTCACACTGCTTCATATCTATGTCTTCACTACAACAACAGTCCCAACATGACTCATGCTCATTTCTAGTGTCTGTATGACACTCACTTTTCCTTATCCAGGCTGTTCCACTGTCAAGGCACACTTGTCCTTTCCTTTGTCATTACTGATCCGTGCACTGCTCACCCTCATCTTTATTTAAGGCATCACACCATTAGCCACTGTGCAGCTCATGGTCTCTCTTTTCTATGTTGCTACCTTACCATCTGATCTGACCCTGCATGGTTCCGACTCATATGTACCTATATCTTTAACAGAACATTAATGCCTGCATGACTCACACATATCTTTATCTTCATCCCTGTCATGCCTTCAGTTCCTGTATAGCTTGCATGTATCCCTATTATCACAGCATCATTTCCTGTGTGGATCACATTTAGACCTGTCTGTGTCTTTATCACAGCATTAACCCCTGCAAGGTTTACACTCATCCCTAACTATGCTGTTCCCAAACACTAGTAACTGCATGATTCACACTCATCCTTATCTGTGTCATTACCAAAATAGCACTTCCTGGATGTATTCTTATCTCTAAAGATAACTGCTTCCTATTGTTCAGACAACTATCTGCTTGTCTCATCCTACCTACAATGCAGGTGAATACCAAAAATATGTCTTGCATTTTTGATCCAGGGAATCTGTCAGCACAGGTGGGTTGTGTATTATGTCACATTTTGATTCTTGTAGTCAGACACTTTATTGCAACCAGAGTCAAAGAACAAATTGCATATAACATGGTACATGCAGTAAAGACATGACAAAATAAGTTCTAAAATCCCTTTCTACTTTCCTAACTAAAGTTCCAACATTATCAACTAGTGTCAGTACCCAGTCCACATAAATGGATAATTATTTTACCATAACTATACAGGATGTATTGTGCAATGAAGTTTAACTAATAATCATGAAATTAAACAGCAGTATGTGCTCATTTAAAGTAAAGCATTACTCGCAGGAACAAGGCAATGTACAAAATGCTTTATTGCTAATATAAACAAAAGATAAACAGAAAAAATCCAGGACTCTGGCTGCCAAAAATATTATGGCCACAATTTTCTCCATACATGGAGAAACTAAACTCAGCAACCTAGAAATTGTAAGGACAGACTTGCACTCCCTACACATAGCAATGCCTCCCAAAATTAAGTACATACAGATATATGTGTGTGTGTGTGTGTGTGTATGTGTGTGTGTGTGTGTGTGTGTGTGTGTGTGTGTGTGTGTGTGTGCGTGTGCGTGTGCATGTGCATGTGCGCGCGCGCGCGCGCGTGTGTGTGTGTGTGTGTGTGTGTGTCTGCTTTGCCTATTTATGTATTAACTACTTAGATGTTCCACAACCTGCACGCTCAAAAGAACAATACAGGAAAAATACATAAAATATGCAAGGAATGTAATAGAAACTTTGCATAGAAAGTAATAATACATTAATATTAAATATAATGTTGGATAGATAGTAAACTAGAGCAAATTGCAGCAATGTGTACAATTTATACATTCATTTTTGAAAAAATATTGCAATTTCTTAGCTCATAATATCAAAAATGTTAGCAAGGGAAGTGTCAGTTATTCTGGACTATCTAATGTCTTTTAAGCAGTTAGGTTTATTCTCTGTAAGAAGGAGGTGTGTGATATTTGTCTGTGAGCCTTGAAGTGTCTGTTCTTGTCTTATTTCCATAGGAAGAGTGCTCAAATGGGCTGGTACAATTTTTTTAAATGCCTTCTCATTAAAGGTTGTCCAGTTGTCCCAAAAGGTGGTCTTGCAAGGGTTATAACTTTATTCTTACTTGTTGTAAGACCTATAGAGGGAAATTATAAGTTAGAGCAAGGCCACATAATATGGCTGCATGAATCAATTCTGACATATGCATTTCAATTCAGAAAGAAATGTAACATTGGATGTACTTCACAAAATAGAATTGGTACACTGACAAGCAAATGTATGTTGAACAGTACCAACTGTGTTAACTGGATGTTATAACTGGCTGGAAGGAATAGAGACATGCACCAGACAGTGACAAAATCAATCTCTCAAAAAGGAAGTCACATAATTGTAAATAATATGTAGGAGTATTCATGGACCTGTGGAGTGGAAGAATGCAGTATATGTGCGTGAATGCTATTCAAAAAATATCAGCATAGATGTCTGGGAGAACCTGGCAATATATTTATGAAAGTAGATATGCATTTATTAGTACAGTCATCCAGTGATCATACAAGGAGAAAAAACACAGACTTATCAGCCAGAAAACTCTGACAGAACTGCTGCTGTTCCTCTTTCACAACTACAACTGGGCTAGCAGAAGGAAGACAAACACAGTACATTAGTAGACAGATATGTTTCACCTAAAATACAAGATGAAGAGTGCAGTAGTGCACACGTCATATGCATTCCATTGCTGAAAGAGGCATTTTCCCATTCTGCTGCATTACCCTACTTTTGCATGATCCATCTTTCTAGCTGCAAAACAAAGCAGGAAGGACTAAGTACACTATTGGTCTAGCTAAGAGAGCTAGGAAGGGAAAATTAAGGTTTATTGTAAAATTCTAACTCAGTGTTTCCCAGAACTCTTGCCCCTCACTTTTGAAGCAGATCATGGTGGTCCCACCATATGTCACTGTACTGCTCAGCAGAATGGAAAATTCTAATAGCATCACTTACCATCCTAAAAATTCATTCCAAACATCTGCATTGTAAAACATGTAATCAAAGCAGCCCACAGGTGCTCTTAAAATCTCTATGGAAGTAGAACAAGAAAATCTCACTCTTTCCCTAACATAAGGTGGGCACACGACTGTTGCCAGCATGTGCAGGGGATATGTCTAGTCACACAGGTTCAATGGAGGAGAACATGTAAGCCCCATGCACATGGATGTATACTCAGATGTCACCTGATATGCATCATAAAGCAAAGCCATGGATCAACAAGTAACAAAGGCTTTGAGTTTGAGCATCATGTGCATGTGTCCGTAGGTCTGGAAGAATAATGGTAACACCTGACTGCGTGATTAGCATATTACACTATATCATCATGTCAAGTACAGGCTTGCTAAATGCCTTCATTGTAACAGCTGCCACACTTGTTAGTCAGGTATAAAGCATCAGAGCCATTTTACATAGGAAGACTTGAAGATGAGAAAATGTGGAAGCAGGACTTCATAGAACAAAAGTTTGGACATCAAGGTAAGCATACTGTAAGAAGGCAAGATGCCAGGCAACACACCCTGTACTTTACTAAGCAACCATGGTGGACAGCAGCAACAGGGACATAGAGGAAGTGGTGCATGTGAGGGTTGGAGCACAGAACAGTGGCATGACACAGTCATGACCAGTTGTGACAAGGACACCACTGGCTACACAATACTTAGAGAAGGACATACCACACAAGACTTGACTGACAGTGCATGTAGGCTGTAGCCCAGTAATGCATTTAAATGGGGGAACATAGTATGCATAAGTTTACAGGTTTTCTATAGAGTCATATACAAAGGGGTGCCATGATAACATGTCCCTTATTGTATTAGTTACAGGAAAGCTAGACAATGGCCACAGCACTTCAAGGGAGACATAACTGGCCACAAAGTGGAAATCAGTGAGATTAGCTCACACGCATACAGGGCATCCATATAAGGTCATGCAAACACACTCTGATGAATATGTGTAACTTAGAGGTGTAGACAGTGCAGGGCTGACATAAATGGGGACAGGATTAGCATAATGGCTAAGGCCTTTACCTAAAAGTTAAAAGGTACAGGGTTTGATTTTGACCTTTGGTTAGGGTCTTTACCTTTGCTTACATTTAATGGGAGCATGAGGGAAACAACAATGGGAAAAATTCACCACCCAGGACAATGAGCTTTCATTGCAGGCCCTTTGCACACTTGGCGTGTGTATCCTGAACAGAGGTAAAATGAACAAGAACTATCAGAAGGAGGTGTAACAGAGAGTGGCATAAGATGTGATTGCTATGGATTGCTATAACAGGTTTCTGCAACAGGTGTGACAAATGTTAACTAATATAAAATTCTCTGCCAAGAACATGGTTTGGCATGGGACATTCCCATGAATTAATTCACTGCAGGAGGGGAAACGCCAATTTAGGTGCAGATCACAGAAGTAGAGAAGTTCTTGTTGTCGCTGCTTGGGTGGAGTAGACTTTTCAGATCTCTGTACTTTTAGGGACACTCCTGATTTTTCTCAAAGTTTTGTTCAGCTGCTTCTAAAAGGAAAAATCATTTTGAGAATTTCTAAGATAACAGTGCCAACATTTAAAATGTGTTCGTAATTTGGAGGCTTTTTCTTAGTTATATTTTTACTTTGTTCTAAATTCTGTAAACAAAAGTTGAGAGCTGTGGGGGGGTGATGAGAGGTTTATGGTAGTGAAACCTCATCCCTACCTGTGGCTTGGATCTGGAAGATAGACTGGGTACAATCACATGTGCATTTATAGGGGATGCGCCAAATTCAGCATATGTGATACATGACTTTATTATACAGTGCACTGTGTGTTTGCCATGAATATCAGAGCATTCGCTGGCTAGCATCTACCTGAAATCAGCTGGATGTATAATTGAATTTAGGTACACTTTTATCTGCTCTTTTACATGTAGTATTGTATTTACTTTATTTATTTGTGTTTTTCACTGAATATTAACTCAACTGAAGTTGTGGCTGTCTCTCTACAGAGTACTTTTTAGAATTTCTGTGTAGCCATTGTTAGCAGTGGGGGGATAATTTCAGCTCATCACTAACATTATGTCTTGCCTTATATAAGTGGTACATTTTGAGTTATCTCTGCTTAACATCATAGCTTTGGCCGGCTAACATCTACTTGAAATCAGCTGGACGTATTAGTGAATTTAAGTACACCTTTTTTCTGTTCTTCTGCATATAGTATTGCATTTAATTTACTCATTTGTGTTTTTTACTGAATATTAACTCAACTGAGGTTGTGGCTGTCTCTCTACAGAGTACTTTTTAGAATTTCTTTGCAGCCATTGATAGCAGTGTGGGGGGGGGGGTAGTTTCAGCTCATCACTAACATCCTGTCTTGCCTTATATAAGTGGAACATTTTGAGTTATCTCTGCTTAATATCAGAGCTTTGGCTGGCTATCATCTCTCTGAAATCAGCTGGGTGTATAAATGAATTATCTACTCTTTTGCATATAATATTGTATTTAATTTATTTATTTGTTTTTTTTCACTGAATATTAACTCAACTGAAGTTGTGGCTGTCCCTCTACAGTTAGTTACCCACCCACCCTCCGTGTTCTTGTTTTGATGTTAATGTTGGTGGCTTTGAAATTGCCCACCCCTCTTGTAGATTTGTATTTTGATACACCTGAGCCCATCCCATTTGCTCACTCAACTGAGTGCAGTGAGATCATATTCTGATTTCAGGCACTCCTACTGTGTACAAAGAGAGCATTTAGGAGGACAACCCCTGTAGCCTCCTAATCCTGCAAAGTTCCTTCCCTCAAAAAAAAAAAAATATATATATATATCTATATATATATATATATATATATATATATATATATATATATATACATACATATATATGTATGGGGGAGATCGCAGATATACCCCAGGGATTACCTCAGTGTCACTGCTCGACAGAGGCACAGCAAAATAATGGGTATAGTTCCCCATACTAAAGGGGTGGCGTAAGCCACAAAACTATGGGCTAGGCTTGTAAATGCCCTCGGGCAGATAGCCTAGTATGAACTATATATATATATATATATATATATATATATATATATTATTCATCTGCTCTTACTGTAACTGTCTTGGTTGCTCTTCTTTTCAGTCGCTCTTACTCTGCACTTATTACTGGTTTTAGTAGCCTTCTAATTTACTGCCTTCTGCACTTGTTTTTTAGTTATTTGTTAATTAAATTGCATTTAATTGAACTGTATTTGCCGTATTTTTGCTAAACATTCGAGTGTGGTGGCCAGCACTACAATTTGAATTGTATTTACTGCTGTTTTAGCTGCTTTTCTGTAACAAAAAAAATCTAAGCTTGTTTCCTGCCTTTCCTGTAACTAGTCAAGTCCAGATGCAGACTTACTGTATCCAGGACTGTTAGTAAGCTTCTGAGCCCCCCAAGCCTTTCTGTGTTGGAGGGAAGCCTTCTAGCTTATCAGTGGGAGTGGTAAACACTAGGTAGCCTATCTACCATGGGAAGAGTGGGTTTTGCCTCTGAAATTGTAGTTCATTGGCCATTTGGGCAGTTTTTCCATTTCTTTCTACTTTCTGGTTAAAAGCCTGTTTTGCGTTTAGTCCCAGCCTTTCCTATAACTAATTTAATCCAGGTCCAGATTTGCTGTATCCCGGACTGTTGGTAAGCTTCTGAGCCCCCCCCCCCAAGCCCTTCTATGTTGGAGAGAAGCCTTCTAGCGTATCAGTGGGAGTGGTAAGCACTAGGTAACCTATCTACCCCAGGAAGAGTGGTTTCTGGCCCAGAAATTATAGTTTATTGGCCATTTGGGAAGCTTTTGCATCTCTTTCAATCTTCTGATTTAAAAGCCTGTGTTTGCACTTGTTTCCTTCCTTTCCTGTTACTAGTCTAGTCCAGGTACAGATTTGCTTTATCCAGGACTGTTAGTAAGCTTCTGAGCCCCCCAAGCCTTTCCATGTTGGAGGGAAGCCTTCTAGCTTATCCGTGGGAGTGGTAAGCATCAGGTAGCCTATCTACCACAAGATGAGTGGTCCCTGGGCCAGAAATTATAGCTATTGGCTGTTTGAGCAGTTTTTTCCATCTCTTTCAACATTCTGGTTTGAAAGCCACACTTGTGCCTGTTTCCTGCCTTTCCTATAACTAGCCTAGTCCGGTTACAGAGTTGCTGTATCTAGGATTGTTAGTGAGCTTCTGAGCCCCCAAGCCTTTCTGTGTTGGAGGAAAGCCTTCTAGCTTATCAGTGGGAGTGGTAAGCACTAGCTAGCCTATCCTTCATGGGAAGAGTGAGTTTTGGCTCAGAAATTGTAGTTTATTTGGCAGTTTAGGCAGTTTTCCATCTCTTTCAACTTGATGGCTTAAAAGCCTACATTTGTACTTGTTCCCCACCTTTCCTGTAACTAGTCTAGTGCAGGTACAGATTTACTGTATTCCAGGACTCTTTGTAAGCTTCTGAGCCCCCCAAGCCTTTCTGTGTTGGGGGAAGCCTTCTAGCTTATCAGTGGGAGTGGTAAGCATCAGTTAGCCTATCTACCACAAGAGGAATGATTCCTGACCCAGAAATTGTAGCTATTGGCTGTTTGGACAGTTTTTTCCCATCACTTTCAATGTTCTGGTTTAAAAGCTGCATTTGTGCTTGTTTTCTACCTTTCCTGTAACAAGCCTAGTCCAGATACAGAGTTGCTGTACCCAGGACTGTTGGTAAGCTTCTGAGCCCCGCAAGCCTTTCTGTGTTGGAGGAAAGCCTTGTAGCTTATCAGTGGGAGTGGTAAGCACTAGGTAGCCTGTCTACCATGAGAGGAGAGGTCCTTTGCCCAGAAATTGTAGTTTATTGACCATTTGGACAGTTTGTCCATCTCTTTCAACTTTCTGGTTTAAAAGACAACATCTGCGCTTGTTTCCCATCTTTCCTGGAACTAACCTACTGGTAGCACTAGAAAGCATTAAACTGATACAAGCCTTCTAGCTTAGGAGAGAGACTTTGGAGTGATTAAGTATCAGTTTTCTGTACTTTCTTGCTGTACTTAACTGTTTTCTGCCTAAATGCATATTTTCCAGCATTTATTGTGAGTTAAAAGCTTGTTTTTTCACATATTGTACTTATTTGACTGCCTGCACTTTTAAAAAGTTGTTTTTTGTTTAAATAATTTGTTTAACTGTTGTAGGCTACACACTAAAGCTCAATAGCCTTTTCTGATCGTTTGTAGTCATTTAAAGCTGTTTTAAGTGTATTATTTACTGTTTTTGCCTTATCTTTTCAAAAAACAAAAAAAAAACAAAAAAAAATCCTTCTTTCCCACCTTTCTAGGCTAGTATAGTCCAGTTTTCAGGCTAGTGCTGAATTTAAGGCTGTGATACTAGCTTCTGAGTTGCCCATACCTTACTTGGATAGAAGGAAGTTTCTCTGTTCACCTGTGATTGAGGGGAGCTTTGAGCAACCTATCTGTCCCTAGAGGAGTGGTTCCAGCTCAGAAGTTAGTAGTTTATTGACCATTTTGGGCTAATTTCTACCTCTTTCATTTCCCTACTACAAAATCCATGTTTGCATGGTTTTGCACACCGGGCAGTGATGGCTTGCTATGGTTAAATTACTCCCGGCTCCACTAAGTCTCCACTTCAGTTTTTCCCTTGAAACTAGTCTAACTCTCAACCTAAGCACTCAAAAAGCATCTTACAGCCCAGCACTTTCTCAGACCTAATACCAAGCACTAATATACCCTGACATTGATTGCCCAGAAGACCAAGGCTCTTTATTCACCCCTCACTGACCAAGCAACTAAGCAGCTCACCCTACTATTCAGGCATGACTAAAGGGCAACTTTAGGTGCACTCTCCAGTCCAGCTGGTGAATCTGGGTATCCTGAGGCAATATTACAACTGCCTCATGTACACAGACAACCCTCTCCTCCTACCACAAAACACTATCATATGCGAGAGATGCAATTATACAGCCAAAGTGGAAGCTAAGCTGTCTCCACCCAAGACTTGAACAGAGAGTCAAGAGGAGAAGGTTAACACTTGCACCACAATTCCAGCTGCACACAGACCTACTAAAACAGCACAGGCAAAAAATACACACAAATATACAAAATCATACTTGGAGGCTCTAAATAAAAACCTGCAAAAGCATCAGAGACGTCCAAAGCAGACACCCAAACAACCTGCACTCCCCGTCACAAACCAGACAACACATAAAATACAAAATTAGTGTGCCGCACAATCACAGCACTTAAGGTGAAATAACAAACCTAACACACTAGTACTAGGTGACTCTATAGTCAGGCACACTGATGTCCCACTCACTAGGCTGGACAAGCAGAAAGTTACTGTTAGCTGCCTGTCAGTAGCCAGACTCCACCACATAACACAAGCACTCAGGTCACTCCAGAACAAGTACAAATATGACTCTGTCATTGTTTATGTTGGTGTGAATGACCTGAGACATAACTCCCTGGACTACATGAAAAGAGACATGGGAGAGCTCTCTGATCATGTAGCCCAGACTGGTATGACCCTGACCCTGAGTAGCATCCTGCCCTCACCAAAAATGATACCTCAGTATAAAGAAAAAAATGATCAATTTCAACAATTGGCTAAGCTTCTGGTGTCATTCAAAGGGGATCCAGTGTCTGTCAGCCTGGGACAACATGCTCGACAAGCTGCGTTGCTTCACAAGATATGGCTTGCACCTGTCACCCCTAGGCTTTTGAATACTGGCCAAGGCTATTGCTGCCCCCATAGTGCCTTTTTTAGTCAAGTCTTAAAAGTCAAACCCACCTCCGTAAACAGCACAATTAACAAAAAACTGAGGGTTATGCTACTCAACACCAGGAGTTTAAATCTCAAAATGCACAATCTCGAAGCACTCCTCAGTATGGAAAATGTCGACATCTGTGCAGTAACTGAAACGTGGTTCAAGGCTCCAGAGAGCAGCCCAGCACTACTGGGCTACAACTCATACCACACATTTCGGCCACAGAACATGGACCAAAACACAAAAGGAGATGGTGTATCCATATTCATCAAGGATACCTACACCTCCAGGTTAGTAGCGCAGCATGATACCTCTAAGATCATCCATGTGCAACTAACATCAGGCAAATCTGCAATGCAAATTGTGGCCTGCTACAGATCATCCTCCATGACCCAGGACCACCACTCCGCCTTTCTGGAGACACTGGAAAACATGAAGGTCCTACCAAACACGCTGATATTGGGTGATTTCAATTACCCTACCATTCACTGGGAAAACTACTCGAGTACAAATTCCCAGGCCCAGCGCTTCCTGGAAGTCATCAACTTAAACGCCCTGGATCAGCTGGTAAACTCTCCTACCAGAGGTGAAAACATATTGGACATGGTTTTCACCAACATGGGCGACTGGTGTTCCACACCGGAGGTCAACCTGTCACTGGTTAGATCAGACCATGAACACATCACTCTGGATGTCCACACCCCACCACCACCCCCAGCTAAGGAAACCACAGTAAAAACCCTTTCTAAAGAAAACTTCACTTTACTTAAGATAGAGGTGGTAAGTTTCCCAGCTCCCACGCTAAAGGATAATGCTGCCCAAGATGCAGAAACCTTTACAAATGCACTCTATAAGCGCCTACAAAGATGCATGGATCGTGCCATCCCTAGCAAAACCAAGACTCACTCCTCTAAGAGAAGGATACCAGTTTGGTGGACCCCTGCAATAAACAGGCTATACAATAGAAGGAGGACACTAGTTCAAAAAAAAAGCAAATCCCAAGAAGGAAAGACATCCCTGATCAGTATCAGTAAGAAACTGAGGTCTCTCATGATATCATCCAAGGCTAACTTCAAAAGAAAAATAGCCAAGGATTCAAAAGATAACCACAAAGCCTTTTTTAGCTATGTTAAGAATCTAAGTGGCAACTCGTAGATATGCACTGAACTAGTGCAAAATAGCACAAAATATACTGAACCTACTGATATTGCCAACATCCTGGCAGATAGATTCAGTGCAAACGTCACCCCCCCCTCTCACCTCCAAAAGGGCCCACAACAATACCGGAAAAGTGTAGTGTCCCAAAAATCACAGACGCAAAGGTGAAAACAGCCCTTTCAAAAGCCAAAAACACAGCATCAATGGGACCAGATGGTGTCCCAGGCTGCGTCTTGCACGAACTACAGAACGAACTAACCCCCCACCTAAACGCGCTGTTCAGCCTCAGCCTCTCCACAGGCTATGTGCCCATAGAATGGTGCACAGCAACAGTTATTCCTCTCCACAAAGGAGGGGCCACAACTGACCCTGGTAACAAGGATAAGCCTGACTAGCCTGGTCTGCAAGGCTATGAAGCGCATCATCATGGAACTCATTAACAAAGACATTGGGAACCTCCAAACACTTGACCTGACCCAGTTTGGCTTTGTTAAGGGCAGATCATGCCTACTAAACCTGTTTGACTTCTTCGAGACAGTCACCAAGGCCATAGGCGAGGGAAAGGTGGTTCACACAGCCTACCTTGACCTCACCAAAGCTTTTGACACCATTTCCCACTCAGGTATTACAGAAAAACTCACCAGCCTGAACATAAACCCTTACGTCACAAGATGGGTTGCCAACTGGCTTACAGACAGAACTCACACAATAAGCATAGTGGGCTCCAGGTCCACCTCTAAACCAGTCACAAGTGGTGTCCCGCAAGGCTCAGTCCTAGGACCCCTACTGTTCGGCATATACTTCTCAGAAGTACAGGCAGACACAGAAGGACTATGGCTAACCAAGTTCGCGGATGACTGGGGGCCATAACTGACTCTCTGGCTGACATGGACATCCTCCAAATGGGCCTTACTGAGACGGACACCTGGTGTCAAAGTCATGGCCTCAAGCTAAATGCCAAAAAATGCATAGTCATTCCATTTGGGAAAAACAAAACACCCACGAATTACCACATAGGTCGCAGCCCCCTTAATACAGAAGAGGTAATAAGAGATCTGGGCTCCCAGGTAGATAGTAATCTCTGCTTTGACAATCATATTGCCAAAGTAGTTAGAAAATCCTTCTATGTGGCCCATCTAATTACTAAAGGGTTCGCATCTAGAAGTAAAGAGGTTATAGTGCCCCTCTACTCGTCACTCATTAGACCCATCATAGAGTATAATGCCCCATTTGGGATGTACCACACAAGACACTTGCAACAGCTGGAAAGACCACAAAAGTACCTCACCAAGAGGATTACTGGTCTCAAATATATGTCCTATGCAGCCCGACTGAAAAAACCCTGGCTGTACTCAAGTGGCATATTTCTTACTCAGAGGTGATTTCTGCCTGAATTACAAAGCCATGTCCAACTCAGAATTGATGGACATGCTCCACCTAAAGAAATCCAAGTCACTGCCAGCCAGGCACTCTAGTGAGCTAAACCTCACCACAACAATAAATAGAACATGCTGGAGGGATAGATTCCTGTCACAGAGACTCCCCATGCTTTGGAACAAAATTCCAAATTACATCAGGCAGATCCCCTCACTAACACTCTTCAAGAGAAACCTTGATGAGTGGATGGGTAACAGAAAATACACCCCTGGGATCACTTCATTGGCTCTCCTTGACAGAGGATCAGTTAATTAGTCAATGGGGTGGCGAAAGCCGACACACTCTGGCTAGACTTATAAATGCCCTCGGGAAGATAGCCTAGTACCTACCTATGAACCTATGAACCTATTATGTAGCCAGAGGCTTCTGTATATCTGTGCTCCAGGTACCAATAAGCTGAAATTGTAACATCCTACTATGGCATTTAAGTGCTTACATGCTTTTCACATATTCTGCCATATACCAGTATGCCTGGCCATGATGGGGGGAGGGTGGGCATATGTTTGAATGTGGCCACAGGTATCTTTTTTTTTTAATTTTGTAAACATTACCGGTGGAGCATCTTGCACAAACCTGAAATCAGCAAAGCACATTGGAAGGCTCACACACATTTACTTATTTATTTTTTGAAATTTGATTACCGGGAAAGTCCAATTGGGTAGAAGTCCATTTTCAGCAGAGGCCTGGAGAGAAAAGCTCCAAATTATTACAAAACGTTTTTAGAAACAATAATTATACAATCTTCAAAAAATAAAACAAAAACATCTGTAGTTAAAATAATTATAACAAATTAGACATAATATAAAAACGTTGGTTAAGCATCGATACAAGGTATATGGCACTCTAATATTTGAAGAAATTTTAGACAGTTTGTAGAGAAATTAAAGATAAGGTAGTCTAATACAAACAGGAACTGCAATATGAAATATGGGAAAACAGGCTTATAGTATACTTAGAGTGAAAGTCAGGTTAGAGAATTAGATAGCGGTAACTAAGTGAGTGAAAAAGAGAAAGAGTAAGGAGGTATAAGGAAAAAAGGTACTTGTTCACATTTAGGGATTTAGTTTATCCTGGTTTTGAGCAAGAACAGAGCCAGGTTTTAGCTAGGAAGTCTTTCAGAGTGGTTTTGAAAGATGGGAGCGAGGGTATAGACCTGATGGATACAGGTAATGAGTTTCAGGCCTCAGCAACCATGTACAAGTACAAACAGGGCACAGCAGATTTGCTAGGTCTGTAGACAGGCGTTTTTGGTCACTGGATTCCAACGACCGACTGGGAACGTAGTTGTGTTGAATGTTTTTTAGTGCTGGACAGGCAGATGGATGCTGTATAAGTTTACAGGTGAAAAGAAGTTGTGTATATGTTGGTTGATGTGACAGTTCTATCCAATTTAGGCTTTTAAGTGCTATACAGTAGTGGAGTCTGAAAGGTCTATGTGCTGCAAATTTAGCAACTTTGTTACAGCATTACTTAAGTTTTAATTTTTGTGAAGGATGGATGCTATTAAGGATGGGATCACCATAAAGATGAGCGGGGAAAACAGAAGTAGTGGCAGGTTTAGTTTTACTTGCATCAGTGAGACAGTTTTTGGCTGTGTAAAGCATCCCTAGTTTTTGATGATTTTTTTTATGTGATTTATATGCAGGTGAAGTATACGATTACCATCCATGATCATGCCGAGTAGTTTGCTATGATAAATAACCTTAATGGTTGAATTATCAGAGAGAGGATTTTAAATTTTATTTTTTCATGAGAGAGGGATTTGGGGAAAAAAGTAGTAGTTTGGTCTTTTTTGGATTGAGCATGAGTTGTTAGTTATAAAGCCATGTTTCAATGGCTGTTAAAGCTTCCTGAGTAATGTTTTGGAGGTGTGCCATGCTGTCAGATCTGCAAACAAGAGTGAAATCATCTGAGTATTGCATTATTGAGGCCTGTTGTGTGGATGCATAGAGGGTGTTGGTGAAAATGTTAAAGAGGAGGGGACCAAGGATAAAACAGTGGTGACTGGGAAGTAAGGAGAGAGCATGGAGTGCCATTTTACTGACTGATACCTATTGGACAGGTAACTTTTGAACCACAGAAGGGTGGTCTGAGAAAGACCTATTGAAGTCATTTGAAGCAGAAGTTTTTGTGACAAACTGTGATGAAGGCTTTAGACAAATCAAGAAACAAGGAAGAAGCTAGTTTGCTCTTATGTCTAGCTTCATTGACCGTATCTGTATAGGTTAGAAGGGCAGTAGTAGTATTATGAGAAGGATGGAAGCCATGTTGTGTAGGGGATAGGAGTCCTTCCTGTAGGAGATAGTCTGGTAATAGCTTTTTAATACATTTTTCAAGTATTTTGGCAAGGGTAGATAAGATTGCTATAGTCTAAAGTAATTAATGTTTGTTGAATTTCTTCTTTTGTGCAGAGGGATAATGTGTGACTTTTTCCAGAGAGTGGAAACATGGGATTGCTGGACTGACATATTTATAAGGATTGCAACAGGATACACAATGTTATTGGCTGCTATTTTTATGTACTCTCTTGGAAGGTCATCAGCTGAAGATTAGTATGATTTACATTTGTTTAAGAGTAGTTTTCTATAGGATGAGGGCACGGCTTTGAAGGTGAAGGTGGATGTGATGATATGTGGCTGTTGGACAAGGCTGAGATTAGATGTTGTGGAATCCTTGGTTTCCCATTAGTCCCCTTTGGAGGGAAAGGCTGAAACCTTAGACACACCAACCAACATTTGGTTGACATTCCATAACTGTGATCCTCACACAGGCTATAAAGGATTCTCCAGACCCATGACATCTGTGAGACACACTGCCATTTGATGGGTGCAGACATCCCTTTGGGAGAGGCATGTTGGCTTGTGGTGTCACTATCATTCCAAGTAAGTTTTTTTACCTGGCTGCGACAGTTGACATTAATAAGTGGATGTGAAGCTCAGTGATTCAGGCATAAACAGCTGCTCCCATAACATTGTGGATATGGTGAGTGTGCTGCATATGATGATATGCAACGTTTTTATGGACAGAATACAAATACAAAAGCAGCTGTGGATGAAGCTCTCCCAAAAAATGCAAAATGCAGTAAAATCGTTTACTCCCAACTTGGACTTTTGTTACAACATTTTTATGGACTTTGACCATTAGTAATGAGTAAAGGGACAGGGATACATTGATGATGTAATGGCCACTTTAGGCTAACACTGCACCCACGTTATCTTATCTGACACACATGGTAACCAGCCTCTGGTTAACCATTTATCCATGGTAATGGAAAGGCCTGGATATAAAGTGGCCAGTCACAGAAATTAACCAAAATTAAAGAGTGTCAATGCGGAAAAAAAATGGTAACCACAAAAACGCACTGCTGGAGTAAAACCAAATGCCAGACTTCCAAACCGTATCTAAATTCTTTATTGTATGACAAGCAACATAAAATAGTAAAGTGTATACCGATATGACACAGGCTGTGCCTGAGACAGCAGCACTGTTGCTACTGGCCACAGGCATCACCACATCTGGGAATGTCTGGTATTACATTTGCTACTGCTGACACTCTTCTGGATCCAGTCTGGAACATCACTTCATGCTGCACACTTTTGCTTCCAAAGTTCTACACCTTTGGAGATGGAGAATCTTGACTACTTGTACTTATCATCCCATTCATGGACAATATACATCTGTCATTTCCTGACATGAGACACTCATTCAGCATGCATGCACATGCTTCAATTCCTGCCACAGGTCACACTTGTCTCTGATATCACAGGCCACCATAAGTGCACATCTCCAATTTTTGTGATATGGAAGCTTCTCTATGTGCCTGGAAGATGTGATCCCTGACTCCCCACAACCTGCTACCAGATTTCATGACTACCATGTCCACCGCCCATGACCATCACCCATATGATAGTGTTGCTGTCACCTCTCACTGTATCCAGCACCCATGAAAGTGATGAGGTCTGTCCTCTAATCACACTCCAACTTGTGCAGGTAAGGTAATGTTTGATACACAACTTCATCAGCCTATGTATTACCTTCCATAACCTGGGTGTGATGAGACATGCATAATTTCTTTCTGCATTGTCTAGCCAGCTCAATGGTGTAGACATAAAGTTCTGATTGTTACCCAGGTGACTCAAGTTAGACTAGTTGCTCTGGTGCTTGTTGGATCTGGGTGGAGGAAGAGGAATGATGAAGCAATGGTCTACTTATCTCTTCCAGGTGGATAGAAGGGGACATTCAGGTGTGCAGCCAGTGTGCTAGCTACACCACTAATAATAGAGCACATTGAAGAGTCACAGTTTCTCTAAGGGTTGTGCACTAAGGGAAGCATGACTACAAGGGTGGAGCATTACGTTTTGGTAACACTGCATGCCTACTGGATGATGTCAGCCTGTATGTCAGTGTTCAGCCTCTACAAATCACACTATGTTGGCTCCTCCCCTGACTTCTTCCCAGTCCCAATATGTGGTGGCTCTTACATCTTTGAATCTGCACATAAGGTAACCGAACATCATATATGTGTACAGGCTCTCCAGAAAATGAGAGACTCTCCCAACATAGGGGCTGTCAGGGTTCAGAGAGCAATAGGATGGGATAATATGAGAGATGGCAGAGAAAACAAAGGTCAGCAGATATGGGTAGCACTGGCTCTGAGACCAGCCACTGTCATGTGCTATTGCTAAAGTAATTACTACTGCAAATATTAGAGTGCCTGTATACCAAAAATCATTGGTGTTCAGAACTGCTCTATTCCACAGCACTCTGGGTCTGTTTCATAGAGCTCTGATTCCCTCTGCTATGTTCGAGGGCATCATTTGCTTACTTACTTTGTCTCATTTGTATCAGGTATCTAATTTACATATCATTAGGTGGTCATTTTCATCCTCTGCATAACAGACTATTTTTGCTGCAGTTGCTGTCATGGTAATTGTCTCTTGGAATCACATCATAAATGCAAATGTTGCCACCGCAGCTAAATTGCACAGTACTTTTCACTGTCTGTGAATCCCATCCTATATGTTAAGCCTAACCCAAGAGTTTTATTAGATAAAATATATATCATTAACTCTGGTTAGGTGAAGAGGATATAATGTAGCATCTACTTCTCAAGTAGATGAAGGGAGAAACTAGATGAAACACCTAGCAAGGTGGAAATGGAGGGAAGATCCAGGTGCGTCAGGTACTAAGAATGAACACTACACACATTCCTAACCTCTGAAAAGCATCAATGTTCAGTGTGGGCATATGAGGATCCTTGTTGTGAGTGATACACCTGAGTGGTTTGGCAATGCTGAAAGCTAAGCAGATTACATCTACTCAGGATGGACAACCAAGCACTGGTCACTCACTCTCATCCTCCCCTACTCAGTCCCTTCAACTTCCATGCTGCTAGTCAAACATGGGTTATCTGCGGTGCACTCAGGGCTTTAGCTCTCTTTACAATTTGAATGTCAATCAGGGAATTAATTTTGCAGAAAATAATAAAGCAAGAATCCATACTAAGGTATTTGCCCTTTCAGCACATGATTTCTTATTTATCACACAAACCATTTCTCCATATAATCCTTGTAATTCTTTTTTTTTTTTTAAGTTTGTTACAATTTACATTTGATTGTTATGAGCTGCACTATACTGTCAATGTGTTTTATGAATGATGTATCTTGGTACATTTTTGCTATAGTTCTGAGAGTCTTTGTATTTTTTCCTTTTCATTTTTGAAGAATGTTTTTACACTAAAGTAAATAGAAGAAACAGTCTATTTTAGGCTTGTTTTATTTTTTCTCTGAATGTCTTTGATATTTGGGGGTTTCTTTCAAGTAGTGTGGAGGTCTGCTGTATTATGATATTGTTTCTTCATTTGTTGTTTGTGTGTATATGTGTGTGTATGTGTAGGTGTGTTTGAGTTAGATAGAGACAGAGACTGTGGTTCATGTGTACGGCATGATATTTTTTCTAGTTTATCAATAAGTAGCAATGATTCAGGATATGGTGACTTTAAGTGAGATGAATGATGCACTAAGGAGTTCAGTAAACTTCTAAGGAGGAGCCATAGATGGTAAGAATGTCTGGTAGTGCACCAAGGGTGAGAATGAACAAATGAAATCTGGACAGTGGCTCAGATCAATATTTTTGTAAAACCCTCAGATGCACACAGACATGGAACCCCAGACAAGCAGACTTATACTAGCATTTGCATGTGGTGTGTGTGCGTGTGTGCGTGTGTGCGTGTGTGTGTGTGTGTGTGTGTGTGTGTGTGTGTGTGTGTGTGTGTGTGTGTGTGTGTGTGTGTGTGTGTGTGTGTGTGTGTGTGTGTGTGTTTGTCTGTCTTTACTGTTAAGCCAATACATTTTACAACATGTATATAATAGTGTCTCTGAATAAACATGGGCGAAAATTTAGAAAAATTGTTGCAACCAGTGATATTGGGTAATAGTCCAGTGCCCAATAGCTGTGAAGAATAAACTGCAGTTTAGAGACGTAATAAAGTCACACTGAACAACATCTATTTACTGGATCATTATCCTGTCTCTGAATACAACACAGCACTGCTAGACCTAACCACACTAGTGTTTTCCCTACAGTGCAGTTGCACTGGCACCATCAAAAAGATATCTGCACACACATACACAGACACACACACAAACACACAGACATACTATGAGATCCATGCACACTCACAAACACATACACATACACACACACACACACACTCACGCATGCGTGCCAGTATATATAAACGAGCACACTCACACACGCACACACACACACACACACACACACACACACACACACACACACACACACACACACACACACATACACGCACGCACACGGGCACACACACAAATATAGACACACACGGGCACACACACACACACACACACACACACACACACACACACATACACATGCATGCACACACACTGGCACACACATGCACACACACACACACACACACACACACACACACACACACGAGCGCGCGCGTCCACACTCTCTCAGATGGCTTCACAGTAGTCACCCACTTGCTAACAACCCCATTCCTTACATAGATGAGAACAGATGCATCTCATCAAGAGACGCACAGTAAAGCTATTTTTGTATCACTTTACTGCATTTTTCAGATTCCAGTGAAACTTTTGGGGAAGAGCACATGGCTAATTAGTATTAGTTGTGCTCCTGGACTGCCCCATTTGCTTGTAGTCTTTGCTAGTAATAATGCTGTAATGCTATTGGCCAGTCTCTTCATAGTGCTGTAGTGGTTCAGCAGTGTCTGAGTCACTCAGGCATAGTGCAATGTGAAAACTCGCACAGGACAGGATAAAATAGTGTATTATGTCTTCCTAAATCTTAGGGATGTTTTCATTCTCTCTTCAATGGATACTGATTTTGAATATTACCATATATGCAGAGTTCATTTCTGTGAAGCAGTCAAACAGTATATATTTGCATTATTTTAGTCTGTAAATCTTGAGTCTGAAAAATAATACTGGGCCTTGCACATGGCATTTAATGAAAATAACATGGCTGTAGTACCTTGAGCACTGTGATTACCCTCCAAAATCAGGAAAAGGCTAAATTTGTTACACGCAGTGCAAGACCCCACTGTAACAGCTCTTTCAAAGGTTTTTATCAAATGTTACACACCACCTAAGTGCTCTTACAGGCAGGTATGCAGGAAGGGATGTCCCTTTACTCACCGCAGTCACTGACTATCTTTCTTCCTATGTCCATACTATGTCCATATAAATAGCTTATTGAAATAAGCGCAGTATTTAAAAACTGTCCCTGAGTCTTTCCTTGCTAAGTGCCTTACTGGCTTTTAAAGCCGGTAAAACACTTTGAATTTTTTTTGTAACAGGTAGAGCATGGAGGATAAAAAAAAACTCCATGCTCTACAAAGATTTATCATTGGGTCTCACCCATCATAATCTTCACTTTGTTGTTGAAATGAATTTGTTGGCATCCATGTCACAAACGTATAATAATATGGTTGGGATTGGAGACCTGATTATAACCATCTATGTTTTTTATTACCTTGATTTAATCTCTTTTTGTCAATATTATATTGTAGCTATTCACTGCAAGTCCATAAATATGAGAGAAATGTATTTATGACTTTTTGTCCAGTTTCTGCTTACATTATATTTCGCTGATTAAGAAACAAAAGCATTGTGTTATTGTGCAAACACTGTATCAAAGAAAAAAAAACAAGATAAAAATAGATGAAACAGAACTTTACAAACAGAACACTAGACATCAAGTAGGAATGAATACTTAGTAATATAAAGAAATGTACCATTTATTGTACTCTGGCTGTTTAGCCCAAAGGCGGTATATACCTCTCATTTATTTGTAGTAGTTTAAATATTGTAATATGACTTCTTCAGTAGGAAAAATTGACAGAAAAATAAAAGCACAACGTTGTTAACCATGCCAAGAGCCTGTTAATAGCCTGGACTCCTAACTATTTGAGAACAAGCCTGACTCTATACCACTCCTACAAATAGATGAATGGTACATTTTCAGTGAACCATGAGTGGCACCATGTTGAAGCCAGAGACGGAGCTTTTGAATGATACTCTTCATTTATGACTTTTGAGTTACAGCTCAACAAAGAAGCAACATAGTGAGTTCAAATAGTCAGGAACTTAACTGTATGAAAAAAATAAATAAATAAAAGAAGCATTTTGTGAAAAGGGCAAGCTCTCTTGCAGTATCCCCCTTATCCCAAGTAGAGGCCAAGCCTCCCACACCCTTAAATATATAGGTTCCTTCTCAGCAGTCCCACAGTAATGAAGAAATAACAAATTCTCATAAAACAAGACATTTAATGTCAGCACACACTTAGATACTGTGCTGGCATTCATTTCCTATAGAAAACGGCTATCATAAAGTTTAACGTCAGCAAGTTGTTCTCACACCCAGCTTCACTGTGACAATTAATAGGGATGCATCTATAATGGACCTAGGTATTTCTTGGTCTTAGGCCATTCTTTTTGCTTTGGCATGATAAGCTTTGGACAGCTGTGATTCTTTGAGAAATTTATTGGCAAATGTTGAGACTATGAAAGGAGAGCTGAGTGGTATGAATTTTAACTGAGAGAGCCAAAGATGAAACAAGAAAGCCAGAAAGGTGTTATTCCCATTTAGAAGACTAATGCAACCCTTATAATGAGAATGGATTTGTGCTAGTTTCCATTAGTACAGTATAGATTGGTTCCCAAACTTTTTTGATTCTCGGCTCCCTTGCTGAATCCAGGTTTTCCCAAGGTGTCCCCCCTGTGGCGCGCATAAAGTGCATATTTCATTTATTTATTTATTTGACATTTGTTTAACGAGGCTGCCCGACTGGACTAGGAGACCTGGGGAGAAAAGCTCAAAAGTACAATAAAAACACAATTACCAAAAAAAGTGTACATTCTGCTTAACAGCATAACACTAATCTACTATGGTTGAGAGGTAAGCAAACCTAATGGCAACCTTATTAGCTTTAAGTTTATAAGAGCAATGTTTAAAATCTGTCCCTATTATTTGGCTCTGTCCAGCATACCTCTCAACTGTATAGATTTTTGCAGAATGTCTAGATTTTTGCCTCAAAAGTCAGGCTGCCATCAATCTGGGTACCCAAATCCCTCACGACTGACTGCATGCCTAGAATCCCGCTATCAATGTGACAATTTGTGGGGGCATCTCTCTCTCTCTCTCCAAAGGGGATGATGATGCATCCTTTTGCATTCAGCCTGAGACCATGTTTCTGGTACCAGTCATTTGCCTGGGTGAGACCCTCTTGGAGGATTTCACGCCATGAGGGAAATTGATGACAGCTCCCAACCTGCAGTCATCTGCAAACCTGGTTAGCCATAGCCCACAGGTCTTGGCCTGCACCTCTGAAAAGTACATCCCAAACAACAGAGGCTCCAAGACCAAACCCTGGGTCATGGCACTCGAACGGGTCTACTGCTTGAGGTGGCCTCCCCTATTTTGACCAGGTGGGCTCCAACAGTGAGCCAGTCGGCCACCCATCTGGTAACATATGGACTGATGCCTAGCTGAAAGAGTTTATCCATTATATCTGAGTGGGGAATATATAGAACAACTTCAAGATACAAGCAAATAATCACAAAGCAAACTTAATAATATACAATAATTGTAAAGGTTGGCAAGCAAATGATATGTACAGATGAGTATAGGTGATACATAACTAGTATAAGTTACAAAACTGGAAGAGTAATTGAGTTATTAAACACAATTAAGCAGTATATACAAGGTATTTTGTGTGCTTGGTTAGTAAAAGGATGGCAAGAGGGGCAGTGAGGGGTAATGTGGAAAAGATGGATAGAAGAGAGAAAGTTTAGCATGATTTGATTTGGTAGTGAATTAGGATGAGTTAGAAGAGGGGAGGAATGTGAGATAGAGAGTGAGTACATTTAGAGTGTAGGCATTCAAGTTATGGATGAATGAGAATAGAGGCATGTGCATCTCCAAAGGGAAGATAGATGTAGTGGCAAACCTTTTTTTGAAGGATGTGATTTTACTGGAGGTTCAGATAGCTAATGGTAAAGAGTTCCAAAGCTTGGCAACAGAGAAGGAATAAAGCATGTTGCCAGCAGGAAGTTTAGGTTTGTCTACTTGCAGTAGTAGTTGATTTTCAGCTCTAAGTGGCCTGTTTGGGTGGTAGTGGGTGAGGATGGAAGAGAGGACTGGGCAGTCTGATGGTGTGTAAATAATATTGTCAGCTGTGATTTGCTGTAGGTATGTTATTATTATGTGATTCTTAGTGGAGAACTACTATAAATTATACTCGTATTCAAATGTATTGACCATAGTACCAAAAATAAGTAAATCAGTTTGTATCTATAATTCTGAAGATAACAATGAAAATGTGCATTATAAATGTCTAATAATAAAGCAAGTAAGTGCCTTTCCAGTTACATCTTTCACAGGCCAGGTCACAGAGTAGTGCTTCCAAAGTAGATAAACCCAAGTCCACAAAACAAGTGGCTCATTAATGGGAAATCAGGCACAAAATGACAAAGACTGGAATGTTATTTTAATTAATAGTACCAATGAATCTAGTCTAGAATGGAATTGGGGGAGGGGCTCTAACTAATTTTGACTTTGTCTCTAACCTAACACCTCTCAGCTGTCCAGATTTTGCCTCATGTTTTTGGTCTGTTTCTTATAAAAGTTTTGGTTTTCTGGCAAAACATTGAGAATTGAAGTCAGAAAACAATGACAGCCATTTCAGTTTCAGACTTCTTACCCTCCAGAAAAACTCATGCTGTTGCAAAACCTGTTATTCAACTTTTTTAAGAGCGATATTTATAAACTGTCCCTATTTTGGCCTTTTGTCTCCCCATTATTTATAGCTTTGTACAGATTTCTTGTACTTTGAGGTTGAGAGATAAACCAATACATGCCTAAACTTGAGAAGGCAGATGTGCTAATAGCAAATATGATGGTATGTAGCCATCGAGTTGTTGCCACCCAGATGATAAGAAAGCACACAGCCATATCCATTTCTCAACATAAAGTCGGAAAATAAAAAAATACACATTCACTGTCAACGACACTCCCCGTAGTTCATGGATAGCTAACTGTATTTATAACTATTAATCTAACCCCCAAAGCGGCCTCCGTGTATCCATACTCGATATTCTGTGCCATGTCCTGCTAACATGTACTACACATTTTCCACTGTGGAACACAACACAATGAGTACAGAACATAAAAAAATCCCCGGGCTTCTACATGAAGCTACCAACAATTCAGCAATGGGAAAATTTTTTGTGGTCTTTACAGAGTAAGAGCACCGAAGAGCCCATCTAAACTGCTATGCTTCTGAGGGCAAGAATTATTATTTAATAACAGACACAATAGAGATTTTGTATTTGTCATAAACAGGAAGTGAATTCAACCTTTTTATATTCTGCTCATTTTCAAACTGAATATGACCAGAATTTAAAACTTGCCCGATTTGGTACTTTTTGGCCTTGATTATTTTTAGATTTGTCCCATCCCCGTGGTAACATGTTAAGAATTACGGCAAACACTCAAGTTAAAAGCGGTGGTAGAGAATATGCCTACCTACAAGTAACTTTCAAATCTGCTCTTCTTTGCGAAGTATTATTCGAAACGTTACTGGACAGTGTTCAGTTACAAGGGGTTGCGTGTTTAGCTATTTTGTATACATTTCTTGGGGTTTCCAAAGTGGAGGCCACAGCTTCCTCACAGGGGCGCCGTGAACTAATAAGCTTAGCTGCAAAATAAACCACAAACAGTTTGTGGTTTATTTTGCAGCTAAGATTATTAGTTAGAGGCGATTATTCCTACTGGCCCTGCATCTATATAGATATATTTCAGGTTAGAAAACTTGTATGAAAACTGACTGCGCATGTGATGTCCTTATTACAGTCATTAGTTAGTTAGTAACAGAGATCTGACTTCTTTAAACCTTTACTTCTGAAAGTTAAACAACTGAAAGAAAATGTACTATCCCAGGTAGAGAGCACTGTGAGGAGCGCAAAACACCGGTCAGCCCAGTAATAATCACAAGCGTTTATTTAGAATGTAAAATTAGAATTAGTACAATTGATGTCTGAAGAAGTCTGAAGTCCAGATGAAAAACGCTGTATTTTAGTTGGCATTTAACGCTTTTTTTACATTCTAAATAAACGCTTGTGATTATTACTGGGCTGACCGGTGTTTTGCGCTCCTCACAGTGCTTTCGATTGTTTATTGGTGTTATTTGCACTGTTCTTTCCTTTTTGGATCCCAGGTAGAGAATGACCACAAAGTGAAACCTGTAATCTGATGTTGTAAATCTTTGTTTATTCATTACCATTAGGACCTCGGTTCTATCCTCGGAACCGATACAACTGTTTTGTAGCTCGCGCCAGCCAAAAACTCTCAGCTAAGACCTACCCATAATGCCCCTCTCCTAGTTACTTCAGATCTCATTTGCCGCGTTCCTAGTAAGACGTGCTAGCCATCTCTCTCAAAGCTAAGTAGAGAATTGTTAATTTTAAGACAGTTTCTTTTCAAAATTATTTAACTTTTAGTCAAGTTAGCCTTTCTCACTGACACCTATAACCTAGGCCTATTTCCTACCCTTTTCCTTGGTAATTTAATTTTTTACCTTTACCGGTACTGTCCCTCTCTCCTGTCTTTGACAGGCCTTTCCTTTTTACTAGTGGTATTTTTTAAAATAACATCATTAGTATTTTCTCCTTTAATTTTTCTATAGGATAGCCTTGTTGCCTTACTATGTCAGACAAAGCTACATTGGGATTTAAACAGTGTGACAAGTGTGGAAGTAAGATGCCTAACTCAGATACACGTTCGTTGTGTCTACTGTTTGGGCATGGATCAAATTAAAGCTGACTGTGACATTTGTGCTAGGTTTAGTAATTGTACATTAGAAGAATGTAAAAACAAACTTATCTTAAAAGGATTACTCAAGACACCTTTTTCAGATGCTCTATCTGGGCCAGAGGTCTCACCCCCTCCAAAGACCAAAAAACATAAGGAAAATGGATTACTCAAGACACCTTTTTCAGAGGATCTATCTGGGTCGAGGTCTCACCCTCTCAAAAAAAAAAAAACAAAAAACATAAGGACAAACTGAGTCACTCGGTTCCTGCATCTCGTTCAGTTATGGAAGTCGGCTCCATGCTTCGCTGGGGACCATGGTGCAGACCTCTTTGTCACAGGCTCTGTGTCTTCTCCCTTGGGGCCGCCCATGATGTTCACCCCTATTTCAGTTCTAACCTTGGGAACACTGACTTCGGTGCCATCCTTGGATCTGACATTGGCTCTGATGATTGTACCTGCTTCAGCACATCCCCAACCACAGTGCCTAAAATTTCTTCTGCTCCATCGGCTCCAAAACTCAAATACCTGCCAAGGAAAAGATACTTCCACTCTGGTGCATACTGTCTCGGTTCCGACAGCAGTGCTTTCATTGGCAGCACCATCCACCCTTGCTGCATCAGCTTCAGTGGAACTGATGCTCTCCTGAAGCAGTGCTTAGAACATCCATACCTTGGTACCTAGCCTGGTGCCTATTTTCTCACTGGTGCATTCTATGTCCATGGCTTTGATGGATTTCAGTTCTCTTAGAGCTCCTCACCTGGAGGTGGGCTCCTCTCGGTGAGGTGTGACCCTGGTTCCTAGGTTGTCACTCCCAGTTCCAGGCTCCCATCCTTCCTCAGATGGGCCTGCTGTACAGGTAGTGGACTCACAGTCAGCACCAATGACATCAGTATCAGAACCCTCCCCTAGCACGCACCTCTCTGAGCCCTCTATTTCAGGACCCTGGGCATAGGAGTCACAAGAACCCTCTTTGAAGGGAACCCCTTCTCCAGAGTCCTCCTCAGAAGATCCCACTGGAGAGCCACCCGGAAGAAACGGTGCAAGAGGAAGCACCTTGATTCACCGGAGGAATCTATCACTGAAGACACTGATTGTGATGAGGGGGAAGGGTCCCCACAGTCTTCACCAGATGACATCTCATTTGGAGACATTCTCAAAATCCTCAAGCAGTGGAGAGAATGGAAGTCCTATAACCCTTCTTCTGAGGAATCGGTGTTCCTGCAGGCCTTCGTCCCCAGCCATCTACTTCCTGGGTGACTTCACTGGCAGATGACCTTGTTAAAATCATTGTGCAGCATGCCTGGATGGCCCTGGACAATGTAGAACCTGACCCTCAGAGACCAGACAAAAATGTTATCTGCACCTGAAGACAGCCCCACTAGTCCTAGCAGTTGACAACAGATTCTATGGTCGTGGCGGTGCCCACCAAGAGGGAACTGGCAGAAGATAGTTCCACCATCCATCCTCCAAACAAAGAGTCCTGGACCATGGACAGACTAGGGAAATGGACTTATGCTTCAGTGGCATTCGCCATTTGGTCACTGTACTATCTGGCACACTTTACTCACCTCCAAAGAGACCTAAATTCTGAAATGTCTTCCTCTTTCGTGGGGTACTGCCTGTTGAGTTGCATGATACTGTCAACTTGCAGCTAGCTACCCTTGAATCCATCTCAAACTCTTTGATGTGATTGATATCTGACTCCACCAAGGGGGCAGCTCAAGCTGCCGCATCAGGTGTTGTCATGAGACGTAATGCTTGGATGTGGTTGTGTGACTTCGCAGACTCCTTTAAATCTTCCTTCGTTGAAGCACGGCCACGGTAATCACAGACACCTCCCTGTTAGGGTGGGGGGGGCATTTCCAGGGAAAGACTGTCCAAGGCACCAAGTCCCCCATGGAGGCCAATTTGCACATAAATGTCCTGGAAGTGAGGGCAGTTCTCCTAGCATTGCAAGCGTTCCATGCATCCCTACCCTCTGGGACTATTGTAATTCAGTCAGACAACATGTCAGTCGTCTGGTATATCAACAAGCAAGGCAGAACCAGGTCTTACCCCCTGTGTCAGGAAGTCATGAGGATTTGGCACTGGAAGTGAAGGCAGTTCTCCTAGCATTGCAAGCGTTCCATGCATCCCTACCCTCTGGGACCATTGCAATTCAGTCAGACAACATGTCAGTCATCTGGTATATCAACAAGCAAGGCAGAACCAGTATTACCCCCTGTGTCAGGAAGTCATGAGGATTTGGCACTGGGCGATAGCTTCCAACCTCTTCCTTACAGCAACATACATTCACAGGAGTTCCAACCTTATTGAAGACAATCTGAGCAGGAACATCCTGATGCCTCACAAGTGGTCCCTCAACTCTGTAACAGTGGATTGGATCTTACAACACTGAGGCAAGCCTTGCTGTGACCTGTTTGTTTCTCCCCCAAACTACAAATGCAGAAGCTACTTTGGCCTGATCCTCCCTTAGAGGAGACCACTGAGGGATGCTCTAATGCATGACTGGCCACCGGGTCTTCCCTATGGCCTCATCTGATTCACAGTCCGTGGATCCTGGATTATTCCCAAGACCTGTTATCTCATCCTCAGGGATTGATTCATCCAAACCTGCACAGTCTCATGCTCACAGCTTGGTTCCTTCACTTCCAGTGATTGCCAGGCTGCCTGACATCCCATCTCCTGTTCGTGAAATTCTTCTGGCTTCACACAAACCTTCCACTAGGAAAGTTTATTCTAGTAAATGGACTAGGCTCTCTATTTGGGCCAAAGATCAGAACTTGGGCCCTTTCTCTATGCCTATTCAAAAGATCCTACAATACCTGATTACTATTTTTGCATGCAGGAGCCTCTGCTTCGACGATCACTCCGATGTCCAAAGCAGAGGATATTACTCAGTTATTGCCAGTTGCTGGTTCATCGGTCATCAGTGAGGCGCCTTTACAGCCCCTGTCATCTGCCTCTTTTGAACCAACTGCCTGTACCAACTCCACTGTGGAGCTGATGGGGCCTTCAGAATTGCCAGGGAATGGACCTTCGGATACTACTCACTCAGTTGGGTCCGGAGCCGGTAGGCAGGTACTGGCTTCTGACGGAGTTTTCTGGCCTTCATAGCTTCATGTAAATATGGATTCAGTTTTGCATTCTAAGACAATGACTGCAGCTCCAGCTAAAAAGAAATGGCAAGCAAAGACACCTTTTGATCAGGGTCCTAGGCCTCAAAGGCAGATGCTTAGGATGGCTGAAGATTTGTCATCTATGATCAGGGGTTCTTATCCCCCTCCTGACAAAAAGCCTAGATTACAGTCCGATTATGATTCTTCAGACCAAATTTCTGTTTCTTCTGCTTCTTCCCTTGAGCAGGATTGTTCCTTTCCTCCTTATGAGGATTCTGATGCTGAAGATTCCTTTCCTTCAGCCTCTCCTCCTGAGGATTATTCTTTTGGTGAAACTTTGCATGATATGAGGGAGCATTATCACTGGGAAGGGCAGGAATTCTCTGAAACCAAGAAAAGGCTTAGGGATTTTCTTCTTCTTCCTCAGCATAAGCCTCTTGCTATTCCCCCTGTATTGGACATTGTAGATGATGTTTTTTTGGAAGCTTGCCTCTCTCTTGATTCTTTTCCCCCTGCCCCGGCCAAACCGGATGGGTATTATAGGGTTCAAGATTGTCACAAGTTTCTTTTTAAGAATCTTTCTCCTGATCCAGAAACAATTTCTCAGGGCCCTAAGGGTGTTAAAGCAGCCTCTGCTAAACATCCTATTCCCTCTGACCGAGAGTCCAGGGCTTTTTAGAGATGGGGTAAAAAAGTTTATACTTCTGATACATTGTCTATTAGATCTTTGAACTGTCAATTTCATATGCTAAAGTATCAGCAATACCTTTTGTCTGTATTTAAACAAAAGATGTCATCTGTTTCTATTGGTGTGGATGATAAGGAATTACAGGATTTATTGCAAACTATTGAACAAGTGGGTAAACATACCCTGCATTGTGGTTTTGATTCTTTGGAAGCTTCTTGTAGGGCTGCAACAACTGGTGCAGTTATTAGAAGACATGCTTGGTTAAAGGAACAAAGCTTGCCAGATCAGGTTAAAGCCAAACTTTTGGATGCCCCTTTGCAGCACGATGTTTTGTTTGGGGCCAAAGCTGAAGAGGTATTAAAGAAAATGGAGGACAAAGCCAAATCTATGCAGACGGTTAAAGATTTTCTACTGGTGCAACCTCCTAGATTTAGCAGGCATTGGCCAGCTAAACCTTGGTCCTTTCCGAGCTCGGACAGGCCTCAGAGAAACAGATTCAGGTGTTCCAGAGTTAGGGGACAGGCACAAACCCTTTTTAGGAATAGGCAGTGGCCTGTCCCCTCTACCAAAGGAGGTGAAGATAAGTCTCACCCTACTGGAAACAGTCTTTATGACTCTCCCTTTCTGGTTCCAGGGGCTCCTCTCCTGGAAGCACCTTTGGGAGGAAGGATTTCTCTTTTTTATCAAGATTGGGGCTGCATAACCCAGGAAAAATGGGTTCTGGACATGGTCTCAAGAGGTTACAGATTTCATTTCCACACCTTGCCAAGACCAAACGGTTGGTCAGATCTGCTGAATCATCAATGGGCAGAGGCACAACTGCAGGTTCAGTCCCTCTTAGCTATGAGGGCCATAGAATTGGTACCAAATTTAGAAATAGGGCAAGATTTTTATTCAAGACTTTTCCTGGTTCCCAGGAAGGAAAATTTGTGGAGACCAATCCTGGACCTTTCCATACTAAACACCTTCCTAGATGTACCAAAATTCAAGATGCTCACTCTGCAGCAGCTGCTGCCTATGTTGGGCAAGAACGCTTGGATGGTGACTCTGGACTTAAAGGAAGCTTACCTGCATATTCCTATAAGGCGAGAGTGCAGAAGGTATCTGAGATTCAAAGTGGGCTAGAAGCATTACCAGTTTTCTGTGCTGCCCTTTGGCTTATCTACTGCGCCCAGGGTCTTTACAAAGTGCCTGGCACCAGTAATGGCATTTTGCAGGCAGAAGGGGATTCATATATACCCTTATCTGGACGACTGTCTTATTCAAGCGGACGACAAAGACACTCTACTTCAGCATCTAGCTTTTGTGCAGCATCTTCTACAGTACCTCGGATTCACAGTGAATCTAAAGAAGTCAAATCTGGTGCCCACACAACAAATTACTTTCCTGGGTGCTCTTCTGAGTACTACAACCCAGATGGCTTCCTTGACACCAGACAAAAAAGCGCAACTGGCTTCTTCTTTCCAACACCTGGCTTTAATGAAACAGCTGACTTCAAGAAAGGTTCTGCAGGCTTTAGGTTACATGGCTTCCTGCATTCTCCTAATACCATATTCAAGACTGCATATGAGGAAACTACAGTGGTACCTCAAGAGTGTGTGGTCTCGGCATTACCACAGTTTGGAAACAGTGATCATGATTTTGCCTTGTCTACAGCAAGAGTTTCTTTGGTGGGCCAAAGCCTGTCTCCTGAACAAGGAGAGGCCTTTTTGTCCTCCACCAACCGACCAAGTTCTGACAACGGATGCTTCAGATTATGCCTGGGGAGCCCACATGCATGGGAGATGTCTTCAGGATGTTTGGACAAAGGAGCAAATTCACCTGCACATAAATTTGAAGGAGATGCTCGCTGTACAGAATGCTCTGATAGCCTTCAGGGACTTTCTTCTACCAGGGCAATTGTTGATAAAGACAGACAACACTACAGTGATGTGGTACATAAACAAGCAGGGGGGCTCTCACTCTTACCTCCTGCGCAGGTTAGCCATGGCTCTGTGGTACACTGCACTGACCTGCAGAGTCCACTTACAGGCACAATTCCTGCCAGGAAAAGACAACACTCTGGCAGACACATTGAGCAGGACACTTTCGGATCCACACGAATGGATGTTGGATGTTCACATATTCAGAATGATAGTGCAGGCATGGGGATGTCCGGACATAGATCTTTTTGCATCCCCTCAGAATTATCAACTTCCAACATTCTGCACCAGGACCTACCACAAACTAGCATGGCAAGTGGATGCCCTCTCATTCAGTTGGAAACACCTCCCAGTATATGCTTTTCCTGCTTTTCCTCTTCTACCTCGGGTACTTCTGAAGATAAAATAGGACAGATCGCAAATGATTTTACTGGCTCCCAATTGGCCTCAACAATTCTGGTATTCCACTCTGATGAACCTAGTTCAGGAGCCTCCCTGGATTCTGCCTCAAATCCCTCATCTACTGTCTCAACAGGATGGCCGGATCCTGCACAGTCATGTCAAAACTGTGAATCTAGCTGCCTGGCGGATCCAGGGTTTGTGAACACCTCTACTCTTTCCAAACAGGTAATGGATGTAATCCTTAAAGCTAGATGGCCCAGCACTAGGAAATCTTATGCAGGTAAATGGAAAAGATTTTGCTCCTGGAATCAAGTCCAAGGTGGTGATTCTACTGTTCTGAACATTCCTCTGGTTTTAAAATATCTGGCAGAGTTGTTACATATGGGCCTGTCTTTTTCATTTATTAAGCTTCATGCTTCTGCTGTTTCTGCACATTACAATACGGATCCTCTGATTTTTTTCTCATCCATTACTTAAACAATTTCTTAGAGGGGCTAAGAATGTTCGGCCCCCTATAAGAGCACCTGTTCCCACTTAGGATCTTAACTATGTTTTGGAAAAATTAACCTTGTCTCCTTTTGAACCTGCAGCTTCCACGGATTTAAATTTTTTGTCTTGGAAAACTGCTTTTCTTTTAGCTATAACCTCTGCTAGAAGAATTTCGGAATTGCAAGTACTCATGGCTGTGGAACCCTTCATTATTTTTCATCAGGACAGGGTTTTCCTAAGGACTAATCCCACCTTTATGCCTAAGGTGGCTTCTGCAGTGGCCTTGAATCAGACTATTCATTTGCCTACTTTTTATCCTAATCCTCAAAGTGAGGAAGAAAGTCTTTTGCACTCTTTGGACATGCACAGGCAGCTTCGTTTTTACCTGGACAGGACCAAGATATTCAGGAAATCTGACCAATAGTTTGTCGCTTATGCTCCTACTGTTCTAGGGAAAGCAATCACTAAGCAAACTATTTCTAAGTGGATTGCCCACTGCATCAAGTTCTGTTACTCTTTTCATGGCAATCCAATTCCTGTTAATATTAGGACTCATTCTAACCGGGCTACTGCTACTTCAGCAGCCTTTCTTTGTGGGGTTCCTACCAAGGATATTTTAGAGGCTGCTACTTGGAGTTCTGTGCATACTTTTTCTAAGCATTACAACCTCCCTCTCTATTCTAAATCTAAGGCCGGCTTTGCTTCTGCAGTTTTGCAAAGTTTTGTGGCCGCTCCTTCTGTTTCTCCTCCAGCCACCCTTTCTTAGCTTTGGGACTCAACCCTACAGTCATGACTGCAACAGTGAACCACGAAGGACATAGTACAGTTGTGTACTCTTACCATAAATGTAGATGTTCGAGTGTGTTCACTGTTGCCGTCTGAGTTATCCTCCCTCCTACCCCCTCTTTTGTTGTTTCTTTGTGTATTGTCTGTTATGAGGTATTTTGGCTGCTGTGGTTTTGGGCACCTGACATCTGGGGCAAGAAAAACTGGGGTAATGGCGTCGGCTGAGGTCTTTATACTTCCTGGTGCATTGACGTCAGGATAAAAGCGACCTCAGCTGACGCCCAATCCAGACTTTGGGATTCTGGCCGATCGAGGGCTGCTGCTGGCAGGAAGAATCCTACAGTCATGACTGCAACAGTGAACACACTCGAGCACCTACATTTATGGTAAGAGTACACAACTGTACTGTCCCACTATCAGAGACAAATTTTCATTATCGGTGCTTGTAGGTTGAATATAATAGCTTTTCTGTTCTAACTTTTTGACACCATTTCGTGGTAGCAAATATCTTTTTTTTGCAAATAATAAATAAATACATAGTTTACGAAGTCAGAACACTTATCTGAGTTAGAATTACACGGTAAGGAATGAACCAGTAACCTTATACTATAAATCTTAGTTTCTTATAACATGACTCACTGTTTTTGTGGTAACAAATCCATAACCAAGTAATGGACAAAAATGGATGAAGTAAAGCATGGTTGTGAATATCACAAATGTTTTGAAATGTTTGGCATTACTTGGAAAATAACTAAGATGACGAACTGTGTACCTCCCTTGAGATAACAGAAGAGAAACTACAAATTAAAATAACCAAAGTAAGACAAGATGGATGATTCCAGACTGAACTTTTAACAGTTCAGTTAGTTAAATCATGTAGATAAAGTTGAAGAAGAATTTCAGCCCCAAAGCAGAGGAACATAATTTCTAAAATCCTTTGTATATACTGATGTCTTATGAATATAGGTACAGCATAGTTTCCATGCTGTGAAGCCACAACAGACCATATATGTGTTCCTTTTATAGATGCTATACACATCGAAACATCTGCATTCTTCTGGATGATGATAATCTTTATGTTCCTCATGTTGATTTTCTGAAGACGCTGTTCCCGTTATTTTAGATAACTGAATTTAATGTCTTCATGCAATGAGTCACTTAATGAATTTAATGTAGGTAACAGGTGTGAACACAGGCATTCCTCAATGTTATGTGTTCAAAATATGCTTCCTGCAGCTATGACAGAAAATTAATGATAATTGTTGTAATCTTCAACTACATAAACAAAAACATATTATTACAGCAGTGATATAAAAGCATTTAATACTAAATGATTAGACAGAAAGAATCTAGCAATCTAGCAATCTATTTACATGTTTTTTATGAACTGAGTATGACTACATGTGTGTCAAAGGCATGATGACACAAGCTATGAAAATAGTTCCTTTTTACACTAGATAAGTTTTCATTTCATGCGTTATTGTGAAGAAATTACAATGGTGAAGTGTGAATTGGTCAGTTTTGTGTGTGTGTGTGTGTGTTTGTGTGTGTGTGCGCATACTTGTGTATCTTGTGTGTGTGTGTGTGTGTGTGTGTGTGTGTGTGTGTGTGTGTGTGTGTGTGTGTGTGTGAGTGCGCATGCATGCATGCGTGCATGGGTGCGTGTGTGTGCACATGTGTGCGTGTGTGAGTGTGTGTGTGTCTGTGTGTGTGCGCACGTCTGTGTCCATTCTTTTTGTGGCTAGGTGAATGTCTGAAATATCATGCAAGATGCAGTGATGAATAGATAGAATGCTATGTTTGCTCATTACAAGAACAAATCATATATTTGCTGACTACACTCAGTGTCGTTACTTCTTATAAAAAGAAATTTAGCACTGCCTTTTAATAGCATGTAGCTGTCAGTACGACAACTATAACAGTTGCAGTGGATTTCTGAAGTGACTTACAGTAAGTAAAAACCCTGCTGCGAAACAATGGCATGTAAACATTAACTAACTAGTAGCTGACGGATTAAATGAACTAGATATAGATGCTACATGGCTAGTGATAGTTCATTGACACTGTAAAGAATATGTTGAGAAGCCAGGAAAAATGAGAGCAGATGGTAAAGGAATGCTGCAGAATCATGCATTCCAGTACTGAACATGTCAGGCCTACACAGTTCTGAGAGATGTCATTGAAACCTATTACTTTCTTTCAATGTTTCCACTTCACCCCCACCCCAAACAAATCTAACAAGCTCGCATTGATACACTATTCTGCTGTGACTAATTCTCCATTGCAGCTGCTTCTCTTACAGGCAGCAGTAGGCATCCATCTGCCTGAAGTCCATCATTAGTAATAAAGAACATTTTTGTCTTGGTAAACTTCAACAATGGAGCAACAATAGAAACAAGTTAGAATTTTATTTTACCCAGTTCTTTATTCATTTCTTTAAAAATATGAGTAACTGGAATGGTCCAGATGACACATTTCTGTTAGGATGTGGTTTGGAAGCACCAAATGTATATTTTGCAAGTACCTTTAGTTTGACATACATATTACTAAAAATAAAAAGTATTCTGTTTCATGTTTTAGGCCTATAAAGGACGTTGCATTACAATTTTGCTACAGTAATGAGAATACAAATGAAAACAGCCATACTTAAGTAGTCAGAAGAAATAGGCAATATTAAATAGCCAGATGCAATATAGAGAAGTTGTAAATACATTACAAACCAAACTGAATTCAAGTTGGTTAATATTGCCAATGAAAAGAGATGCATATATATTAAGTATCGATGCATATCCATATGCAAGTAAACCTAGCCAGGCACATAACAGAGGTAGCATATATAGATGAAGAAGCATGGAAGTATACCTACCCCGAAACACAATACAGGTAGTATATAGACAGATAGCACACACCGATAAGAAAACATAAAACCTTTTTTTTTTTATTTTTGCACAATGAGTAAGATTGCTGTCAGTACAACAGAATTCCTTCCTTCACAACATGTGCCTTATAATGAATATTAGTTAGCAGTATAATCTGATAATGCTTGGTGACACATTGTGACTACTCAGACAATCCATTCATGCCAGCAGCAAAACATTATTACCAACACATGAAGCTCTGCACAATACTTCAATAAAGGACTTGAGTTTGTTGCTTTTATTAAACAGGCAGCAAAAACTAAAAGCAAAATAGTCGCTTCAGTAAAAGAAACAAAACAAACAAACAAAATAAGCCCACCTCACTTTCCAAGACATCTAGTGAATCAGTAACAAGCAAACACATGCATTAAAAAAATGAGCAGATTATAAATAAATGCATGCATACAGATAGGGAAACAGAAAAAACTGGCATATAGGATAGACAGCTAGACAGACAGATACAGCTACTGCTCTTCTGGAATGCACTATCCATACTCAGGTTTCCATACACATACCTATACATGGGAATGTTTTGTAGGAGGAAAGGGGAGACTTTTTTCACTGCAAGTCAGTTAAGGCACAAAGCTTACTGTAAAAGAGTTTAACAAAAATGTATTTATTTCAAACAAGATAATGCCATATAAATGTCTTCTATTAAGGGGGTGCCTTCATTTATTTTTTTCCAAAACATAAATGCTGGGTACATGTAAACACAGGGTACTAGAATAGTTTTTTCATAGTTGAAGAAAGAAAATGGAAAAATCGGTTTATTTGTAGAATGAAATGCACCTAGAAGCACTGGTAACATGTTGGTTGATTATAATAAGTATGAGTGTCTGCTCCCACACCTAATATGTTTGTGTAGTCTATAAGGTTTAACCATAGACAGGATGCAAACTGCAAGCGTAAAAATGTAACAGATAATTCAAAAAGTGGTGGGCTGGATAAACACCAATTTTGATAAAAAAAGTACATTGCATTTTCCAAACACATGTAATTTCCACATTACAGGAGCAGCAATGATTGCATGGTTTTATTCCACGATTCTAAGCATGCAAATATGTGTATTCAATTAGGAATTTGCCAAAGGACAAGATAGACATGGTGAAATTTCATTATTATGGCAACAAGACCTCAAGAACCATGTCTACTCTAGTGCAATATACTGAATTCACTGATAATATTGACTTCTCTTAAACAAATCCTGAGGGGTACCGCCACACTACTGGAATCTAGTGATAGTGCAATATACGGAACCCATTGACAATGCTAACTTCATTTACACAAGTCCTGAGTGGTACCAACACACTACTGGAATCTCGTGAGAAGAAAAATGTTGTTTTATATAAATGGCTGACTGGCAAAATGCTCATCACTAGGAGCTAAAATGTCAATATTCTGCAATAACCTGCCAATGACATGAATTAAGAGTTGGATGATCTGGAGAGCGAGCATTAGAATAACTTCTGAATCATCAGGCTGTCAGAAAGAGAGAAAGAAGATGATCCATTGACATTCACCAAATGGGAGCCTTGTTGTACTTCCCCACTGGACAACCCTCCAGTATAGAAAAAACACATTCAACTTTAATGAAAGGGCCATGCTTTCTAGAAAGACAAGGCCTAAAGGCAAACATCCCCATCTGTCAGGGGCAAGTGTCTTGTTATTGAGTGTAATAATGTCTCTTTCACCAAAAGAAGGATGATAATGCACTGATCAAGGAGATACATGATCTGGAATTACCCTTTTTATTTTTTATTGGTTTAATTAAGATTTTCTACCAACTTCTACATTTTGTGCCAGTTCCAGCAAACTTCAGCAAAACTATTCAGCGGCAATGAGTTATTCTCACAAAATTTGAGTATAAAAAAGATCACAATAGCAAAATACAGCTTCTTACCAGTTTATGGCGGTCTCAGATATTTAAGTCAACAACAAAAACACAGGTCTGACTAAACTTACACTACCTTAGGGGAAGAGAATGAAGGACATCATTGCATCACATTTGTAATGCTAATGTTAGCAGATGACAAAATTACATGTAATATAGTATTACCTCTTGTTTAATGAAAAATATGCTGTGATTCTCCTAATTCATGAAAAACAGATAAGCATAGTTTGTCCTTTTATACTTTCCGATGACACAGTATTCTAGTCTGTTCCTTGAATATTTCAAATTTCCTCCAAAAACAGAATTTAAATCCACAACTCAGGCCTTTAGCCATTTTATACAATAGTTATGATCTTTTATATTCTCATATTTCACATGGAGATATATAATTAATAAATAGGTAGATAGATAGATAGACAGATAGATAGATAGATAGATAGATAGATAGATAGATAGATAGATAGATAGATGATAGATTAGATAGATAGATAGATTAGATAGATAGACAGATAGACAGATAGACATAGATAGATAGATAGATAGATAGATAGATAGATAGATAGATAGATAGATAGAGATATAGAATTCTGTATTCCTTTCAATTCTTATTTTCATCTTTGGAGACCTAAAATCTTAACTCAGATGTGTACACCAGCAATAATATTTTTTGACACTACTAACAATACCTAATCAGCTAATGGTGGTCTTCCCCTTGTGCACATTAATGCAAGAACTAACAAGAGTAAGGTACAACTCTTACACACCTGAATTACACAACACCATCCTGACTGAGGCAGATTCTAAGAATGGGATTACATAAAACATCCTGGACTTAGAAACTGCTATGCAGTTATGGCTTCTATTTTTCCATGCAAAACATAGATTAGCGGCAGATATCTATACTTTTCTGTCTAACCTGTGGCTTACATGACATGTGAATTTGCTGTATATACAAACTGTCCTTTCTTATTGAAGATATGATCAGCAATGTCAGATTACTCACTGCTGCCTGCATCTCTGCTTTCCCTTGCCTTTTTTGCTTTAGTTGCTAAAGATGTTCTGCACACACTTACTTCCAGTGTGAAATCTGAGCTCATGAAATGATGTTATGTGAGCCCTGACTAGACATTCTCTATACATGAATAGAGATACCACTACTACACACTATTGGTGTTAGACTTCATTCCTCTAAATACACGAGCTTTTAAAGTTTCTGGTCATGGAAAAATATAAGATGTGATCTTTACCTGATGTAATTTCTCCAAATCTTTTGTGTTTTCAACACAATAATTAGAATGGACCCCATTCCTAAGTCAGGGTATAGTTAAAGTTCATGAAATTAGTATTGTTTCATTGTTTCATGTTAGCCAAAAGTGCTCTTTGCAGCATCCGCAATGTGCCTAGATATGACTCCTTCTGTAATTTGTATGGCGTTACATGTATTGGTAGCATATCAAAATAGGAATGTCGATTCTTTTTTATTGCACCTGTTGTTCCTACTACTGTTGAAACTGTCTGAGTATCTTTCTTGGCTTTGTGTCTCTCTTTCTGTACATGAGGCACGAATTGCTAGGTGCAGTCTCTATTGGCATCCTTATTTCTTTTTTGTATTTGGTCAATATTTTTAAAAAAGGTATTCAGTTTCCCTGTGACTATGGCCATCCTCTTTGCCTGTGAATTCATCAAATTGCAAGTAATGCCATATGAGTGCATGCTGGTTGCATGAAGTTCACTTTTGTGGGTTATCTGTATGTCATTTACCAGTTTGTTGTGTGACTGTCTCTTCTGAATGGTGAGGTCCTAGAATTCTACCTTATCCATGCTTATGTTGTGCTCTGAAAAGAGGGAAGTTTGTGGAACCTTCAGTATAGTCCAGGAAGTATCCAAGGTATAGAGTTGATTGGTTCCAGTGAATAAAAATGTCATTTATAAAGTGCTATTAGCAGTCTATCATGCTGTGAAATTCTGAGTACTAGATTGTGGCTTCCTCCTAGTTGGCAAATGAAATGTTAGCCAGGCTAAGGGCCATAGCAAGAATATGGTAATGGATTTTCCCATGGTTGGTTGGACATGGAGTAACTGAAGCATGTCATATTGTTTGACCACCCTTGAGGAGTGCTTATCCTTTATGTAGATCAATACACCTCCACCTTTTGCTCTTTCATGTTCAATGGGTTGTTGAAATATATGAAAGGTGTTATAGCCATGTACTGCCAGAGTGATTTCCATGGCTTTGCACAATGTTTCAGTAACTGCTCAGATGCCAGCATTCTCCAGGGTGAGGACAGCTTTCAGGGAGTACAGTTTCTTGTTGAGATTCCTAGCATTTAGTAGTAATACCTTTATCTTGTTCTGAGTAGCTTTTGTTATGTTGGAAGGTTTGTCTGTTTGGCAATGCCTAAAAAGGCACTATACGGGTGGATAATGTTCTGGCCAATATCCGAAAGCCTATGGATAACATATGAAGACCAACCCAGCAAAGCAGGGTGGTCTATCAACCATGTCCTCCTAGGCTAACAAGTATTGGACCCCTTTGGAATGACACCAGTAGCTAAGACAAGTGTTAAATTTGATCATTTTCTGCTGATATTATGTCATCATCTTTGGAGATGGTAGAATGTTGCTCACTGCTAAGCTCATATCTGCTTATTACACATATTCTGAGAGTTCATGTCTCTCTTCATATAGTCCAAGGAGGTACTTCTGTTCTAGGTAAATAGATATTGGTTCTGTTGCTGACCCAGCCCCTGTGACTACTGGTAGTATGGGACTTTTTGAGGTTTCTGTGGGGCTTGGAGTTGCCAAAGTATTAGAGCATCCTGGAAAAGGCAATTATCCGAAAGTTAAACAGCTTGCTTCTTAGAAATTCTTCCTCCACCTCCTCCTATAAGGCTTTCAATATGCTATCTAGTTTTATATAGTCCTCCCTAATATAACATTTGTCCTTGGGCTTTTAGAACACATTATTTTTTAGCATTGTTTCTGTTCTGACTATGTAGGCATCAGTGTCTGTAATAGAGATTTTCCCCCCTTTATTTGCTATCCATACCTCTCAACTTTCCAGATATTCACAGACTGTCTAGATTTTTACCTCATCTTTTTGTCTGTTCCTCATAAAATTTGTGATTTTCTGGACTTTTGTGATAAATCCGTGAAGATTGAATGCACCAACTAATGACAGGCATTTGAGTTTCTGACTTCATATCCTTCAGAAAATGCATTGTAACACAATAACTTTCATTATAGCAACTTTCTAACTTTATAAGAGCAATATTTAAAATGTGTCCATATTTTGGGGCTTTTTTTCCCACATTATTTTTGGCTTTGTCCAAATTTTTTTGTGCTAAGAAGTTGAGAGCTATGCTGCTGTCATTCTTCTTTTTCTGTCATTATTCAGATTTCTAAATGTAAGAAATCTGTCCTTTGTGAAGTCATAAAAACTTCTTAATGCACTTTTTCAAATTTTCCTGACATTGTTTTCACATTTCTCCTCAAAAGCCCAGATAATGGAGTGCTTTGATGGGCAGAAGTTACTTGTTATTTCCATTGATGCTGCCCCAGTTTATACATTTTCCAGGTCTTCATAAGCTTCATCCTTGTTTGCAAATTCAATTGAAGCTTCAGTTTCCAGCAAAATGACTTTAAGTAGCTTTAAATTAATAATGGTCCCCACTAGGTTGTTTCTGCAGTGAGGTATGAATGCTAGTCTTTTTCTCAGTACACCCTCATCTGTTGCTGTTAGTGGTGTGCTTGAGTGGTTCATAGGTTAGTATTAGGCTAAGTGCCCTTGTGAGCCTAGCCAATTTGCCCTTGTGAGAGTCAAACGCTGCACCTTGTGTTTGTAAGGCAAGCACCTTAACCATTAGGCCATCCTCCTAACCTCTCCATATATGGGCATTGCTGGTCTGTGACCCTTGTTGTAACTTTTTGCTTCTTCTTGCTCTTTGTTCCTTATTTCAATGTTTGGGTGTTTCTGGGAGGTTTGCTCTCCAAATGGGTGCACTGCTTTTGGCTGTCTCCCTTGTTTGTTTCCGTGGTGGTGGTGGTGGTGGTGATAATCCACCAGGGAATGGAACCTTCTGAAATTCCTGTGTTGTGTGTTCATCACTGGTGTGATGACTACAGAAAAAACTTGATTCTGGCCTGTTCTATGTGCCATGTCTTATCCAGTGGAGTGTTTTCCTGACTTTTACTAAAATTCTGCTTATTTAGGGGTAAGAAGCTGGATGGTCTGTCACTGGTCCAGATCTCATCCTCAGTAACTTCTCTTGTGTGAGTCATCCATGTCATAACTATCTTTGTCCAAATAATTACTCTTGTTTTTGTGTTTAACGTGTCATTTTCCTTTCCTGATGGTCCATCCATCTTCAGTCAGATTTGAAATAGTTAAGTTGCACGCAGTATTTTATGTTTCTAATTATTTCCACTTGCTGTGGAGTCCTGTGCATGATTATTTCCATGCCCGTGGCAATTTTATCCAGTCTGCCTAATTTGTTCTCTACACTCTATAAATTGGGTGTTAGCTTACCAAGACAGTACAATGCAACCTTTTAAAATGTTATTCATATTCATATTTATATTATGCATTTTACTAATTATTTTATTTGCCCTTTTGCACCATCTTATTTATCCTCACTGACCCTAACCCTATCCCTTCCTTTGCCCCTAATCCCAACTCAGCATATTACATTCTCAAAAACCCTTTCCCAGTCAGTATCACTACACAAGGCACTCACACACACTGCAAATATACCAAAAGACACACACATACACAAAACTAAACCTATCTCCTTATCAAGCCCTTGCTCTTAACCCACAAACATTCACAGAGGCTATCACCCCCCCCCATGCCAAAACTCTTGGTTTATCCCGAAAATGTTATCCTTAATACATAGAGCCATTTACCAAAACTAAAAGCACTTTACCAACAACATACATGCATGCAGCAATCCTGTTTCAGTAAACCCATCATTTGGCAAAATGCATGTTCTGTTAAAAGCACAACTGTGACCTGGTATCATGTATACAAAATATATTATAATGGAATTATCATAATGGCTTCATATTGCACATGGCAACCACATTTATAATTCCAGAATTTTGTTTCATGAAAACTAACATGAATCAATACTTCTTTTAATTAGATATCTGTAAAATTGAATGAAACTATGAAAAATGGCATTACAGCAATTTTAGGTGCAGTGTACATTAGGTATTTAATAGTTTTGTTGTATACCCACGTAAGTGCATGGGACTAATGTCAAGAAAATTGTTAATCTACTTTGAGGTTGTGTAAAGGCAGTCGGTTACATAAAGTAATGTGTGTGTGTGTGTGTGTGTGTGTGTGTGTGTGTGTGTGTGTGTGTGTGTGTGTGTGTGTGTGTGTGTGTGTGTATGCGTGTGTATGCGCGTGCGCGCACATGTGTGAATGCGAGCGTGTGAGTGTTACAAAAATACAAACCAGGATCTTAATTAAATGTATGATTACTTAAACATCTGAAAGAAAATGTCAAAAAAGCTGTAAAAAACATATCTACAGTAACATTTAAAACGACCTAATGTGCATTTACAGAAGTTATGATACAATCATCTCCCTGGAACATGGCTGGATGTTGCTTAATAAAAATAAATAAGAACAGCAAAGTGCAATCCAGGACAGAAACAAACGGGGAAAAAAAGCAACTGCAGCATTTTTAGTTTGTATTAAAATCCCTGATCTCACCATTATGGTGTGGCAAGTTTAACTACTTCTGGGCTGGAATAAAACTAGTTCATAGTAAAGTTTATTTCCATGCTATTTATTAAGGTTATATGAACAGAATCATAGGTACATAATGAAATACAGGACTTCTAATTCATTCAGTCTCAAGTGTTTTTTTTTCCAAAGGCTTTATGTGAGAAACTAGGTAACCATGTATTTCTGCCATATCTAATTCACAATGCACAGCCACATCACATTTCAAGACTATAGATTTCAAGTATGTGCATTATTGATGTCTTATATGAAATAAGCTAGACCTGTGGCTTGTGCTTTATTTGTGAATATATATATATATATATATATATATGCATTTCCGAACACTGTCTGGTTAAATTACTTTCACAGAGTCATGGATTTGGCAAATGAAGGTGGAATGAATCAAACCTTGTGCCCCTGGCACAGGAAGCAACTCATTGACAGCTCTGAAATGTACTCTGTGCTTACTGCCAGGCAATTATTTACGCATTGTGCAGTTTTTGTTACAAATATTCATATGGCACCTACGTTCAGGCAGCACAGCACAGTACCCTTTAGGAAGCTTAGTTTGATCGGTCATCTCTTGTTGTCCAAGTGCTCAGAAAGATGCAAACTCCAGTATGTAAGCACATACAAATGTATGAGCCTAACTCAGTAAATTGCACCAATTTTAAGATGGAGTTTTTCATTCTCTACCAAGCTGACATTCACAGTATTTGAGTAATTCTCCTTAGTCACCCCTTTCACTTGTTCTCTTCGCCTCTCTCTCTCTCTCTCTTCACACAACAGATCAGTATCTAATGTTCCCTGTTGTATGGAACAGCTATGAAACTAAACTCGGTCAAGATAGTAAGAGGATGGTAAGTGTGATCCTCAAAACTGCAAAAATTAAAATGTAATGAAAGGAAAATCTATGCAAAGTCAGAGATTCGTGTATATTGCAGAATTATAGTTTCTTTGAAGTACATAACTTTTCCAGTTTGTGTACATATAAGTAGAACATGTCCAGAAGTGTATCTTCTCATGGGGGCGGGGGGTGCAGGGGCAACATTTTTAGTGTGTAATACTGACTTGTACATTTCACTGTTACTTCTCCTCAGTTTATAGGTTCACAGGTGTATACTGGGCTAACAACAATAAAGCTCTATTCAAACCTAGCCATGTTTCACAAATGTATCTCTAAGGATATTTAAGTGACATATGTAAGCTAGGGTATTGGTGGTCAACTATTTTCAGGCTGCCTCTGTCCATTATAGAGATAGTGGCCAGACCAGGGGTCAATTTCTGATTTCCCTTCACTGGTGCAAATTATGATTGAATAGGGTTAGAGAGGAACTCTGCTTCATCTGGGTGGAAAGCCTATGCCAGGGAAGGGGCATTCTCTGAGACACATATCTATCCCTCCAGCAAGTCCTAATAATGTCATGAACAAGATTATTCTAATGCTTTATGTTTTGTGGATATGCAAAAGGTCCATCAGAGAAAGAGAGAGATACGAAAGCCTTGTATGCCAGTCATAGATTACTCCTCAACAATCTGCAGCAGACAGAATATAAGTCTTTGAAGCAGTCTGCATAGGCCATGATGATTACTTTTTGTATTCTTTATATGAGGAACATCTATGAATGTTCCATTTTAAGTGCTTGGCCATGTACATATTGAAAAGGAGAAATGTATTTGATGGGTCTGATGAGGTCTGAATACAGCAGAACAATGAATTCCTTGGACCTAGATGCAAGTTGAGCAACAGAGAATAATTTCCTCACTACATTAGAATAATGTTGGTCAAAATCCAGGTTACTCTCTCCGTATGTCCCAAATCTCAGACTACTAGGTCTACTCTTAGGGGTGAGTTATCAATGAAGTAATTTCCTGGGGTAGCTCACTTCCCAAATGGTAGTACTATGCATTTCCCGGCATAGAGTTTTAAACTGTGGCCCTAAAACCAGTTATTTGTTTGTGTTAGCCCTTCCAGGAGGAGTATTTTGTGGAGATTACGTAACTGCTCCTGGTTTGCAATCATCAGCAAATTTTGTCAGCCAGAGGTCCACGATGTCGGCCCTGAATTCAGAGAAGAGTGGACCCAGCACAGAGTCCTATAGGATTATGCTAGTAAATTGGTTAAATAGTGACTACAATGGTCCTGATAGGACATGTTTCATGTTCTTTAGGAGGTATCTTAGCATATTGCCAGGGTCCACCGATGTGGTGTTATTGGCCTTGGAAAGTGCATTTAGGACTTGCTCCCTAGAGATAGTTTAGAGAGACACTGTTAGGTTTGATGACATTTCCTGAAGGGTGGCCATGGAGGGAGGGGCACAAAATTGGACTTGAAGCTTTTGGCCATAATACTTGTATCTTTTGGCTCCATATAGGTGTTTCCATTTATAATCAGTTTAGTATAGTGTTGTCAACTGCCTTTGTGGTTGCAGACATGGCTAAAGAGAGCTTTATGATTGTACTTGACATAGGAGGCTATTTTTACCTCAAAACTGGTTTTGTTAGACTTGATTTGCCCTCTGAGTTATTTGCTTAGATTGATGAGAGAGTTTTTATCCTTCAGGGTGTTGCATATCCCATCTATCACCGTGATTTTATTCATTTTATTATACAACTTATTGAGGTTAGGATTCCACCAGGATGGCTTGCTTTTTGAGTCTGTTCCAAACTTATTCTTGGTAGGCACAGCTGTTTCTGTGCATCTATTAACATGACTGTACAGAGTTTCTATGAACAGTTCTGCATAGGCAGCTGTGTTCTCATGGTTTGGGGGTGGGGGGGCTTGAAATTTTGCTAGGCTGTCACTTATTAATAGAAAGCTAGCTTTACTGATTTGGACGTGGAGAAGCTCAAGTGTGTCATCCTGTGCTTGTTACTGATGCAGCTTGAGACATCTCCGCCTTCAGCTTCTTGTACAGTTGCTGGCCTAAATGCATGGAGGGCATTATAGCCCTGCACTGCCAGGGTGCACCTTATGGCTTTAATCCATGTCTTGGTTACTTCACAGAAGTCTGCATTCTCCAGGGAGAGAAAAGCTTGTAGTATGTGTTGTTTATTTTTTAGACTTCTGGCATTGAGCAGTTGCACCTATAGATCACCTTTGATTAGTTTTGCTATGTTGGTAGGTTTGTCAGTTTAGCATTGCCTTAAAAGTGCATGACGGTGAGGATTAGTGTTTTACTGATTTATATTTTCTTAGTTTTGTGATTTGCATGATCACGTCTCAAGCATGCTATATAATACCATCAGATTACATCTGGACATGTATCAGTAGACAGAAAATATATTAATGAAGACCCTTCCCCAGGCAATTATTCTGTGAATACATATGTGTTCCTAAGACATAATTTCCATTCTTGTCTCTGCGGCACCATATTTTGCTAGTCTCAGCATCCCATTATTAATAGGTAGCATAAATGAAATTCATCTTCAATTTCTAGAAATTAACTACAGGAAAAGTGGCACCTCTAGTTCCCATTCTCTCCCTGTATTTTAGACCCATATGTTAATGACCCGTATCAAAACTAATAAAGAAGGGTAAAAAAACAATATGTCTGGAAGTGAAAAACGGGTTGGGAGAAAAACAAAAAAATATATAATATTGTAACAAACTAGCAGTGGAATTTTTGTTCATATGAATGTTAACAGGCAAGTCCCTGTAGTGCAAGGTAAGTTATACCCAAAGATGTGGATGTGTTCCCTCACATGTTAAATGTCTTTTTCAGATTTTTAACTTATTAAGTAAATAATATTTTTTGTGATTGGGAATGTTCCATCATTTGCAGAATAAATATCAGATTTTTTTTTTTGGGGGAGGGGGCTCAGCCCTAAGTCATTTAAAGACCTTTTTAAAGGAGAAAAATCATGAGACACAAATTCCTCTTTTCACAAGTGACAGGGGGGTGCCGCCTCATGAAGTGACTGCTAAGAAACACTCAGCGTAGAGCAGGAGTATAATGTCTGTAAGGAATGCATAGCTGTACTTACTGTGGCTGGGGTGTGATGTCTTTAAGCAGCTCTTGGCCATACTTACTGTGGCTGGAATATTACATCTGTAAGCAAGTCACAGCCATACTTGTTGGGCTAAAAAGCCTGAAGGCTCATCAAATGCTTGGATGTCCAGCCCTTATGAACATACTTTTTGATGTGAAATGGGTATGGTAAGCATACTGAGAAAGTGAAAAAAAAATATTTGATTTATAATGATGTCTGACAGCCTCAGGTGCCAAACCTGCTTATCTGCTGAGGGCAAAGTGTGACTTGCAGACTAATTGTTATCTTGGGTACTATATAAAACAACACTGATTGGAAAAAATTAAATGGAAAAAAAAACAGTACATTCTATAAAAGGTGAATATTACCACGCACCTGTCTTTAACAGAGTACATCATTCAGGGTTTCATTATAATTTTGATCTTCATCATCTCATGTCCTTATATAGTAGTACAGTCCTAAATAGTAGATTTACAAATACAAATATAATTCCTGACAAATGATCCATTGCTAAAGTCAGTTGACAGAACAGGATATGAGGATTGCCTGTGTCCACATAGGTGGAGTAATAGGAATTAAGAAAGAGAGGCCATTCTAGACTTCTGCCTGGTAAAATGGTTTAACGGTGGCAAACAAGTGGTTCACCAAGATGGACTTGTTCATGCTCACATGCTTAGTGATCATTGTGCAGGTCAGCTACTCCTCTTCCTAGTAAAGAAAAGAAATGAAAGACTATTGAGGAAGGATCAGAAACTGAAAGTCATCCCCAGTGAAATTGTCAGTCCCATCATAAATCACTGGTGGCCAGAATCAGCAGCAAGCAATGGACAGAGATGGCTCTAAGGTCAACAGATATTAGGGTGGAAATCAGGAAGTTGACTGGAGTGAATACAATATTTCAGGGAAATTCTCAGAAATCTAGTACCTCGGAATGAAGAGGAAATAGGTGGAGCTGAAGAAGAATGGCAACGTCTCAAAACAGCACGTATGAAGACTATAGAATAGTTATGTCTCCAAGCCATGTACAGAAATAAGGTACAAAAGGAAAGTTGGTGGTGGAATGCAGAAATCCAGAAAGTTATCTAAAGAAAGAAGGAATGCAGCAAAATGTGGGCGATAGAAAAGACCGACAAGGCTAAAATAGAATGCTGGTGTCTAGCAAAGAGGATAAGAGAGCAGTCGCAATAGCAAACAACAAAGTGCCAGAGGTACTCTACAAACTTCTGGAAAGTGATTCACAGATGGCAAAAGTAAACCCTATCAGCTTGCAAGGCAAAGGCAGAAAGATAAAAAGATAGTCATCACACACCATTCATAAGGGATGCCAGCAACAATCTGCTCATAAGTCCACATGACATTAAAAACAGCTGGACAGAGTGCTTCCAATGGCTTCTAAGCTCAAAGAAGCTGTACTGTCCCATACACATAAAAAAGGAAAATTAATTCACCCTGGCAGCAGTAAGAACAGCACTGACAATAAAGAAGACAGGGAAACCAACAGGCTTAGGTGAAGACAGGGCAAATTTGATCCAGTTGTTGGATGAGTTAAGGAAGAAATGGCTGCTTAGAGTACTCATCCTAGAACAGAATGAAGGGTATATCCTAGAAGACAAATGAATAATCAATTTTTTGCCAGTGGACAAGAACAAAGAGATCATTCACAACTGTGAGCTCTACAGAGGTATCAAGTTCCTGTCACACTGCATAAAAGTGTTGAAGCGAGTGATTGCTAAATGAATATCCAGATTAATAAAAACGAATATGAGAGATGAGTAGTTTGGATTCAGACTGAGATGCAGCACAACCGATCCAATGTCTGCAGTATGACAGATAGTGAAAAAGAGTCTGAAGATGAGAAAAGTGTCCATATGGGCATTCCTAGACTTAGAGAAAGCACATGACAAGTTCCAAAGAGACCTGATTTGGGCAGTCCTGTGATGGTTTGAAGTCCCGGAAACACAGATAGAATGAGTGCAGGCTCTGTAAAAGCACCCAAAAACACAATTATGATATGCATTCACACTTACAGATGGGCTTCCAATAGGAGTGGGTGTGCACAAGGGTATAGCTCTAGCCCACATCTGGGTCATGGAGTACAACAGCAAACATATCAAAAGGTACAGGTCAACAAAGCTGCTGTAGGCAGACAATGTAGCCTAATAAACAGACTCTGAATCTGAATGTCAGCAAATGACAGAGGAATGGAATGCAAAACTGAAGCACAAGACAACAAACTGGGTACGGACGAGATAGTTGTTATTGCAATGACTAGGGAAATTAGAATAAGCTGAAAACTAAGCATAGAGCAGACTGGTCCAGGTTAACAGCTTTAATTTTCTAGGGGGGTTGGTTGAGGAGAAGGGAAGTCTGAATGAAGAGGTCAATATTAGATTCAGAGGTGCAATAGCAAACTAGTAGGGAATATCTGAGACATCATGTGACAGAAGAATGCCAAAGATTTGGATAAGTAAGGTGTACAAATGAATATTATGAAGACACAGCAACAAAGGAAGCAAAAGGCAATGGAGTTGAAGTGCCTGGGATGAGCTGTAGTATACAGACTGAAACAGACAATGAAAATACAACAGAGCAGAAGCAAAAGTAGCTCCAATCACAGAGAATGTCAAAGAGAACATACCACAGTGTTAGTGCCATGTACAAGAAAGCAGAACATGATTTACTGAAGAAGATTCGAGAGAAACAGGGAAAAGGCAACAGGATTGGAAACAAGGACATTCAGTGAAGAGAAAGATGGATTTCCTGAGAGAAGACTTGCAACAGTCAGGCATGACTTTTGAAAAGGTGGCAGAGTCCTACTAAATTAAGAGAAGTGGCTACAAGTAGACACACACCCTGACCCCATGTAGAAAAAATGGAGAAAAAGGAGTTGATGGTGATGATGATGATGATGATGATAGGGAACACTGAAACCCACTCTGACCTAAATTTCAAAACTTCCAACTCCAACTTCCCAAAAATATGAAGGTCACTATAAAACAGTCAAAAAACCCATATCTTTAATCTCACACTAACTACAGGAATCTTACCTTATATTTTCAGAGTTGGTGAAGTTCCCCCTAACCTCAGTATCTGAAGACATTGTACCAAATGTGACCACTGTACTACATCCATTATCTGCTCTCTAAGAATAATTCTTGAAAAATTAAACATAATCAAAACAAAGAATATGTCAATAAATGCAATATTCTCATGCAGTCTTTAATAAAGCTTTTTTTGTGAAAACAGGTAATTTGTGGCATTACTCATTTTTCACATATTAGTCCCTATTAAATATATCTGGATATGAAGATGTACAGATAAAAATCAGTGTACCTATCATGCAAGCTTAATTGTTTGATAAACTAGTCCTTAATTCCTGTTCTTTCATAGCTCTGTGTACTAAAACATTTATTTGATCCCTTAAGTTCCAAATTTAAAAGTATTCTGTCTTTTACTGAAAACTGAATAAAAGTGATTTTGAAGCCGTATCACTCTGCTCTTCAATAACCATCCTTGTAAGCTCTGCACTTCAGACCTCTTTTCACTTGTATCCTCAGTCTGCCATGCTTCACATGTACAGTGTCACCACTCTTCTATTTACACCTCTTTTGGCTCACTCCACTAATCCCTTTTGTTTTCAGCATCTTCCTTCTACTATTACTCCTCCGGTTAGTGAGATATTATAAAATTTCTCCCTGTTAACAAGTATCATCTAACATCTGATTGACTTTTACAGCTATCTAACCATGCTTTTAAAAGATAAGAAAATCTGTCATTAATCAAGCCATGACATTTAAAAATCTCCCCTAATGATGTCAAATCATAATCAGTTCTGAATTTGTAACTCATTCGACTAAGCTCAAACCATATCACTATAATAAAGCCACTGTCAGTAATTAAGCCAAACTGTCAAAACATCACATTTGATGAGATTATGAAAAGAGTGTAATACATTTTGTTAATGAGGAATGATTAAAGTTAAAATGAAATGAATGCTTTGTTAGATTATTCAAAATTAAACTGTACAAAAACAAGTAATTCCTTACGGTAAGAAGAGATCACAAACTGCATTAAAAGTGATACATGGCTTTTGATAATGTGTACTTCAAGTAAATATCCATGTTACGCTCCATAAAACAGGCAAAGATTTTTATTAACTTTCTAGACATTTTTCAGTTTAAACTGTTATCTTTTGTCTGGTATTCATATTTTCTTGTATTTAATGAAACATCAGTTGCCTTTTACTGTTTATTTATTTCTGCACTAAGAATGAATTTTCTTACATCAGTTGTTGTTTTTCTTTCGGCTTTTCCCAGTTAGGGGTCGCCACAGTGGAACTCCAGTCCGCTAATGATTGGCAGTAGGTTTTTATGGTGCCAAGGTGCCAGCCCGATGCCTAACCTTCAACGAAGGCACGTCCATTCACGCATGTCTTTCGAATGCCACTCGACCATGGGGAGGACATGCAGACTCCACACAGAAGGCACTCCAGCCAAGAATTGAATGGGAGAACCTCTTGATGTGAGGTGACAATGCTACCGCTGCACCACCACGGCTGTCTAATGAACTGATTGAAAAGCAAGAAACCCTGTGGTTGTTAGCAGATATACACATTCCTCCTACACTCCCAACAATCTGTCTCCTGTGCCAACACAAGCTTGACAAACATCTGTATCAGTGCAGCATCCACACTCATAAAATTTAAAATGGTCACTTTGCTATTTCTTAACATTACCATTTGAATTTAGAATGACTGCTAACTGCACATGCCTTGTCGCCATGTCTTTCCCAGTTCTACCTCATTGTTGAATATGTAGTCTCTATTTGAATGCTTCCAAAAGTGATTTTCTACCAAATACTTTATGATGCTGTTACACATTTTGAAACAGCCAGTAGGAATTTACAATCCAGGGTCAGATTCAGAAACTTTTTTTGCATTTCTGTGAGCAAATTTGCATACCAAGCAACCGTGCTCATGGTGTGTGCAATTCAGAGACACATGTACCACTGATGAGAAATATCAAGCAGCAGTGTGAGATGTGATATAGGCTAATGGCCAAGTAATTACATGGTAATGAGCAGTATTATAAACATGACTGGCACAGTGTATGCAAATGAGATAAATAAGATGGCAGAGCAATTCATAAAAATATAAAAGCTGCACTTTGGAGCTGTGCATGCTGTAATTTGAACTTGGATTAATCTTTGTGTTTATGCTAAGGGAAAACTAATTAATGTTAGTGAGAGCGTGAGCATGTGTGTGGATGTTCTTCACAGGGAAATGCCTGAGTGCTGGTGACTATTAAGAGATAGAAATGTTGTGTGTATGGGCTTTCAGTCTGAGTGGAGATACTTAATTTAAAAGGTTTTGTGAAGGGCAGCTGCCAGTGGAAGTATGTATGTGTTTGCACTGTAGCTGTGGTAGTATAAGTGTGTGTCTACTGGGGCACAGCCACAGCAAAAGTTGTGGTACTGTGGCTCAATGTACTGGACAAGTCCATGGTATTCATTGTAGATGACTGAACATCCCATGAATGCACCCACCCAGAGAGCTGGTTTTAGCAGGAGTTGCACTGATTGCTTTCTGAATCTGGTTACATGTTGGTATACTGCTTAACTATGAGTAGTGTCTGCTATGAGATGTGCTACTATCATGATTGCCACAGCCACGGGGAGATCCTTTCTTTGGCATAGACTCTTCTTCAACAGCTATACCTGTGGAAGTGTTGATGCTGTAGGAACATGAAGTAAGTTATCCATGTACATTATGGCTGCCATCTATACAGATAGAGATTGAATGGCTTTGTGGAGGGTACTTCACCGATGGCAAGTGACCTAAAGTTTTCATGGCACATTCCAGTATGTGATTGAGACTATCAAAACAATCACACATATAGGACATGTACTCTAGTAAGTCATTACACACACCATGTAACAAAAAGACCAGTCGGAGTGAATGCTCTACAATGAACAGCAGAACTGAAACAATAAACATAAAAATGTTCGTAGAGCAAAACAATGGAAGGGTTATGAAGAAACCAAGTATACACGTAAATTCAAGCAGCAAAAAGTCCAAAATTTCCAGTAGAGTAAAGACAGGTTTATTCGAACAAAACAGGGTGAGCGCTTTCGCTAAGATAGCTTCATCAGACCTTATTACACTTTAATTAATAAAAGGAAGGATTTATATACAAAAAAAGGCGCCAATAAAATGAGCACTCCTTAAAGGGATATAGACTTAAAAACTGCCCCAATATACAGACTATGAGCCATGACTAACTAAAAATATATATATATTTAAACCACAAGAACACATGTTACAGTCATTTCTTATTTCTAAGCCTTCTAGACTTCAACAGAGGACGTATAGAAACTACCATTGAGTCCAGGCAATACATCAGCCCTAAATCTAATGATCCAACTGATCTCACGGACTTCTGTATAATTTATACCCAACAGGGAAGGGCTTGAAATGATTGGTAACTATTTAAGGAGATCAAGTACCTCTATGGACCTGGACATTGATTTAGTTCTTTTACTGCTAGGCATTGTACTGGAGTCAAATGTTTTTTGTTTCCAGGAACAACTTTACCTACAAAGGGATGGCGTAGCTATGGGCACTTCTTGTGCCAATAGCTCCGCCAACCTAGTTATGGCTGAATGGGAACATTTACATCTTTTCCAGAATGAGTTATACAAGTCATTTGTACCTTTCTACAGGCGTTTTGTTGACGACCTGTTTTTGGTATGGAATGGTACACCAACACAGTTGGATGAATTTTTTAGACAAGTTAACAGCTCTCTATGGTTTCTTAATTTCACCATAGAGTGGTCACATATTAGTGTTCCATTTTTAGACGTTTATGTGGAAAAGTTACCAGGAGGGATGGTTAATACAGGGTTGTACCGTAAATCTAGCCACAGGAACACTTTTTTACATCGTTCCAGTATGCACCCTGGCTATGTTTATAACAACATAGTTCGTGGACAGTCTATGCATCTATCTAGATACACACCTTGTGCATCTAACTTCACAACAGGGTTAAAGGATTTGGGTAAGAGATTCAAAGCACGTGGTTACAGCGACCTAGATCTTAGTCAAGGGATGGAAGCAATTACCACCCTCAGAGATAATAGAGCTATGCCTTATTTCTCTGAAGGGGCTTCTGTATTTTATACATGCGATAGGCCTGACAAACAGCCTTATACCACCTATTCACATGGTAACAATGTGATGTTTCCCATCTACTACACTAGGGATATTGGAACTGTTAAAGATGTTTTTATTAAACATTGGCATGTTTTGTCAGTAGATCCTATAGTTAAAGAATTTACTGGAGACAGACCTAGGTTTGTGTACCGAAATAAAAAGAACCTCAAGCATTTGCTTTGTTACCCCAGAACACGTCCACATGTTTTGCCTACAGAGGGACCCTATATGGTACCTTGCAACAGATGTAATTTTTGCTCTTATGTTTTAAGTGATCCTATTTTTAGGTATCCCCATGGCACTGGAGTTTACACCATTCGTGTCAAAGGTAATTGCATGTCAAAGGATGTGGTGTATTTAGCATCTTGCACAGCATGTCCAGCCTACTATGTGGGCAAAACCAACAGGGTGCTTAGAGATAGGATCCGTGAGCATGCCTATCACATTAGGAAAGGTCACCTTTTCAATGCTCTTGCTAAACATACTAGAGATTGTGGCCTGAACCATGAGTTTAGGTTTAGGATTTTAGAACACATCTCCAGAACACATAGGAGGGGTGATATTGAGAATTATACAGAAGTCCGTGAGATCAGTTGGATCATTAGATTTAGGGCTGATGTATTGCCTGGACTTAATGGTAAAGTCCCTATACGTCCTCTGTTGAAGTCTAGAAGGCTTAGAAATAAGAAATGACTGTAACATGTGTTCTTGTGGTTTAAATATATATATATTTTTAGTTAGTCATGGCTCATAGTCTGTATATTGGGGCAGTTTTTAAGTCTATATCCCTTTAAGGAGTGCTCATTTTATTGGCGCCTTTTTTTGTATATAAACCCTTCCTTTTATTAATTAAAGTGTAATAAGGTCTGATGAAGCTATCTTAGCGAAAGCGCTCACCCTGTTTTGTTCGAATAAACCTGTTTTTACTCTACTGGAAATTTTGGACTTTTTGCTGCTTGAATTTACGTGTATACTTGGTTTCTTCATAACCCTTCCATTGTTTTGCTCTACGAACATTTTTATGTTTATTATTACACACACCATGCATTACCCTTTCTAACTTCATTGTGGCTGTGGTGGTACTAGACTGTGCCTCATGATAGCCCTGCTTATCCACTGGGTCATGGCTACAACCACACAAACCTCAAGGCAAGGGTGATAATCCTACCTCCAGTGAACACCATTACACACTTTCCTGTGTGTATCACTCTGCCCACGGGGGTTAAAGCCAGATTCTGACATGTGTCAACTTGGGGTGCTATACTTCTCTGATTACCAGTAACCTGTCCTCTCTGTGTGTCGCATGGTGTGGGTCACTTAGGTATGGTCCGTGTTTGGGATGTCATGCTCACATTCCCTGTGTTGAATACACACTGTGTACTTTGTGACTGTGCCAGCTCATCAACATCAGCATCATCATCATCAGAGGTTGGAACTGCCACTACTTGATGCTGGATGATCTGTAAAGTGCCTGTGCTGGATAAAGAATCAC
>NC_056732.1:654939977-654969977 GCF_019279795.1 Protopterus annectens
TACAGAACCTATCCTATCCTCTATACGCATCCTACCTTTTATATCTATGTTCACCCCTGTTTGTTGTGCAGTCCTCCCCTCACAGTTGCTTTCCTACTGTCTGACATCTCCTTTTCCACTGAACTTCTCTTCCCTTATTGTGTTTCCACAGCCTTGTCAGTCTTACCTCTCTTCTCCCGCCCCTACCCTAACCTTTTTGCCTTCTTCTTACCTCTCTCCTTCCCTTCATTCTTCCTTTCCTTTGTTACTTTCTCTTTATTTATGAAAAATGGGTGCCTGACTCTCAAAAAAGTTTTACCCTGCCATCTCCATGAGCATCACGCTCGTCTTCAGCTTATGTTTTACACTTCACTTTCTATGCTGCCATTTGTACTCTTTAACCTCATCAAAAATAAATGAACACACCTTAGTCACTGTCTTTTAAGTCTTGCAAATCATTTTGTGCAAGATTGCCTGACCATTTCATCCCAATGTAATACCATAGAAATGCTAGTCAATACCCAAGATTATATTTAGTGATGACTACCCATGTTCAGGAGAGTCGTGGCTGCTATCCTGAGTAAGAATATACAATGCCCCATCCACTCATCCATGTTGCACTTGAACAGTGTCATAGAGGTGCTCTGTTTCACATGAATTAGTAGCCTGTTCCAAAGATGCAGCAGTTGCTGGGAGATACATCTGTCCCTTCAGCATGTCCTGTTTAAGTCGTAGGCCATATTTAAGTCCCTGGAATGGGTAGCCCTACTCCCGTTTGATTTACAGATATGCAGCAAGTTCATTAGGTTTGGGACTTGGATTCCTCAGTAGGCCAGGAATAAGTCTCCCCTAAGAAGTCTATACAATACAGCGTATAATGATGGGAACATTAGTCGGTCTGTGTAAATCACATGTTGGAGCTCCTTGAGCTTCTTTGTTAGAAACCTCTGAGGACTCTCTAATTGCTGCCAAATGGGGTATTACACTCAATTATAGGCCCAATAAGTGCCAAGTATAGAGGGATTATAACCTCTGTTGTTCTTAAGATGATGCCTTTACTAATCAAGTAGGCCACATGGAAAGCCTTCCTTACTACAGCAGACACATGGTGGTCGAAGTTTAGGTCACAGTTAACTTGTGACACCAGGTCCCTTACCACATTGTGGGTACTTAGGGTATTGTTGTTGACTTGATAGTGTGAAGGGACATTGTTTGTGCTGAAGGGAATGATGATGCATTCCTTTGCATTCAGTTTGAGACTGTGACTATTAACACCAGTTGGTGGTCTGTGCGAGACCCTCCTGGAGTATACTGACATCATTTGGGAATTTAATGATTGCACCTCATTTGCAGTCATCTGCAAACTTGGTCAGCCACAACTTGAACATCTGAGAAGTATATGCCAAACAGTAGGGGGCCCAGCATTAATCCCTGTGCTACTCAGCTGGTAACATGTCTGCTGGTTGATGTGAAGTCACCCACTTTGTTAGAGTGTGTCCAGTTTGTGAGCCAGTTGGCAGCCCATCTTACAGTGAAGGGATTTACATTCAGTTTTCTAAGTTTATTGATAATGCCTGAATGTAGGATTATGTCGAAAGTCTTTGCCAAGTCGAGGTATGGTGTGTGCATAGATTTGCCCTCATCAATGGCCCTGGTGACATTTTCAAAGAAAGGCACCAGATTTAACAGGCAGGATCTGCCCTGGACAAAGATGAATTGGGTAGGATCCAGGGTGTGAAGGTTACCTATGTCTTTATTTATGAGGTCCATAATGATATGTTCCATGGCCTTACAGATGAGGCTGGTCAGGCTTATGGGTCTGTAATTCCTCAGGTCTGTTGCTAGGCCACCTTTGTGGGAGGAATAACTGTTGCTGTTCTCCATTCTGCAAGAACAAAGCCTGTGTTTAGGCTATGATTGAAAAGGGTACTTAATGGTGATGCTAGTTTATGTTTTAGCTTGTTTAGAAGATAGTCTGGGATCTCATCTTGTCCCATAGAGGCTGTGTTTTTTTACCTTGGGCAGACCTGCTCTATACATATATATGTAAGGTGGGGGTGGGAGTTTGGAGGAAGGTTTGGGACAAGTTAGAAGGGAATAAGGGAGTGAAATTTTCACCATATCTATCCACTAGCAGGTTTACTATCTTTGTGGGGTCAATGTTTTTGATACTGTTGGTCACTAGTTCTGCACATGCTTGGGTCCTACCTTTTAGGCTGTGTACATAGCTGTAAATGGCCTTCTTATTATCCTTGGCTGTACTTACTAAGTTTCTCTCAAAGGAGCCCTCAGAGGATTTCACAAGTTGTCTTATTTGCATGTTGAGGCTGAGGAGGGTACTTTTCCATTGTTGGGCCTTGCCTCTTTTTTCTTGGACAGAAAGTTTTTTGCATTTATTGTAAAGTTTGGTGATGCTGTATGTCCACCATGGTAGCTTGATTTTAGTTGAGGCTCTGGCTTTAATTCTTTTTGGTACAGCCAAGTTTATACATTATGCAAGTGATTCTACATGGCTTTAGCATAAGCTTCAGTGTAGTTACCTCTTCCAGCTGGGGGTGGGGCTTGGAATGCTTACCTTCACCTAGGAGGGTATAGTTTGCCTTGGTGAAGTTTTTTAGTCTGATTTCATCCTTTGTGAATTCTGGTGTTAGTGTCAGCTCAATGTTGCCTGATTTGTGTTCAGTTTTAACTAATGAGGGTCTGACAGATGCAGCAGTGTATCTTTTTGACATGCTGGTGAGGACCAGATCTAGGATGTTTGTTCCTCTTGTTGGAGGTTGAACAATTTGTTCCAGGGCATTTGAATTAACAAAGTCAAGGAACTTTTGTGCTAGCAAGTTAGGGCTAGGGTAGGTTTCACAGTTGATGGTGAGATAATTGAAATGCCCCGTAACCAGTGTGTTCTGTAAAATTTGGATTGTCTCCAGTTTGGTCAAGTAGGCTTCATAGGCACCATGATCCTGGAGGGGGATCTATAACTGGCTATGACTTGAATGAGGGTCTTACCCAACATAACCTCTACTAGGAGTAACTTCATGGAATTGTCCAGTCTAACTAGATGGGAGGTGCATTTATCTCTAATATAGATTGAAACACTGCCTCCTTTGGTTTTCACACATTCATTTTAGGGTCTAAAGGTGTGGAATGTATTATAGCCTTACAAGGCCAAGGAACTCTCTGAGACCTTAAACCAGATTTCTATGACTGCACAGACATCTACATCTTCTAGTGATAGAAGTGCTTCCAGGGAGTGCAGTTTTTGGTTTAAGCTCATTGCATTTAGCAGCATGACTCTTATTTTGTTCTGATTGACTAATTTCATGTTGGTAATGTTGTCTATGAGACCTTGCCTAAAAAAGACACTATGGGGGAGGCAAGAGCCTTTGCCAGCAGCTGAAAACGTAGAGTTGTCAGGTGCAAATTGTTTCTGGAAAAGCAGCGAGGTTTGTCAACCATGGCTCCCTAGGTTGGCAGGAACTGAATCCCCTTAGAGTGACACCAAAAACTAAGCCAGTTATTGAAATCAATCATTTTATGTTTATACTGTGGCATCATTCTAGGTGAAGGTAGTATGCTGCTCAAGGCTAAGGGCATACCTGCCTGGGACACATACTCAGACAGCTCAATCACGTTTCTCATCATATATTCCACGGAGGTACATCTCAGGTCTTTCACACCAACATGAGCAATGACAGACTTATAATGGTACTTGTTGCTGAGAGACCTGAGGATGCGCATGGTCTGACAAATCCTGGCACCAGACAGGCTGCTGACTGTGAATTTCTCTTTGTCCAACCTGGTGATTGGGACATCAGTGTGTTACACTATTGAGTCTCCAATAACAGGAACATTTGTTTTTTGCTGTAGAGATTGTGATAGTTGTAGCAGTCTTGTATTTTGGAGGTTTCCAGTGTTTTGGCAAATTTTTCAAGAGGACCTCTACATATGTAGGTTTTTGTGTTTGATGCATACTATGTGTATGAGTAGTGATACTATGTGCATATGTAGTGGTGAGTGAGTTGACAACCTTTTACGTGTTTCTGTTTTGAGTGTGGGAGAGTATAGATTCAAGATTCTTGGTGTAGATATATCTCTCACACTCTGTACTACAGTGAGTTATTAGTACAGGGTTGTCAGTGAACATCAGGCAATTGCTACAGTGCCTCAAGACACCCAAGTCATCAAGACTGGCAGGAGAAGCAATGGTAGTCAAACTGTCAAAATGCTAGGTTGTCACTAGTGATAGCTTTTCAGAATTCATCATGGATGAGTTCAGTGGATGGTTATTTCTACCTGTGTTATTTATTTATTTGCTGGTGGTTTAGTAGGTTACAGTTTACTAGCAGTATTTCTTTGACCGGGAAAGAACTAAGGATGAGGGCTACACTAGTCTGCTACAGTTGTATCTAAGGTAAAATGTATTGTATTTAACTGTCTGGCTTTGGCGCACAATTGCGTAACAGTGTGTGGTGGTGCATGACGTAAAAAAAGCAGAAACATGCTGAAATGCAAGGCCTAAATACCAGAAGCTAAAAACTTGAAAACATTGTTAAAAAGATTCAAAAGAAACAATAAGAATGCCTATTCCAAGCCCTAGACTGACCCCCCTTTACCTGACAGGACCCAATCAGCACAATCCTTTCACTAAAGTGCAGATAGGCCCCTTCCAATCCAAGATGCCCTGGAAAATGTGCTCAGAACAAACAGCCAGATGTTTTTAACATTGTTAAAAAGATTCAAAAGAAACAATAAGAATGCCTATTCCAAGCCCTAGACTGACTCCCCTTTACCTGACAGGACCCAATCAGCACAATCCTTTCACTAAAGTGCAGATAGGCCCCTTCCAATCCAAGATGCCCTGGAAAATGTGCTCAGAACAAACAGCCATTACAAACAGTCCCAGATGCAGCAAGCCTGTAGGTGGATTATGCTACAGCTACTAGCTTCCCTAGTTTCAGTGGGAAACATTAAATAATGCTTAACACAGCTGGAAAATAATAGTGAGACACTAAAAAAACATTTAATACAATAGAAAATCAGCAAGAAGGCTTTAAAGAATGTTTTAAACAGCTAACAGATCAGTTATTTAAATACTGCTTTTTTCGGGAAAACCAGAACAAGCAGAACAGAAAGCTTTAAAACAGTGAAAAATGCCAGGAAATACTTAACAAACAGTGAAAATAGGAAAAAGAGTTTGGGAACTGTGTAAACAGCAATAAAATTTGATTTAACAGGCACAGTAATGTAGACATTTGCAGTACAACAGTGTATTTTAGTACACAGTATATAAATATAGTATAAAATTAAGTGTCAGCAATATGAAAGTCCAGTAAATACTATACATAAGCAAAAACAGGCAAGTTATGTTTTTTTTTGGGATACTCAGAAGCCTCTAGCCATGTGGTATCTCAGCTCAGAGTTGTGGCTGGTAAACCACCTCAGTTCAGCTTGGTACGAACAAACATAAACCTGCTCAAATGCAGGGCCTAAATACCAGAAGCTAAAAACTTGAAAAAAAAAATTTTAAAGATTCAAAAGGACCAATGTGGATGCTTATTCCAAGACCTAGACTGACCTCCCTTTTCTAGACAAGACTGAATCAGCACAATCCTCTCACTTAAGTGCATATAGGCCCCTTCCTATCCAAGATGGCTTGGAAAATGTGTTCATAACAAACAACCACTACAAACAGACCCAGATGCAGCAGCCTTTACCTGGACTATGCTACAACTACTAGCTACCCTAGTTTCAGTGGGAAACACTAAAGAATGTTTAGCATGATAGAAAAATAACAGTGAGATACTAAAATATGTTTAAAACAGTAGAAAATCAGCAATGGGGCTCTAAAGAATGCTTTAAACAGCTAACAGATCAATTATTTAAACATTGCTTGGAGGGAAAACCAGAACAAGCAGAACAGACAGTGTTAAAACAGTGAAAAATTCCAATAAATACTTAAAGTGAAAATAGCAAAATGAGCTTTGTGTGAAAACAGCAATAAAATTCGATTTAGCAGGCACAATAATGCAGACAATTGCAGTACAACAGTGTAGTTTAGTACACAGTATATAAATACAGATAAAAGTAGGCAGCAGGCAATAAAAAATGTGCAGTAAATAGTATAAATAAGCAAAAAAAAAAAAAAAAAAAAAAAGCAACTTCTGTTTTTTGGAAGCTCAGAAGCCTCTAGTCATCTGAAATCTCGACGTAGAGTTATGGCTCATAGCCCACCTCAGTTCAGTCAGTACAAACATAGAAGCCAAACCTGGGATGAATTTCCTGTTCCCCATCCTATTGTCCAAGTTAAACTTGAATATGTTTAGGAGGAACTCTACTTCACACAGATGGGGAGCCTGTTCCTGAGAAGGGGGTAGTGTCTGGGATGCATTGTATGTACTACTGACAACCTGAATAACATTAGGACTGCTTTTATGTGAAAGCTTTGCCTCCAATGACATTGTATAAATAAACCCCTCACATACCTTATCAGTTTGTTTGAGAATTAGCTGGTTGCCAGTAAACATGAGGAATTTCTACATTGTCTCAGGATGGCCACATGGCATATCCACCAGTGGGACCACTCTCTGAGACCTTAAACCAGGTTTCTATGACTGCACAGACATCTACGTCTTCTAGTGGTTGTCAGTAGTACATACAATGCACCCCTCACACATACATACATTACAAAGCAGACACATAGACTTACATATTGTGAGGCATTTAAATGTAACCTTCCTGAACTGCAAAATCCTCCTAGATGAAGTGCACATAGCAAATGCCCTCAGCAGTCCTGAATGGACTCTTTCTAAACAACAGCCATATCATCACATACAGCCACATTGTCTCAGGATGGCCACATGGTATATCCACCAGTGGGAAAGTTCATATCCATGGCAACAGGCCATTTTTTATTGATAAGACAATTGCAGTAAGAAAAAAAGTAATGGCAGGAGGATCTGGTTTTCAACTCTGGGGGCAGTGCTTGTCACTGCAAACGAATTGCCATGGTGTGTAGCTATGTATTGGTGAAATTTCAGTCATGCTGTTACAGTAAAAATATCAACTGAAGATACTTGCATCTACACTGGGCACTGCCAAACACTTGAGGAGAAATTACAAAAGCAGATCCTGATGATTAATGGATGAAGTATTAAGGGAAATATTCTGAAGGTAGGTTAGACAGCAGATAAATAAACAGTACTTACTGAAAATAAATAATTAGCTTTGTCAACAATGATGAATATCTGGGATTCACCTAATTAGATACAATTTGACTAGTACTAGTGCTGGTTTCACCTCAGCTTCCTTCTGCTGGAATGCAATCCCCTTTTGCTTGTTCTCTCACAAGAAGTAAAACAGTAGCACCAATCCCAAGATAAAAAGCAGACAACAGCCTGTTTGGTGATCCACAGTCTTGTCACAGGGTCTACATTAGAACAACGACAAACCCATTAATCGAATGGCCTAATAATCAAAAATGCTGGTGATAGAACTCAATTTAGTGGGGGGCTGTTCCCCCCACACCCTCTGATAATTATATTGTACCAACTCTGAGATTGCACTACAGTGAGGAAAGGGCAAATTTTCTGATCTTCACAGTACTGTGATCCCACAAAATACACTTCCATCCCTGGCATTTTTGATGATAAGGCCATTCTATTAACAGCTTTGCTGGTATTCTAATATAGACCCTTGTCACAGATGATGTCAGGGTATGTAGGCTTGTGGTAGCCTTTTTCTGGAAATTGATTTGAATAGCAACCAGACCAATCAAGAAGGTCAAACATGGACACTCAATGTCCAATCAGAGGCAGTCAGGAATCAATGCCCTCTGCTCTTTCTGTCACCAAGAGCAAAATGTAAGCACAAATTCCAAGATGGCATCTTTGAAGTAGTTATTAAGCTTTCTGGAGATCATTGTCTCCAGGAAATAATGTCCATTTGCTCCTTCTAATACCAGGAGCAAAAGAGAAGCACTAATCCCAAGATGACTACTGACAGGCGGAATGAGTTGTCTACAATAATTGATGGTCCTGGACCAGATGTTGCAGATTTTAAAGGTAAGGTTAAACAAATGAGCTAATGTCCTAAGAGTTACTGTGTGCACTAATGCACTATGCAGATAGATAGGAAAGAGGAAGTAACTCAAGCTTTAGCAATTTAACCAGATAGCCATTAATTGTAACAGTGGAATATAGGGTAGATGGGGACGGGCACTTAGTATTCTGACTCTATGGAATACAGTGAGATTGTCAATACATCTACACAGCTGAAAGGGAGTCACTTCACAAAATGATAAGTTTGTGCGTATTGACAATAGCCATTGAAATAGGAGAGGGAGGGAAATATGTGGTCAAATTGACATATAGTGCAGGCAACGAGAAAGACAGTTAAGATTAAAATCACAACAGCAACGGGACTGGAGCGTGGGGAAATTTTAATTTCCATGACTTACAAGTCATACAGCTCAGGCCTCTTTCCTAGTTTAAACATGTAGTTGAAAGCAGAATATAATCAAAATGCAGTTTAATGAAAAAACACCACAATTTTGAAGAAGACAATGAAGCAATGCAATTTACAGAAAGGCAATATATGAAAAGCAAACTAACCTTTCCCTCACTACGGTGTATGGTAAAGTCTGAGTGAGCTTTTTCAGTAAAGCTTTGAAATTTTTTATTTTACCCCTAAAATACAAGGTTTACTTTCTAGTTCCTCCTTCAGTTCACACGTAGTTAACATTAACTGACCTATTCTAATTTCAGTGTAACAGTGTCACAACAGACGCAGCTCTGGTCTCTTTCCTAGTTTAAATATGCAAATGAAAGAAGAATACAATTAAAACACAGTGCAATGAAAATACATCATGAGATACAAAACAGAAGGAGACAATGATACAATACAACTACAAGGAAGCAATATAAAAAAATCAAAATAACCTTTCTCTCACAGCAGTTTACGGCAGAGTCTGAGTGAGCTTTTCCAGTAAAGATTACCTTGCTGCTTTTCTACCCATTGGAGAAAAAAACTTCTGTTAGCTTAAATGGAGCCACTCCCTCAAAAAGACCCTGTTTGTTTCATTTAAAAAGTCTTATCCACTATTGTTTGATCCTCGGGTAGGTCTGGATTGATTTGTTTTTTGCCAGCAATTTTAGTCTGGGTGGGATCATAGTGTGAACACATATGAGAAAAACAGCAAGGATGCTAAAAACATCAAAAACACAACAGGCCTTTGTAGTCTGAGAATCAACATTGATTCCAAGGCTGTTGAAAGAAGGTCTATACAGCATAGCATGTAACCACATATTGGGTGGCATTTTTGCAACTTTAAGGACTTGTTATCCACTTTCAGCTTCCTAAGCCTCTGATCATAGCCTAACCATGCCAATCCCCCACAAACAGGATAGTCTTCTCTAATGGTCATTAAGTATGAAATTAAAGACAAAGTCAAATGAGGGTCATTTTCAGTTACGACAACCATAAATATTAGGAATCTATCTGCCCAGGAATTCCACATTTTCTGCATTTGTTTCTTAGTTGGTGATTTACTTAGTGTAGCCAGCTTGGCAGTCAGATCTTTAGAACTGGATTTTTCAGCTTTCCGTAACCTTTGGATCCCATCCATATCTGCCAACTCAAAATCATGTATGTGCTCTCCTGTATTGCTTTTGAGAATGTAAACTGTTATTTGTGCCCCTGGGATATTGGAATTTTCCAGTAAAGTATGAGAAGTATTAACTGATAAGGAGAAAGAGACAGGCTAATCAGATTTCTTATTTCAGACTCAGAGTTGCTCTCTAAACTTCTTAATGTTTTCACTTCAACCCTACCTGCCAATTGATCTGAATAAGCTGAGGGAGAGGCAAGCATCTGTGGTATATTAGGAAACCCACTGTCCCGTTTTTTCAACTGGGAAGCCAAACCCCTTTTCCAAAAATAAATCAAATAATCTACTCCGGCTGGAAGAGACTCTATAAATTTTTTTAGATACTCCTAGTGATGCTGCCAGCCCAGCTAGCTGGAATTTTGTGAATAATTCTATGCCATTTGTGAATATTTCTATGATTTATACAGGACTGTATGTTATGTACTGAGCTTCAAGAATGTAACCACAGTGTACTCTACTGAAAAAGAACAGAAATGTATATAGACTATATACCTGTGCAAATGTATGTTTTAATAGTAGAAGATGGAACATATAGAGTTAACTTGAAAAACGTCAAGAAATTAAATCGGAATCAAAATGTTTTATGACTGTGTTATCTCTCAGTTTCAATGCAGCAAGCAGATGCAATATCCAGAGCTAGAAGTTTTTCTATTGTCTTGAAAGTAATTTTAATTATTAGGTTTAAAATGTAAAGTGTTTTATTGCTTCCTAGCAGCTGCACATCTCACACAGAGATGATAACATTGTGTTGGTATTTGTTAGCTTGGGAAGTGAAGGCAGGTGACAAAGAATTATATCTTCCAAGTTGACCAGCAGTAATTTTTGATAGTAATTTAAGAACTGTCGCAGTGAAAGTCTTTGCATTTTGCATCTTGTCTTGGACCTAGAAACATCCATTCAACACTTCTCATCTGCGTTTGCTTTGCTCTGTAAGTAAGTTTGGGGTACAATAATCTCTCTCAGAAATAGATATAAATATGGTAATGATTAGTTCAGATGTTTTCTGTATTTATTTGAGACTGTCATGCAATGTTTTAAAATATTTTCTGTGATTCTGAACCCTATAGTTTACTGTGTTGTTTGATGATTGTCTTATTATTATTTATTATTTAATATATTTAAACCTTTTAATTGTGGCTGGTTTGTTTAGAGATATTTAAGCTCTTAGAGTACTTACATATGTATATGGTGACACTGTATAGGCCACTCCAATAGCCTTGATCTTGGTCACACTTATTTGGATAATAGTAACACAGTAGGATTGGCACCCTTTGTAAGGACCATAGAGTACCTGATAAGTAGTGATTGGTGGCAGTGATAACTACCTTATAGTCTGGGAAGAAGGGGACATAGCTATTAAACCTGTGTCAGCCTTCCCCAGGAGTGGATCTGTGTTTGTATATAAATCACATTTTGAAGTGTGTGTGTGTGTGTGTGTGTGTGTGTGTGTGTGTGTGTGTGTGTGTGTGTGTGTGTGTGTGTGTGTGTGTGTGTATGTGCGCATGTCAGCTACTTGGGCAGGGACACGAAGCACTGTTTGGACAGAGAGGGTGCTGGAGGTTTTGGCTTGACCACTCGACTGAGATCTTAACCCATAGCTGTGCTAGTGGGGAGTCTTATTGGGGATCTGGAGAAAGAGGCAGAGACCAGCCCCAGACTGAATGTGATCTCTGTGTGCTCTTAAGGGAAATTGTACTTTACTGCATGTGTACTTGTCATCCTCCCATTATGTACGTCCTTCACTGGTGCTAGTGGTGTGGATTGAGGCTCCTTAATTACTGGGCCAGTGCAGGGGCATCACACTCCTTTTGCATCTGACTCTCTGCAACATCTCCTTCTCTATGTCTTCAGTAAGGTGACCATCATTACCTGGCTCTTCTTAGATGGTAATTGCCATAGCAGTTTCTTGTCCCACTGAGAATTCAGTGACTGCAGAGTTATATCATCTGTGGATGAAGAAGCCATTATGTTCAGACTAAATACCTGTAGTCTTCCAGATGATGCGAATTATATTATCATTATGTTGTCCTAAAATATATGTGACAAGTATAAATTGTTTTCTTGAAGTGAAGTTTTTTGAAGTGACTGCTGTCAATGTCTATGCTTCCCATTGCTGAAAAGTGTGATACATGCAAAATGCCTTTGAACTAACCAATGCACCATCAACAAAATTATGCCTATATATGAAGGGGTTGATCTATGGATTGGGACGGTGGTGGGAAGTTTAGGCAGATCAAGTCGGTGGAACTTTTGTCCTGAGAATAACCATTTGGACTTCCCCTGTTATACTAAAACACACAAATAAATAAATAAATAAAACTGTCTTTGACTACCTAATATGTTAGCATATTTGACTCAGAATTTCACACTTTCCCACATGCTTGCCCCTGAGGAGAAGGTACCTTCAATAAATAGTGTCAGTGCCTAAGGCTTAAACTTCTATTATATCAGACTTATATTAAGTGCAGTCTCTAGTACTGTCAAAGGTTCAGTATTAATTCATATTAAATGGTTCTAACACAAAAATGAATGTCTGAATAATCCTTGATGGGTTCAAAATTGTATAACGAAAGGCTATGAACTGTCCTTGCAATGTTAGAGGTATGCAGAAAGAAACTAAATGAGTCATGAGGTAAACTGGCGCCAAATGCCACAAACTCTCTTCACTTCAAAGTGTATCAGTCCTCACTGTAATACCCTGAGAGATGCTCATGCCTTTGGTGACAACAAAAAAAATTAAGACTAGCTCAGACTGCTAGCAGGAGTTGAAATGAGTTTAAACATCCCTGCCAAAATTAACAGTACAATTTCATCTCACTTTTTTTTTTTCATTAAAACTCCCTAGCATAACAGCAACTGATGAAGCCCAACCACACCACCGCAAACAACAGCATAATTCAATGAACACACAGCCTGCACTTTAAATAGATAAACATAATTGCTTCCAGGTTAACAAAATAACCAGGATGCACACAACTTCAGACTAGAGAGTAGAGCAATAGCAAATTAAAAACAAAAGCAAAAAAAACAAACCCAATCAATCGGCACTGAGAACAAGAAATTTGTCAGTGCTGTGTCAGTTCAGGAACCAGCAACTAATAGCCATTTTCAGGACAGAATCCCACAAACAACCATCAGTAAGCATATCAGTGGTTTCTACTACAGTTATTTAATACAGGTGCATTCCTTAAGGCTCAATACAGGGATCAATTATGTTCAGTATCTGCTTGTTAGGTCTCCAGATCACTAGCTAAGACATGCTATTAACTAAATCTGACAAAAATTGCAAGTTGGGTGATGTCATTCACTCAGCAGCTCATACCAGCAAGCGTTAAATAATGCAAATCAATGGTGTATTAGTAAACAGGCTTAATTTAAGTATGCAGACGTGTAGCATTGTCAGTTTAGGTACACAAAACATTACAATAACATACATTACAGAATAATATGGCTCCTTGTAGAGAACTCCCAATCCTTTGACTAGCACCAGTAGTTAGGAAATCCTTCTATCCTGTCCAGTTAATAAGTAAATATATCTCATCCAAGATCATTGAAGTTATCATTCCTCTGTACTTTACCATGATCAGCCTAGACTATAATGTACCTTTTTGTTCATAGGTTCATAAGTGTTTACTAGGCTAACGACCACAAGGGCCTTTTTAAGACTAGCCTTACATCCCAAATCTCAGACAAGTTCTGATAGCCTTGATAAGTATAAGCAGGGGGTTGGGAGATGAACCATTTACAGGTTTCCTGTGTCCATTAGAGACATAGGTGCTGAACCAGGGATCAATTTCCAGTTTCTTATCCAATTTGTTGAAGTTGCACTTGAATTGGGTTAGGGAGGAACTCTGCTTCACATGGATGGGGAGCTTATTCCATAGATGTGTATGCATCGATTCAAACACATTACACAGCTACAAAGACCCCAGTAATTCGTAACTAAAAAAATCACCAGAGTAAAGACCCTTATTTACCAAAACAGGCTTAAAACTCCATCCCTGTTCTCTGTCTCATTTAGTTCTTTGTGCAGTGATTTGTGTCTACCCTCCTTGATCTACTATACAGTCACTAAACAACTGGTTCCAAAGCCAAAGACGTGGATCTCTATCAACAAACAAATAACACATGCTAGAGGGACAAATTTACTACTCAGTTCAGGAATGTGTTACATAAAAAAACAGTTATACCTGTGCTTGCTTTAAGGCAAACCTTTTAGATTAGACAGGTGCCCTTAAATTCAATTGCTTTTCTCTCCTGGAGGTAGGAAATGTCCTACAAAGGGGGGGGGGGGCGTGAGTGTTGATAACAATTAACTATGCTTTGTGTACTGTGTGAAGCTATAAATGTGTGTAGTGGCTGGCAATTTTATTTTGTTTTGTTTTTTTTTTTTCTTCATCATAGTAAAAAGACATGGGTACCTTACAGAAGAAGATTAGTGGAACTAAAGTTGTTTCAGTAGCATAATCACCTGCTGTAAACATTCAAACAACCACATCTGAGAACAAAAAGGGCAAGCATTTTATTGTGTAAACACACACACACACACACACACACACACACACACACACACACACACACACACACACACACACACACGCATATATTAGCCCAGCCACATTGTGCAGAATTCACCACCCCTTTAGTAGTTCCCTAGACCCTTGTACTAGCAGCTAGTACCCTTGGCCCCTATCTAGTAGTGCTGTTGGTGTGATCCCCGGTGTGAACTTTCTGTTACCCATCCACTAATCAAGGTTCCTCTTGAAGAGTGATAGTGAGGGGCTCTGTCTTATGTAGATCTTGACCCTGTTCCATAGTAAGGGAAGTCTCTGCGAAGGGAATCTGTCCCTCCAGCATGTTCTATTCATTGTTGTGTTTTAGTTTATATCTCTAGAGCATGTAGCTCGAGTAGATTTGGTTTTGCTAAGATGGAGCATGTTCAACAATTCTGGGTTGGACATGGCTCTGTACATTAGACAGAGATCACCTCTGAGAAAGCGGTATGCAACAGAGAACAGTCTTAGCTTTTTCAATCATGCTGCATAGAGCAACTGTTTGAGGCCAGTAATCCTCTTGGTTAGGTACCTTTGTGGTCTCTCCAGCTGTTGGAGATGTCTAGCCAGGTACATTCCAATTGGTGCATTGTACTCAATAATGTGTCTGATGAGGGAAGAGTAGAGGGGCACCATTACATCCTTAGATCTTGATGTGAACACTTTTGTGGTCAGATGGGTCACATATAAGGATTTTCTAACCACTTTGGCAACATGGATATCAAAGGAAAGCTGACTATCTACTTTGGTTCCTAGATCCCTTTTTTCTTCTTCAGATTTCAGGGTATTACCTCCTATGTTGTAGTTTGCGGGTTACTCTGTTTTTTCCAAAGGGGATTACTACGCATTTTTTGCATTTAGCTTGAGACCGTGGCTTTGACACCATGCATCAGTCCCATTTAGGCCCTCATGTACACTCATGCATACACACTTACTTAAGCATGCATATCCCACATGCACATACATGCACACACACACCGTGCACACACACACACGGGCACGCACACACACACACACACACACACACACACACACACACACACACACACACACACACACACACACACACACACACATGCACTATCACCTATGAGCACTCACATGATTGTGCATACATAATCGAGTGTCCCTGTACACACATGCACAGAATGCACTTCCGCATACTTACACTCATGCATGCACACATACTTAGTCATGCATACCCCACATGCACATACACACACACACACACACACACACACACACACACACACACACACACACACACACACACACACACACACACACACACACACCTAAGGATTCTGTCATCCCTCTACTGAGTAGACAACTACTCACATTAAATTTCTTTCTTATCATTTAATAATATAAATCAGCCAATACCTGAGAACACAGTCCATAATTTTATTAAAGTTGGGGGAGTGCATCCCTCCTCACTCTATAGTCCCAGCACTCTTATCTGTGTCTTTCGGCTTTTTCCCTGTTAGGGGGTCACCACAGCAGAACTCCAGTTCACTAATGATTGGCAGTAGATTTTTACACACCGAGTTGCCGGCCCTGACACACAACCTTCAACAAAGGTACACCCATTCACACATGTCTCCACACAGAAGACACTCTAGCTGAGAATTGAACCGGACAGCATCTTACTGTGAGGTGACAATGCTACCGCAGCCCCACCACCATGGTTTAGTTCCAGCACTCTTATACTGCATTCATTTTTTCTCTGTCCAGCAGTGAAGCAGGTATTGAATTCTCTTCTTCACCCCATGAATATTTGTGAATTTCAATTTTTCATTCTGTCCATGAATCAATCACTATGTTATTAAAAGCCCTCTTTAGCTGTTGTGCTAGGTTTGAATTATTATTATTTTATTTATTTATGTATTTATTTATTTTTGAGAATGCATTGCAGCCTATTTTTTTACTATCTATATTTACAGTTGAATCATTCTTTTCCAACTAAGATGGAACTTACAATACAAGAATTTCTGTATTACATGCTTGATAGAAAGTTTAAAGTTAAGGCCCTTGATGGTGTTATATTTATTTAAGGTAGTATATGTATGACCACTAGCTTAAATGCTATATAAAAGTGCTTGTGTCATACATTGATGATTTACATAGCAGTCACTGTTACAAAACAACCACCATGAAACAGTAGCAAACCGCTTTACAAATTAGTCATTATGAGGGATAAATTACTATCTCAGGGGATACATATTCAGAGAGGGATATTTCAGGGTGATTATGAGTGTTGCAGTTTTGCCTTGCCCATAACCCATTAATATTTCTACTTAATAGATTGTTACAGTTTGAATCCGGGGGGGGGGGGGGTGGGGGGTGCCTAATCTCATACCTTCTACTTTTTCTATACAATTAAAAAACGCATAACCCATCAGACAAGCAATTGCAAGTACTGTTACAATTGATTAAACATTTTCAGACGATATAGGAATACTTGGTATGGATAAATGAGCAAAAGCAACATTGTAACAGGAAAACTGAAGCACCAATAAAATATATAAATGGGAGGGGAGTGTGATATAAAATAAGTTGATGAAAAGGGAGTGTATAAATATTAGGGTATAGATGAAGGCTCAGAAATATAGCATGAACAAGTGAGAACACAGGTTAGCATGGACTAATATGGAAGACTTAAACTAATTCTGAAAACTGGCTTGATATATAGGAATAATGTTCAAACAATAAATCAGCTTGCACTGCTTATTCTAACATACAGCTTTGAAATTAATGACTTTACCATGAAAGTGTTGTATCCAGAAGAAAACTAAAAAACTGCTTCATGCTTATCAGATGACATATACAAACCAATGCATCTCTCAATCTGAGAGAGGTATGGACCTTGTTGAATTGACTTATTGTAGAAGTCTACAAACGTGACTGCATGCATATTTCTTTTCATCAATTGATCCAAACACAGTGAAAGTTCTGAGCCATGACAAAACCAAGTCTAAGATGGCATCTTTGCTGAAATTAGCAGATGAAGTTCAGAAAAGAGCAGGTATTCAATCATAAAAGAAGAAGAAGAAGAAAACACAGGTACCATGTGGAAGCCACAAAACAGAGGAAAGAAAGAATACAAAGGTCATGGCCAGAGGGAAAGGAAGAAAACTGAAAAGATAACAATTATAGTAGCAAGTACAGAGAACTGCTGGAACAGCAACATTTTGTTTAAGATTTGACACAAAAGTGGCTAATTATTTGTGAATTTAAATTACAGAGGGAAAGGTAAATAATAGTAGCTCAGTACATCCATTGCTGGTTTAAAAGTCTAGAGAAAAAGTGGGACAGACAGAAAAAATGTACATTATAGAGTACAGATCTAGAAACAGTTACACATACTGGTTAATATATTCATAGTTTTGGATCTGTACACTGAAAGTTACAATAATGTGGCAATGTTGTTACATTACGGCTTGGGCAAACACTATAAAATACAAGTAGTTGAGAGGCATTAGAAACATGAACTACAAACACTGAAACTGAAGAAGTACTGATCCCACGGATTCATCCAATACCAACATCATAAAAGTAGAGGCCACAAAAACAGATACTGTAGTTAAATCAAAAAGGTCAAAAGTAGCATTAATCATTAAAATAGCTGCACCTAGCAATTATAATATCCTGTATACAGTGATACAAAAATTACAAAATATTAGGATAAGCAATGCAGAAACTGGAGGAATGTGAAACATACACACCCAGATAGTTCTGATAATAGTAGAAGCAGCAGGGCTAATAAAATACAACATTCAAACATATTTTAATATACTGCAGACATGGGTAACTCCATATGAACTACAGAAGGACTCAATTCTGGAATTTTTTTGTGGATGCTAAGCATAGCACTCTTGGCAAACATCAAAGCCTGAAGCAATACTAATTCCATGATCTGTAATCATACCCTAACTTAGGAATGGATTTATTTCTGTCAATTTTGCAGAAACCTTCACCATCTGGAGAAATTAAAAAATGGAAATGCACAGGACCATTTAAGACTCACATTATTCCCTCCCTTCTAATTTAGGTTATACCAATTCTCTCCCTCAAAACTTACAAGTAAGAACAATCATTATAACTCATGGAATTAGTCGATTTAAATTTTGTAACCTTTTCCTTATTTTTTTTTGTAAATATTTCAATAGTAATATATACTTAATTCTGCCTACCAGAACATACACTATGATATTGTCCCGTTCTTCTTGATTGTTATAACAATAAATTATCAGGCTGTCCACAGTGACCTTAGTTTCTGTGGCACATCGTCCATCCTTTTGGGTATACATGTTGGTCTCATTTAAAACACACGGCCACAAACTCAGATATTTTTACTTGGCTTCCAGCAATAGTCCAAGATGAAAAATAAAGCAACCAATGTCTAGAGTCTTATTTATTTAAACACTATCAAGTTTTATTTATGTATTTATTTATTTATTTTATTTTATATTTGTTGACCGGGATAGTCCGACTGAATATATGTCCATTTTCAGCGGAGGCCTGGGGAGAAAAGCTCCAAGATAATAATACACATTGAACATTTTGTAAATGCTAGTTTCAAGCAGATTACAGTCATAAGCAATATCAGCATTTAGCACATATAGTACTAACTTATTATAAAGGGTGACCACGGTGGTGCAGTTGTTAGCGCTGTTGCCTCACAGCAAGAGGTTCTCCAGTTCAATTCTTGGCTGGGGTGCCTTCTGTGCAGAGTCTGCTTGTCCTCCCTGTGGTTGTGTGGGTTTCTTCTGAGGTGCTCTGGCTTTCTCCCACATCCCAAAGACATGCAGTAGGTGGATTGGACACTCTAAATTGGCCCTAGGTGTGTGTGTGCCTTCTGTGGAAGGTTGGGTGCTGGGCTGGCAACTTGACACTGTAAAATTCCACTGCCAACCATGAGCAGACAGATGATCTGCTGTGGTGACCCCTCAACAGGAAAAGAAGAAGTACTAACTTGTTACATAACATTATTTTCAAAGTTATATATACATAACATTACATTCAGGTTTAAGACACATTGAGCAGCAGTTATACAATTTACCCTTCCTGAAATGGAGTGGTAGAAAAAGTTAGAATTAGTTGAAGGTAAGGCACCTAAGAAATACAGAGGTCACTAGTCAGAGTTAGTGCAAGGACATAACTAATGAGTTTTGAAGTATTTCTTGAGTTTATTTTTGGATTGTGTTAGTGAGGGTTCTAGGGTCAAGTCAGCTGGGAGTCTGTTGCATGTTTTTCTAACAGAGTTGGCAAACAGAGAGTCCCCAGCTGAGTAGTTGGATTTGTATGTTTGAACTAGGAGTCTAGTGGATGATCACAGTGGCCGGGTGCTGGTGTAGGGGCTGTTAATAATTTTTAGTGCAGGTGTATTTTCTGGTTGGTAAAGGACTTTATGTACCACTATTAGCTGTTTGAACTGCAGTAGGCTAGGCAGTTCAAGCCATCCTAGGCAATTTAGGTTGTGACAGTGGTGTGTCCGGTAGGCTGTGCCAGTAGCAAATCTGGCAATGTGGTTATAGCAGGATGATAGTTTATTAAGATCTGTTTTGTTTAAGTTGGAGAATAGAGGTGAGGTGTAGAGAAGAGTTGATAGTAGATGGGAACGGGCAATTGCAGTTCTAGCAAGTGGGGTAAGGAAAAGTTTGATTTTGTTAAGAGAGCCAAGTTTTTATTAATGGTTTTGATAGTTTGATTGATATGCACATCAAACTTCAGGTTATCAACTATGACACCCAGTAGTTTAGTTTGGGCTTCTGGGGAGATGATAGTGCCATTGTTAGTGGTAATGTTGAAGGATGGCAGGGGGGTCCTGCGTGTGGGGGAGAAGAGGAGCAGCTTAGTTTTGTTGGGGTTTAGGATTAGATGTTGCTTGGAGAGCCATGTTTCCGCTGTACTGAAGGTATTTTGGGTTAATGGGAATAAAGTAGCTGGTGAGGTGCCAGAACAAATCAAGGTGGAGTCATCCACATATTGAATGCAGGTAGCATCTGGGATGACTGAATGAAGGTAGTTGATAAAGATGGAGAAAAGAAGGGATCATTTTGGTGTCATTCCTTAGCTGTCTGAATCTTATTTGATCAAGTGGGGCTTTTGTTTTTCGGTAGGTAGCCCATGCTTTGCTTCTGAGTGAAATGTTGGTTTTGGTATCTTTAGAAAGCCATGGTGCAATATTAACTTTGGTTCTAATAGAGTAGCTGGGAGCATGGGAGTTAAGAATAGCAAGGAATTTAGTGTTAAAGTATGTTACTGCTTCATCTAGGGGGATACTTTTTAGTACTGACTAGCTGCATGCCTTAAGTTCATTTTGAAACTTTACTCCAAATGACAAACAAACCAGATAAAATAAAAGAAAGGCAAGGATGTAGTAAAAAAAAACAGTTCTTTATTTACAAACCGATATTGTAAGTGCTTTTGGTTGCACTGCAAATGCGCAACCTTCATCAGACAAATTCAAATAATTACTAGGAAACACTTTTAAAAAAGTTTCTCCAAATGACATCATCATTGCATCAGCTCAAACTCAAAATTTAAAGCAACAAGACCCCTTTCTTATCATAAAAATGCAAAAGCAAAACCCTAACAGCTTTCATTAATATAATCCATTTGATAGTAATATAATTCATACAAATTCAATTTAATGCAGATTCATATCAAATAATGATATTTATAATTATAACCTTCATATTCTGTAAAAATAAATATCTTCTTCTTCTTCTCTTTTTGGCTTGTCCCGGTTAGGGGTCGCCACAGCGGATCATCTGTCCACTCATGATTGACAGTGGAGTTTTACAGCGTCGAGTTGCCAGCCCGGGGCCCAACCTTCCACAATTCTGTAAAAATAAATATAAAAATTAATAATAAATAAATAAATAAAATATGTCCTTTTGAAACTTGGTGAAAATAAAATTCTATTTGTTTCTTAATGTTCTATAGGTGGGTTGGTAGGAGCAGTCTACTTTGAGCTTGATTACATAGGTGAGACAGTGTTCATTTAGGTCATCAGGCAAAGTGCCTGATGTATAGGATTGAAGATAGGTATTCCCGAGTATCCAGTCTAGGGTACTTTCCTTGTTACTGGGTTTTCCTGTCCTGGTGGGAGACGTTATGCTTTGAGTAAATCCATAGAGGTTTATGTGGGTTGTGGGGGTTTCACAAGATCAAGTGTTCCAGTCAATGTTGAAATTCCCAAGAACAATTTTTTCTTGGGGGTAGTTATTGGATAACCAATATAAGAAGTCTTCTAAGGTTTCTGTGTTCCTCCCTGGGGGAATGTAGACACAATGTTTACATTTTTGTTTTTATTAATTTGTAGTTTTGAGATACGAATTTCAACATTACTGAAATGGGGTGGTTGTTGGGTGTCTATGCTGACAGATAGGGTAGACTTGTAAAGTATGGCTACCCCACCACCCTTTCTGGTGGTACGGTCTAGTCGAAACATACTGTACCCTGTTGGCAAAATCTCATGGTCCTTGGTGGCAGGCTTCAGCCATGTTTCTGTTAGGCATAATATATCTGGGGAATGAACAGTTAAGAGGGCATGCAGGTGCTGAGTTTTGTTATTTATGCTCCTAGTGTTTAGATGGCAGGCCAGCAGTGAGTTAGGAGGTCTATCTGTTGGAGCTATGGTGGTAGGGGATATAGTAGGGGATTAGGGCCAACAAGTGGGGATGAACCAGGGTTTGGGTGGATGTCGCCATCTTTTGTGAGGCTGTAGTGTATCCTGAGTATGAGTTTTAAGATTTTGAATAAAGTTTTGTAATAGTGTCTAGTTTTATGACTAATGTAACTAGGTCTAGTAAGATGGTAGTATTTAGGGGTTAAGGAGGTAAGCATGAGGGGAGTAAGTAAGGGTGCATTATTATCTGATGTAGATGGGATGGATCTTTGGAATTTAGGGTAGTGGAAACCTGGTTGATCCTGATATTCGTAGGTGGTTAGGAGATAAGGGATGAGTAAAAGGGGTAGACGTAGAGTTAATAAGACTATTCTAGGTGATAGCATACCTACTGAATGGTACTTGACACTTAGGCAAAAGGAATGGTAGAGTTGGAGGACTGGTGGTATCAGGTTGAGAGTGATGCTGTTGAGTGACAAGTTGTTACTGACTGGTTTAAAAAAGTGGGGTGTGGTCTAGTACCAATAAATGTAGCAGCACCAGGGGCATGAGGAATTTGGAGGCAGGGTGGGGTGCAAAGCGAGCCCGAGCAAAGCAAGGGCAAGCGGAGCAGGGATGAACCAATGCCTGTACTAAGTTGTAGCATTTTAACCTGTATGAGGAAGAAAGGGGGGGGGAGAAGGCTGTAAGAGTGGTTAGAGTTCCATACAATAACAATATCCTGTCAATTCAGAGACTTTTTCTTCCTGGTTTGGCAGTTAGGCACTTTTTGTATTCCCAATTTCCACATTCCATTCAATTTAAAATCTGCACTCAACCTCGCTCTTCACCAATTTAACCTTTACTTTTCTTCCACCATTTTACTACCATTACTGTACTGCACTTTGTCTCCAAACAGTATATTCATATAGCACAAGAGATTGTTACTTTTTACATTTAACATTTTAATACTGTCCACCCACATTACAGTTAGTAAAACAATCAACAGTTTTTTACCTGGTGGTGGGAGGGTGGCCTAATGGTTAAGGTGTTTGCCTTCCAAACACAAGATGCAAGGTTTGAGTCTCTCAAGAGATAATTGGCTAGACTCACAAGGGCAGTTAGCTTAGTACAAACCTAAATATCTATACAGCTCTGGTGCAATGTAAAAGCTACAGATTCTACCAACAACTGTAAAATTAAATTATTAACTGTTGTGCAAATACTTTCAAAACACAGCGTCATAATGAACAGCAGTATGTGGTTTAAATTTTCTCTCAACGCATCTTCCTCATTCCAGTAACCATTGTAAATTGCATAAAACAGCATATTACCACCTGTTTAAGATTATTAGATTAGCTGATATTAAATGAAGTTCTGATATCAAACAGTTAATCATACCCCACCCAAAAAGAACAAAATCTTTCAACAAGAATTAGCAACAGTATTAGCATTAAAAAGGAAGAATAGTTGCAATGTGAATGACTAAAAATTACTTAATAAAAAATAGAATCTTGTTTAGACATACTTATTCTTCTGTTCTTGAACATATATATTCTCACAGACAATTGTCTTAGACCTAGAGAGGGTGAACTGATCTACTCATAGAAAAAATATATATATATTTAATTATTCTGAATTTGTTAGCCAGGGTAGAGCACTGAACCCATTAGACTTATTTTAGTCTCAGCATGGGGAATAAAGCGCACAAATTGATATTACGTTCATTAAAAAAAACAAAAGTGACATGGTTGTTGCTCTAAACTTACTGTTCTCATAAGTGAACATAGGTCGAAACATCAAAGTCTGCCTTAAATCTGAAAACACTTTATAAAACATTAGTTACTTCATAGCTCTTCAAAGATGTATTATTCAATACTTTCAGTTCCTGTTATTCGTAAAACTCATACTCACTAGTGATTTTAACCTACATTTTAATCTGAACTGGACAGACCATACACATACGGTACTAGACTGGGCTTCAGTCGACACATATAACTCACATATGTGGTTAACACCTAGGAGGAAAAAAGTAAAACTGTTCCATGCTTACCACTTGTCAACATAATAACCACCTTCCTCCAGACATTTCCTACTATGCAAATCTTCTCAAATATCCTATGCTTACTATACTTTAACTAGCTCACTTTCTAATAAAAATGTCTTCCTAAGTCTTGATATAAGGTTAATCCTGCATACCCAGTCTTGTTATCAGACAGGTCTTTTCCAGAAAACTGTATTATCACCATTAGTTTAAGAGTAGACGTAGTACACTGTTGTTCTATATACAATAAATGTTATATTCAAATTGACCTCACAGCTATTCCTTAGCAAACTGACATCCATACAAGACAGGCATGTTTTCTGACCATTAACGGAAATCATACCTTTCAACCTTTTATTGCAAGTATTCTGGAGAAAGCCAAATATAAAAGTGGGACAAAGACCCAAAATCAGCAACAAATTTTATGTTTGTTAATGACTTCAGTCCTCAGTGATTTGCTAGCAAACTGCTAATTTTTTGAGGGGCAGACAAAAAGTATGAGGCAAATATGGGGGCATTCTGTGAAATTCGACATGAGCAGCATGTTAAAGAGCCAGCTGAACTGCTCATAGGTAACTACATCACTTTCAAATATATAAAAAGGAAGGCCTGGGAAACAAAGAGCTATCCAACATACACAAAATATGTAGTCTGTTTAGCATTGTAAAGATCTGATAATATATCCTCTAACACAGTAATCTGTGTATAAAAATCATATCCACTAGTAATCCAAAGCCATTTTGCAACACTTTACAATCTGTTCTTCTACCTTACATCTTAATAGCCCTGTATCTACTTATCACCATTCCTCTGGGCCTTACAACCTACTCCCAGCATTTCCCTACACCCCAGCTATAGCATCCAAGCCACTTGTCTATGTATGTTGTATACAGGCCTAAAGCTAGAAGCCACTGGTAATAATGTACCCTGCACTGCAGTGCTACTGCTTATTTGTTACTGGTTGCTCATATGCATCTTTCTCCATTTTCTTTTGTTGAATATTTAAGACTGTTAGCCATACCTATACACGGACAGTGTAAATGATGTATTTGTCTACTGTGAAAGCTTTACTTAATTGTTGCTAATGTTTAACATATTTTATTGTTGTCTCTTTTGCTTTAGTAGTTAAGGCTACTTGCTAATTTCTGTAACATGTACTTTTTTGTCATTTAACATTTAAATAGCTGTTGTTTACAATGTTTTTATAATACTTACACTCCTCTCTTACTGTAATGTTTTGAAAGCATTTTTTTTCTCCAGGCCTCCACTGAAAAGGGGCCTTGTGCCCAGTTGGACTCTCCCAGTATAAAAATACTAAGTAAATAAATATGACAGCATCAGTAATTGATAGAACCTTAACCTGTACCTTCAACCAGTTTCCTATTACAGGAATTAGGCCTCCTTCTTTTAAGTGTGTTTTATTCTTCCTCTTACTAAAGTTCCTTCCTCAAATGCAGATTAAGATTTCCAGGTTTATTGCCACCTTCTGGTCCATTTTACAAACTATTAGAATGAATTATGTATGGGCAACTCTTAGATCCTGTAAAATGGGGGAGTTTCTCTCTTAGACTGTAAGAAGGGGTACACTACCCTCACTATTGATGACAGTGTGGCATGCTATGTTTAGAGCAGCATAGAAAAATGCATCTTTACCAAAACTATTTTCCATGAAATGAAGCATAGTTTCACATCTATATTCCATCACATTCTGTTAAAAAAAACAACTGCCAATCATTAGCGGACTGGAGTTCCACTGTGGTGACCCTTAACTGGGAAAAGCCGAAAGACAAACAACAACAACAACTTGGGATTTGATAATGACCTTGTTATGTGGTTTCATAACTACCTTTCCAAATAAACCTTCCAGATAAAGGTTGGAGAGATTAACTCTGACTCAGGCATGCACCTTTAAGAAGTCCCAGATGACTCAGCTGTAGGACCCATTTTTTCCCTGTTTATTAATGACCAGTAACATGACACCACTGAGACACAAATTTCTGGATACATACTATATTTTACTATTAGCTCCTGGGACAATAGCCATGTAGTGCAAACAAGCCAAACAGACAGGCTTTTTAAACCTGTTTGATGTCCTAGAAGCAACAAGCTAATTTGAAACAGGAATAAAACAGCAACTGTGTTTTAAGTAATCCCAAATGTTTGAAAACAACCAACTAACAAAAATTAAATCTATGAGAATACACAGGTGCATATGAAGCTGAATGTTAGTATCAAACAAGGATCCTGCTGTCTTCGTTAGATCTGATGCAGGGTTCAGCACAGACAAAGCATCAAACAGCAGAAACTCTGGTATAAAATAACCAGCAGTTTTTAACCCAACACTAGGATATGATTGAATCTCTTAATCATAAAACTCAGTCATACCTTTGCTCTGATGTCTATTGCAAACCATTTTCAGCAACAGTTGAAGATTTATATCTCTATGCCTTGCAGGAAGCATCATTGCATTTCACTTGGAAAGTCATCCACTAATGCTACACATTCCACTACTGCTCATTTCCATAATGTTTACAGTGTTTTGTGTGCAATACTGCCTTTTCTTTCCAAACAAAATAAATTTAGCAGCTCACCCTATACATTAAGAAACAATGTGCATCACCTAAACTTCACTGTTTCTACCACCCCAGATAGCTTCATAACCAATTATACCTACTATAATTTTTCTACAGTACCAGGTATTTTATTTTCCTGCTCAAGTTTCTAATAGTTATACTAGGGGCCGGATTCACGAAACCTCCATGTAAGACTTAATATGTCTTACTCGGAGGCTGCAGTTGAACGGTATGATGTCAGCATGCCATGCATATTCATGAGAGCATGCTGAATCATACCCAAGTCTAACGCGGTCTGTGTAGGAAAGTAGGGGGCGTGTCCGATTGCCGAGTACAGCAAAGAGACACACCCCCAGAAGAGTCAGAGTCCTGAAAGTAGACACCCAGGAGCGAGTCCGCTGAAATGTCAAGGAACACAACACCACACATCTCCACAGACTAAACCCTACTGAAAATATGTAAAATGTAAAAATAGCAGTTTCCTTTTTTTTTTTATAACTTCCAAAATGTTTGCCTGCATTTGCGCTCATTTGTGCGGGTATGCCCTTCGCTCAACCACAGTTAGCCGATATGACATTGAAAAGCATATAAGATCTACATATGCAAATTAAGTAAAGTAGCAATAGCATAGCAGTACAGACGTCGCCCAAAGAATGGGTAGTCATGGTTCGAGCCCCCCAACATTCCCCTTCATTTTCCTTTAAATAAGTATGAAACAATTTCCCGATATATATAAATTTAATTTAAGTAAAATGTAATGAAATGGCCCATATATTTCTGAACAAAACCTATATTATGTATATATAAAAAGGATCATAATTGCCCGTAGCTGAGCAGCGCTTTAACAAGCTCAATATGAGTGCCCGTAGCTGGGTGGCGCTTTAACAAGCTCAATATCAGTGCCCGTAGCTGGGCAGCGCTTTACCCAGATTAATATGAGTGCTTATGGCTAAATAACGCGTTGCCCAGTGTAAGCTGTTTGTGCAGAGCTGCGCAGTGCTCCAACCAGCTAACCGGCTGGCAACATTGGGCAAGCTGTATGAAAGCCGCCTTTACACTGACACACCTCCTAGCCTGTCTAGACAGTAGTAAAAAAAAAAAAAGCAATGCCAAGGGTCGAACCTGGGATACTGTGCCCCATAATCTATGTACTGAACCACTAAGCCATGACAGTTGTACTGAGAAATACAGTATTAGCATATATATATATAGGAATGAATGAAAATAGAACCATGACAAAGCAGGTTTGCTTTAAGCTGATAAATATCCAAAATGGCCAATCAGAGATAAGTGCGGGAAAACTGGCATATATAAGCCCCTCAGATGGGAATACACACCATAACTGATTGTGGTACTCATTTGCAGTCAGGATTGCAGGTGCAGGAGAGGGAAATCACTTTAGAGCACAAAGGTGGGGTGTTGAGGAGTCAAAATATATGGTTTGGTTCCTAGTTCATGATCATCCAGCACAACTCATGCAGGGCCAGGTTCAATGGGGTGCGTATAATGCAGAGTCGTAGAACCGGTTGGCACATGATCTCACAAGTGCCACAGGCATTCCAAGGACTGGTGAACAGGTCCATCACCACCATGCGGACCTGAAGCGACGTAAGGAGGACCAACTGAACCGTTGGATCCAGGAGGCCTGCCAAATGCCCAATGCCCCACTACTGAGTAAGTATCCATGTAATTACGTATGTAAGAAATGCAATCCAGTAATAAAGATTAAACAAGTCTCAAATAGAGCTTCCACCTGTATTGTAATATCAGATAACTGCTTCAGCCTGAAAATGAGTGGTAATTAATCAACAAAGGACAGACAAGTGTCGAATACATCCTTGTAAATTCTGCCAAATGAAATAAGTGAGTCAGCTAGAAAGGATTGTTGTAACCCAGTAATAAATGTTAATAAAGCCTAGAATTAAGTACCATTCTGAAATGTAAATATAAAATAAATGAGAGAGTGTGAGAAAGACAGGTTGAAGCTACCAAGAAAGCTGTAATAAGTCTGGAATAAAGGTATACTGCAGTCACTACATAATATTATGTTGCTGTACCCTTGCATTATGGAAATAGTATGGTTGTACGAAATGCTGAACATCCACAGTTGTCTAGACCCATATAAATCAAATGTAGCCGGATGCTGTACCTGAACACAGCCAGATATGAACATATATGAATAAAAATGGAATGTATATTAATGTATCAGTAACATCCCCATCACCAACATTCCTAAGGTTACATACAGGAAACTATACTAATACATGTAGGGGATATATATCTGCATCTACTAGGAATGTACAGTATATGTATAGGTAGTGTAAGTTGTTAATGTAATATTTCTCCACCCTACCCTATTTTCACAAATTATGCCATTCCACACCAAACTGGGTATGTGCATTCACAATTAATTCCCATGGACATTTATCCTGTTGGTTCATACATATCTGCATGTACATTGAGGCATGTGCCCTGTTCACATATCTAAACCTGATGGCCTGTTGCCACCAATCAACCCTGCATGCTGTTGGAATGTGCACTGTTGTTCTAAATATGCATGTGTTATGCTTGCTGCTCAATGTTCGGAATTCATGGGTGTTTGGTTAATGGGAACACTGATGCATGCTGTTACAACTAATTTTGAATGGTGCTGTTTGTTACTAACCCAAAATGCCATAAAATACTGCTAAACATAGGACAACAGGGAAGGCGGGTTCCAGCAGACCCACCTCTCCCACCTCAGCTGGCGAGTGCACCTGGCACCAGTGCCCATGCCGGGACCTCCTCCGGTGGCCCTGTCCCACCTTCGGGTGGAAGCACTGCAGGGGATGGGGCTCATCCCCACTCTGCAAGCGTGGCTGGAGGAGAGCCTCCACTCACCCTCCATAGAGTCCAGTCTGTGGTGCGTAGAGAGATCAGGAGTTCTGTGACTGATCCCCTACGCCAGCTCGAGGTGAGAGTGGTGCAACTCACGGGTGTGCCAGCCCATCCTATCCAGCCCCCAGCACAGCCCCGGCCTGGGCTGTGAAGGTGCAGTGGTAACTGCCCATGGGTGGGGATCTCAGTTCCACTGTTGCCATCTGTGGGCTCATGGGCTTGCAATATCCAAACATCCGTTCCCATCAATTGTGTTTACCCCCCACATGTGTCATACTCCGCCTCTGTATGCATCTTGTTTGTCTTTTTTGTTAACCTCCCCAACCTACCTCCCCAAATATACCTACTTCCTGTACCTCACATTCCACTCTCACCTGAAAAAAAAATAAAAAAGGGCACTCTGTTCCCACAAAAAAATTATGCCCCATACATAGCTGCCCAATTCGCACACATGTCGACTGGACATGTAAACTGATAATTCTAATTGGCAGTACAACATATTTTGTTGTACTCACCCCTCTCTCAGAGGTGGAAGGTTTCAAATTTCACACCAAATTTCAAACATATGCACAGCTGTTGCTGGTAAAGAAATGGGCAGCTATGGACCATCCCTACACCCATCCTGCACATCCCAAGCTGGTTTCCCTACTGTCTTTCCCTCTTTGTGCCCCCTTTTTCACCACTTTCCTATTTCC